>NC_045714.1:21016283-21322621 GCF_009834535.1 Camelus ferus | reverse complement strand
AAGAATGATGAATAGAGTCAGATAAGGCAGTGGTTCCTTAGAATAACACTAGCATAGCCGTTTTATGGAATTATTTGTGAATCTCAGTTTTGGGGAAATTAAAGCATTGAGCTTCCATTCACCCACCAAATTGGCCAGCTATGTGTATCTGTACGTACATTTGAAACATGATCAGCATTCTCTGTTGCTCTGTCGTATTTCTCAATGATCTCAATGATCTCAGAGCGAAACCTTCATCTACAAGATGACTTTTCCTTTTCTAATTCCCAGTGAACTGACACAGACTAATTTCTCCTAAGAGCCACCATGCTCAAATCCTGACTTAGGTCGGCCAGCCTGCTGCCACCAAGAAGACAAATTAAATGTAATGGAAACGTTTGCTCTTATTAGAAGCCTTTCTCTCTTGGCCAAGTGCACTTTCTAGGTTAGCCAGGTGGTCTTGGAGGCAACAGCACAGGTTTTGATAAATGGCATCGTTGTTCCTTTGGATATAAATAACGGCAGCCCTAATATAGGAAAGAAATTAAAATGAGCAGTAAAAAGACTTGCCCATCTTTTATGATTTTATAACAATTAAGCAGCTAAAACTGGATTATAAGTCACTGAAAAAAATCTGAGAATAACTAATAAAGTATGGGATCTCTACTAACGAAAGGAAAACATTTGACTTTTGTTACCACCTAATAAAAGTGTACTTTATTGTCGTTCCTCATTTACGAGGCACCTTCTTCACTCCTGTAATACTTGGCTACCTAACCGGTACCCGGTGTTTAAAGACTAGAGGGGAAAATTCTATATGGCACACTAATTGGTCAAATCAGCTCTAAGCTGTCTCCTGCCAGCAGACGCTCCTCCACGACAGTGTCTGAAGCACCCACACCCTGCGTGGTAGTGGTTGTAAATTTCAGCCGCCCCAGCTTTGGAGAAATGCAAATAATGAAAACTCATCAAAGGGCTGCCGTAATTCTCACGGCTGACTAGATGGAAGCATTTCTGACGACTCAGAATTAATGGCAGCTCCCAAGGCCTTATAAGAACAGCTGTCACTGAGAAATACACTCAAAAACAAACAAGCAATTCTCTTCCAAGTTTGATTTGTTAGGGGCACGAAGCAGCAACTCTTCAGGACAACCTAGATGGATTATTAAAGGAGCAATCAGCTCCCTTTAGACCTCTGCTACGGGAAAGTGTGTGTAGACACGTGCTCTGAGCCCCGCCCCGAGCTTGGCACATTCTAGAAGCTCATTAAGGATCTGCTCAACGGACAAGGCAGAATCCTTTGCTGGCCGTCCACGTTGCACAGCCAGCAATTAGGACATTCCACTACAGAAGACTGCTGCCCTGTCCTCACTGAAGTGCTAAACCTCAGTGAGACCCTAGGTATAAACCCATGGTTGGAAATAAAGTTAGGATTGCACCGACTTTGCTATATTTGGGGTAAAAGATTGTAACTTTTCCACATGAACTCCCACTCCTTCCAAAGCCAGTGTCAGTTTTATTTAGGTATAAGCCAGTGACGATGGATTTGAGGACATTCACACAGGTCATGACAATTTTTCAAAGTGAGAAACATTTCAGATCTGTGAGAATTTAATATTGCATTTTTCAGAATAATTATGCAGTTGAATCAACCCAAACTTGTTTCCAAAAATTAGCCTTACGATCGTGCAGTCTCAGGGACAGAGACATGACAGGAACTGGTCATTATCATGACATTCAACAGAGGGAACCCTAGTTCCCATCCATGGGGTCTTGGCTCTGTAACAGGTTCTTACAGGGAACAGACTTGCTTCTCTCTGGTCTCATTGGGAGACACTGAAAACTCCACCTCCCTGACTGAACATGGTCATGGACAGGGAGACTCAGGACAAAGGAGGGGGACTAGGAGTCAGGGGACACGCACCTTTCCTGTGCCCCGAGTCTTGGTGCGACTTGGAACAAGCCTCTCTGGGTACTTGACTCCTCATTTCTAAAATGAGAAACTGGACCACTCCATCTGTTAGGCCCCTCGGAGCACCTGTGTCTCACAGCGTGCAGACGGTGCCAACTCACTGTTAGAGAAGCTTCCTTGCTGGCTGGAGAGGAAAACCTGGGTTGTTGGGCTTTTTTTTTTCAGTTTTAAAATGAATTTATTAAAGAGTGGTCTTACAAAGGCAACAACATAAAAAGAAAGCTCTGTTTCTTCATGCTGCATAATAAAGGCAACGTCAGAGGGTCAGAGTCACCGGCTTCCTCCTGCTGGGATCTCTGCCAGCTCAGCACAGCGCAGGCGCTTCCGCGGTGCTAGAACAGGCTTTTTTTTTTTAAAGTCTCTTCGATGCTTCACTTCAAAAAGCAATAAACAACAACAGAGCATGGCACTAAAAAAGCTATCTTTTCCTATTCAGTCTTTAGTGCTGGCACCACCACAGGCTCCAGTTTTCACTTTTCCCACTTTAATAAGTTTAATACGCTTCCCAGTATTTGGTGACCAAAGAAGCAATCAACATGTTTCCGTCATCTAGGTTTAAACGCTTCTGTAATTAATTCTGACAAGATCACTTGTCACTGGAAATCACGTTTTAGGTCTGGTGATCGATAACAACGAGTCAGTGAAAAATCAACTAATGCTTCCAAGGTGGGTGCAGGAGAAGCAGCAGGCAGCCTCCCAACCAGGGGTCCCGAGGGCAGCCTCCGGGGGATATTCTTCCCCAACTACACACTCTCAGGCCCCACGTCAGATGCGCTGAAGCAGAATTTCCTCGTTTGGGGCCTGGATCCGCATTTCTTGGAGAAGATTCCCAGCTAATTGATGCCTTTTGCTCCCCAACCCGCCTCTGAAAGCAGTGACTCGAATGCCGATCGCCTATCAGGCAGGGGAGGAAGCTGTGCTACAAGCCACGCGGTGAGATACCCGGGCCTCTGATAACTGAAGCTGGCAGCCTTGTACTCGTGCCTACATGGCTGTTTGCTGCTTGAGCATTCCAGGGGGCCGAGTGCCTGGTGCAGCTGAATTCATCTCAGGCTTACTGAACGCTCCCCGTGGCTGTGGTTGGTAGCGTTGTAATCTGGGTAGTGAGTAGATCTACCATTTTTATATTAAATTTAGAATGCTGGTTATAAAACTGTTTAGAATGCATCTCAGTGACGGATAGTAAATGGGCGTCCAAGACAAATACAAGGCCAAGAGCCAGTTTCTTTTCTTTCCCTTTTCTGGAGCTGCTTTGGGGAAATTACTTGGAAAATAGCGAAGGTGAGAAATGGTCCTATCAGTACAAACGAAAAGTCCATATTCTAATTAAATAAGCCCTTGCCTGATCGTTTTCTCCCCTCCCAGTGGTATTTGCTGGGCACCAGAGACAGCCGGACGTGGGGCAGAATGGCTGCTCTGACACAGCGATCTTTCATGTTTTACCCGAGGCTCTGAAAATACTTCTCTCCCTCAGTGCTGCACGCAGGAGGGGCCCTCTGGGGATGTGGCTGATGGAGGCGGGTTCTGTGTGGCGCTTGGGGACTCTGTGGTGACTTGGCTGCGATGCAGGCAGGCAGCCGGCCTGTCCAAGCACCTTATGCTCTCACCACACACGTGCATTAAGGCTCCCTTAGCATTTATTTTGATGGTACGTTTTAATACCTAAAATATCCCATTTTTCCAGGTTCCTCCTCTTGCCTCTGGGCAGAATCACTATTAGCCAAGACGACAAAAGGGCCCTTAGTGATCGATTCCAGTGCTAACCGCTTTCCCTGTGCTGTGACTCTTCCCAGACGTGAGGTGCCCACCAGGCTCCAGCGCTCGGAGGGGAGGGCTCCTTGAAAAATGTCCTAAAATAAAGTCCTCTGAAAATCCAGCAGAGGTGGCATCTCTGAGCCTCCCAGAAGGAGCAGCTCTCAGTGACCCTCTGATGCTCCAGCCCTGTGTCTGTCACTTTATTACATGCGTCAGAGCCCACCAGACCACACACCCAAAAGAGGGGAGGGGGATGGGAAACCAGGTCTTCACTATTCATTCCAGTGGCTGAAAGCGGATGTGGTTTTAAAACAGACTTTCTTTTCAGCTTCTTGATGAGCTATGCTTTTGTGACTCAGACTATGACCTGGATCCGCAGGTAAACTTCACGGACAAGACACGTGGACAGGGACTCTGCCTCGACCGTGGAGAAAAGAAGAGAGAACACTTAACGGGGCTTTGTTTCTGAGCACATAACTTGACTGATGCTTAAAAGGATGATGCCGATTTTAATAGAGTAAAAAAATGCGCAGTTTCCACAGAGATAAAGAGCACTGTGGAAGTGATCTGAGTGACAAAATGTCAAAGGCAGGCTCTTCAGCAGACGCCAACACTTCAGAGTTGCTCTCGCACCGTATTTCATCTGAGGCTCTCACAATCGGTCACGAGCTAGCTGTGGCCTTACCGTTTTACAGATGTGGTATCTGAAAACACAGGGTTTAATCCAGTTAAGAGTCACAAGGTCAGTGCAGAGGGCGGGGGAAGCAGGCAAGGAAAGCGGGGAGGAGCTGTCATCTTGCACAATACACGTCAGTGTATCAAGAGGGCAAATTAATTCAAAACAAAAGGCGGAGCTGTTTAGAATCCAGAAGAAAATGCTAAGATTAAAGGAAATACATAAATAAAAATAAAACAACAGTTTCAAAAATCTTGACTAACGCAGCCCCCCCCCCCCCCCCGTGAGAGCTCAGCCCACGGGGGCGCGAATCAGGAAGCGGGAGGAGCGTTAATCGTACGTGTGGTCCACACCACCTGCTGTCAGCCTGCTCCCTCTGTGGTGTTACTTAGGACAGATAACTTAGTTTCTTTCTTTATTCTGTAATTTGCCACCAGGCAAAATGACAGACTAACTTTTTCCTTGGTTCCTGCTTTTTCCTGCTCTCAGCTCCCCAGCCCAGCGTTTCGGGGACCCAGAGGCTTCTCATCCTTTCGATCCGTCAGCTCACTTGGCCTGTGAGACCCCCAAGTTCCTTCTGTTTCCTCCAGACACACTTTCTACCGAGTAATCAACCACCCTCCCCGTTTTACTTGGGTCACCACCCGAGGGGTGCCCCTTGGGGGTCCTTCAGTTGCCATCACGCTCCTTAAGGACACATTAGAGTAAATAATTGAGCAAATGAATGTGAGTGAACAGGGAGATCTGAAGACTGAGCTGAAACCTCCTCACTCATGGGGGTGAAGGCCCTCAGGGCTCTCGGCCCACCCGGTCTCTGTGTGTCCTTTCCTAATCTTGGTTTGTCATAAATTACGTCTCTCAGAACAGCTGTGGGATCACCACATCTCTTCACAGATGCAGTCTGCGCATGCAGACAAGCAGGTATCTCCAAGCGCCCACTGGGCCGGAGTCGCAGCAGCAAAACTCAGGAAACTGCCCGTATGTCCATCACGAGGACTGTACACCAGGACAGGTGGTGTGCCCGCTTGGTTACTAGGAGCCACGGCTCATGGTAAAATGATACACTGCTTGATGAACTGATGAACTGCTTTGTGGACCAGGGAAATGACAGCACACGGCTTCTCCGGGAGAGGTCACTCCCGTAACTGCTCATGTCCCTTGTAGGGACTCTGGAAGTCCTGCCCATGGACCTGCTCCCAGAGACGGGCTCTCCTGCTGTACTTGGTTCTAGGGCAGAGTGGTTCTCCATTCTGCCCACGTGGGCCTCATCTCCTAGCAGTTACGCCCTGGGAGAGGTGGGGCAGAGAGAACAGCCCCTGGACAGCCGTGTGGACCGCGGCCGATGCTGCTGCCAGCCCCTCCTGCCTCGGCCCTGCTGGGGAGCAGTGACCTCTGTGTGACTTCGTGCCCAGGTCACTACGTGTGGCCTGTGGGGGTCCTGTGAGTCCGAGTGTGTGGCTGGGCCCAAGAAGACCTTCTGAGGGCACTGCAAATGGCTCCATCTGAGGGCTAGATCAGGAGGAACTTTCATAGTCTATGTGTGTATCTCTGAATAATTTCAATCTTTCACTATAAACATGTAATTGATTATCTGGAGATTAAAAAAAAAGAAAAGATTACTGAAGGAAAAAAACAACTCTCCATAACAGAAACTGTGACATCAAACTCCTTCAGAGGCACTTCCCCAGGAAAGCATGGCTAGAATTCCAGAAGGAAAAGGGAATGAGGAGGGTGTCATTTTAGACAAAGTTCTGAAAGTTTATAAGCTACAGCCAACACCAAAGTTCTGAAGTGAAAGAAGATTCTCTATCTTGGCAAGTAAATTACAAATTCTGGATAAACTGAATTCAAGTGTGTTTTTTCAATATTTTTTTTCAGTTTGGTTACAAATTTGGAGCCTTAAGTGACTAGGTAAATTTAACATGTATCGTTAAAAAAGAGATCGTCAACCACTTTTTTGTGCAATTTAGAGACCAAGAGTAGCTGTCTGTTTCTGCTTCCACAGAAACAATGAGCCCAGTTCGGTTCAGGCAAACTTGATTCCACTAGGAACTGAAACAGCCACCCCTGCGAGGAGGCTCTCAGCATCCTTCCATAGGAGCCCTTCCGTTCTCTTTCCTGAGGAAGTTGTCCCTTCAAGTCCAGTGATTTCCAGGATGCTGCCAGGCCAAATGGACCATCCGGAGGTAGCTGACTACTTGAAGAAGATAAACATTGTGTTCAGAGGTGGCAGTGACACCAGCAAGAACGAGAGCGATCATAATGGATGAACACCTAACACACGGACTATTGATCTCAAGCCCCAACAAACGCTCGGTGACTAAGACAAGGTGAAGCGAAGCTGCACAAAAGAAATGTCAACTTTAAGGAAAAAAAAAAATAAAGCTGATACTCATCTTGATATTTAAGCTTCATCTGCAAATGTTAAATGGACAATGCTGCCCTCTCACCAAAGTGAGATTTACCACGACTTAGAATGACATGCTGCTGTGTTTTTAGAGATAACAGTTTCTCCTGTTTTCTGTTTGTATTTTATTGTTTGGTTAGAAATAGGAACTAGAGGTGAACTGTCCGGGCTTCTGCTCACGGCTGTGGCACAAGAGGTAAGCTCGCCCACCCCAGAGCCCACGACCGTCAGAGGCACATACGGCCCAGTAGGAAGCGCCGGTGAACGGGGAGGACTCAGCGCTGCGGCACGGAAAAGCTCCGCGGCTTTGGTGGCCCTGCAGCTTGTAATGAGCACAGGTTCCCTCCCTCCAGGCAGCTTGTCTTCGGATCTCAGGATGCAGGTTCAGCCACTGCTCACATGCTCCTTTCCCTTTCAAATACATGCACACATGTCTGCGGCTTCTCTTTCATAACTCACTCTTCTTCTGTCCTTATGAGAAAGAAACTGTAAGCCACAAAGTTGGACGCAGCATGGAAAGGCACCTTCCCATCTTGGCTATTGTTTAGATCACGAGTCTGTCTTCAGGAGAGGGGTTTTGGGGAGAAGTCATCTATGAACAGAATGGAAATTCCAGCTGGCTTTCAATGTTCAGACTGTCTCTTAATTCCAGCCGGTGGTTTCCTATAGCACTAAGAATAAAATCCATAGTGCCACGCGATCAGGTCCCTACCCAAGCCCCTGCCCTCCTCTCCTCACACTTGCCACCTTCAGGGGTCTTCTGGTTCTGGAAAGGCCCCAAGCTTGGTCCCACCCCAGGGCCTTTGCACTTGCTGTTCCCACTACTTCAGATGTGCTCACCTCCAGATCTGTATGCCTGGCTCCTTTTCAGCATTCAGAACTCAGCTCAGTCGCCCCTCTGAGATGGCCTTCCCGTCCTGTCCATCCACACCACACTGCCACACCACCTTGTATTTTTCGTGCTTAACATGATCTGAAGTCCTCTTATTTGTTGGTTTTTTGTGTGTGTTGTTTATTGCTCACTCTCTCTGCTTCCTGAGAGGTGGGGTGTGGCTGTCTCACAAGTGCTTGCACAGTGTGGAGCCGCTCCCTACAGGCACAGGATCAAATGAAGGAGGAAACCAGCTCGATTTTCTTCATTTGGAGGTCACTTAATTTTTTCAGCCTGTATGTAATACACTCTTTTTCCTCTTGAAAATAATTTTACATATGTGATAATCTCTGTTCATTCATTTTTCCTGGTACCAGGCGTCCGTCTCAGTTCACAGTTTCACATCCTTGTTAACCTCACGTAAGCTGTCTTCTATTTTATCTTTTAAATTTTATGTTTATTATTTTATGTTTTTAATTTTATGTTTATTGCTTCTGTCTGCTCTAAAACTTTCTTTCAAAACACCAATTAGAACTGTGTATTAATTCTTTGCAAACTCATTTAAATATCTCTCACCTCATATTTCAACTAAAATGCCATTTTGTCAGGGAGCCCAAGCCTAAAACATCCTTACCCTAAGGGCCCAATATCTTCTGCTCATCACTTTTTACCGATATTTTTCCTACAAGGCATGTACCTCACTTAAAATGCTAATTGCCACATGGAATGCTTAGTTTTAAGTGTTAGTTATTATTATATTTTCCTGGTCTACTGTCAGTCTGTCTCGATATAAATTTAAGATACATAAAGGAAGACACTTTTATTCCTGTCCACTACAGTATTCCTAGAGTCCAGAAAAATGTGCATATGTAGAATGGTGTTGAACAAATTAGCATCGAAAGAACTGATATGAAATAAATCATGGAATAAATGACATATATATAAAATAAAATAAAATCCTGGTAAAGTCTGTGCCCTTTTGTTTCAAGTAAACTGTTTTTTTTTTTCCCCATCTACTAACGTGGGAATTTAGTATGTTAATATGAAAATCTGCACATTATTCAAGTACCGATGCGGTAACTTATAATTAAGCAGTTACTGAGCTGCAAAGCTCGCTAAAACAAGTTGCTCTGTACGTTTGATATGTACACGATTACCTCTCCTTCCTACTGTCAATATTAACTTGAGACACAAAGAATAAATTGCAGAAACAAACTTAATAACTTGACCTTGATGGAGCTGCTTCTGAAACTGAAGCCTCTTGGGAACACTGAACTATAATTCATGCCTGAAGCTTCTTCAGTTTTTAATAGAATACTATTATGATAACAACGGAATTTCAGAGACAGCTCAGTTTTACCTGGACTCGAGATTCTTCTACACATCAAGGAACCATTTTATCAACAGAAAAGTATTTCTCTTTCTAGTGTATATCAGATAAGAGAGTGTGGAAACCATGGAGATGTTAAGGAAACATTATGCATTTAATATGAAACAAATTAGGGACACACGTCTGTCTAAACTATTTTTTAGACTATCATAAAAAACTATAAAAATAGTGCTGAAAAGCGATACTCAGGAAAAACAAGCTAAACAGACGACTGCTGATTGATTTGTAGTCAGTTCACATCAAAAGAGCTGTGCCTACAAGGTTCCTTTAGTTCAAGTAAAAATAAACAAACAGATACTACTAACGCATTCACTTGGAAGATACACATTCATTTTAAGAATACTTTTCTTTGCTTTAAAGTATCTTAAAAGCCAGTCTTTGTCCCAAAATAAGATCACTAATGTATCCAAACCCTCTGGATATCCGATCAGAGGCATGAAACAGCGCCTTGCCTCCAGATAATTCAACGTTTACTGTCTGCCTCCACTCCATGTTTGACAGCAAATTTACTCCTCGTTATGTGGAAGTTTAAGCACCAATGTAGTTTTTTTTAAGAGAAAAAAGGGCCAATTCCTATTGAAAAGTGTATTACTATTTCATTTTAATTTGAGAAGCTGTAAATTGATTCAAATATTTATTTAAAATGCATCGTAAAATTTACGAAATTGGACAGAATTCTTTTATTGCCACTTTACTATCATTCAAAATTTTGCCTTCAGAAAAATGTTCACATTGTGTAAGAATACATATGGAGCAGAGGCCAAAAATTAAAAAGCTATCTTTTTTTGTTTTTTGGGTTTTTTTTTTTTTTTGAATCATTGACTTTGTATTTATTTGCATATGTGACCAGGTTAATACAAAATCAGTTTTCAGAGTTTGGATAGAAGGCTCCTAAGTTACCAAGATCCCTGGGAAATGCTCACGCTGGCCCTGGAAATGACAGCTGTGTCACAGAAGCCGGGGGTGCTGTGTGACTTACTCTGATTCTTCACCCTGCACTGACCCCTCCTCCAGGCAGTAAGTACATATATGGGTCAGATACTAACAAAAAAAGCAACTGCTTGCTCATTGTTTTAATACCTATGGATGATGAGGGACCTTCTCAAAATAGCTTTGGTGGATGCCAGGTGGTGAGACCCGAGACAACTGGTAAAACCACATTTCATGCCTGAAAGTCACACTTCGAATCCTGATAAAAAGCTATCTTTGAAAGATGAGTAACTGAAATAAAACTTGGTGACATAAGCTAATACCTAAAGAGAAAGGTCTGGGATGGGAGGGAGGGGAGAGAGCACTGATATGCAATCAACTCATTTATTTTATAAGACAAATGTTCTTAACTGGAAAGAATTGTTTCATAACTTACCTCTGCATATTTTAACTTCAATGTTTTATGCATTTCTCGAAAACGACTGTAACGCCTGAATACGGTCCACGTCTCGTCTAAGACAGTAATCTATTCACCAGGAAAGTCAAAATAAATCAGCATTAATTAGAGGTAAAAGTGGCTAAATTTGTTTAAAATAATTTAAAAATTAACAAAAAGTGATTAGCATGTAAATTTCATCAGAATTGAAAACATTAATCTAGCTGCATAAATAAGACTTATAAATAATCATTGTACTCTGCTTGAGTATGCATCTGTGGTTCCCAAATCTGCTTGTAAGCAGCATGTGCCTCTGTAAAATGAGGGACAAAGTTACCTCTCAATGGCTTATAAAAAGTGTCCCTTAACTCCCCACTTGGGGTGTAACAAGGAAATCCCATAGCGTGACCTTTCTGTTACAGAGAGTGCCCAGATGGAATGTTTACACATTTAATATAAAATGTCAGTGCGGGTTACCAGACGCCACCACAGTGGACAAGAGGGAAACAGACGAGAGAAGGAGCAGCAGAGAAACAAAGAAGGACGAGGAGGAGTGGGAGGAGTGGGAGGAGGACAAAGGGGTAAAAAAAACCCTTCCTGCATCTCAGTGATTATCTGTATGAAAACACACGCTACGTTCTGCTTTACTGCAGGATTCTCAGTCCAGCCTTTAACCGGCAGTTGAACTGACCGTCCCTATTGAAGGACGAGGTGGATATTCTGGCGCCCCCCGGTCACATACCAAGGTCACGGGGACCAGGAGAGGCTAGGAGACACCACCAGCCCCTACAAGTCGTATTGGAAACACAGGCTCATGAGTCTCAAATTCCTCTCTCACTTCCGCCCTTTTCTCCCAGCTCCAGACCCACGTCCCCATCTAGGAGACATCTTTCTTCAGATTGTCACACAGGAACTTCAAGATCAGCTTGTCTGAAACCGAACTCGACACATTCTCTCTTGTCTCAACCCTGCTCCTTCTCTGTCCATTTCATCTCGGTGAGTCGCACCACCACCCGCCAGGCTATGCCAGCCGGATGCCGATCCCCGGCTCCCCCCAACATGCCACAGGCCGACAAGCACCAGGATCTGCTCCTTTGGCCTCCCAGACACTCCCTGGCGCTCTGCCCTTCCGTCTCTCACCGTCACCACCATCTCACTCTGGGCCACCAGCTCCCATGTGGCTTCGGCCATGCCTCTCCCAGTTGTCAGTGTCCACAGGTGTCCCCTCCAGTCCCTTCTCTGCACAACCAACGTGGGAGCGTTTTTTTTAGCAGCAGTGTTTTTTTGTTTTCATTTTTCAGTTTTATTAGGTAGAATTGTTACAATTTGACTGCACAAATAACATATGTTGCATGTAAATACATGAATACAATACGCTGCACATATTTTAAAATTTACATACATGTACTGTTCATTGTCTCTAAGAACGTTTAGAGCTTTAGCTTTTTAAACTTACATAGTTATCAAAGGAATGAAGCCAACCATAAAATAAGAATTAATTCAAACAGATACATACACCCTGCTACTAACAGCGACATTATTTATAATTGCATCCTAAGTGCCCATCAATAGATGAATGGATAAAGATGCAGCATATATACGTGATGGAATACAACTCACCCATAAGAGAGAAGGATATTTTGCCATTTGCAGCCCTTCACTTACTGTTTTTTCACTTCAAAAACCAGAATTTTAAAACTGGCATAAACACTTCCATTGCACCAAAAATAACAATATATCTAGAAATAAACTTAATTAAGGAGGTTACCTATACTCTGAAAACCATAAAATACTGATGAAGGAAACTGAAGATGATACAAAGAAATGGAAAGATTTCTTGTGCTCTTGGATTGGAAGAATCAACGTTATCAAAATGGCCAAACTACCCGAAGCAGTCCACAGACCCAGTGCAACCCTGACAGGGAAGCTTTTTAAAACTTAAATCTGATCATTCTCACACTCCCCTCCCTTAGGTTCCCTAATAGCTTCACGCTGCTCCTGGGAAAAGACCCACATTTTTAAACTTAAAGACTCAATTTTAAATCCGTAACCCACTGCCAGGAGCAGACTCGCATCCAGCCTCTTTCCCTCCCCTCAGGTGTCTCCACTCCTGGGCAGCCCCTGAATGCACCCACCCCTACCCACGCTGGTGGGATGCTGGGCAGCTGTAAGGCTTTGAAGCTGGTTTGCAAGTCAGCCAAACTTGGGGAACACGGACCCCACCAAGGCACCATGAGCAAGGCCGGCATGATCAGCAAGGGGGGGCTCCTTAGGGTAAGAGCAGAGCAATTCACCACCCCGGCCGGACACAAAGCAGGTGTCGAGAGAGAACCAGCAGGAGTGGGCATGATGCTGCCAGCTTGCCAAGAAAGCCCAGGAAGTTAACGGACCCACACCCATGACCTGGGAGTAGTGAGACGGAGGATGAGCACAGAGAGACCACCCTGTCCCGGGACTCTGGAATCCACAGTCCCAGAAGGAGCCTGGGTCTCCCTTCTCCCCCAGACTCGAGTGCTCCCTGCCTCTCTGACCGCTTCCACTTCCTCTTGAACTCACAGGGAGTCGTGCAAAATCCTCCCATCCTCAGCCTCTCCTGGGAGCATCCCCTTCACCTTCGCTCTCACTGAAACCTGCCTCTCCCCGAGGAACCCTCCCCGCCGTGGCCTCTCAAGTAGGGGCTGTGTTCTTCCACACCCGTCATCCCCTCGTGCCGGGATGGGGGTAGACACTCTTGGGCATCCATCCACCTTTCAACCCACTTCTCCTCCAGCCTTTCTAAACCCCCTCCTATGTGGAGCCCACGCCTTCACATCCTCCCTGGGTCCATCCTTCTCGCAGGCAGTTCACCTGACAGCCCCGACTCCTTGCACACCTTAGGTTTTGCTCACTGTCATCTGCTCCAGCACTACGGAACTCCTGCCGCAGATCTTGGTAATTTCAGCAACTAACAGATGACCCCTCCAAGGCCCTGACCTCCTGCTCCTTGACCTCTGCTGTGGTTCCTTCCTCACTCAGCTGGGGAACCACGGGCAGTCAGTACAACCACTGCCTTACATTCAACCTCCGATCTCTTCGTTCTGCTCTTGAAATTCCCTGGACTAAGCGAGACCACAGTCCGGGTTAAACCCAGCCGTCTGCTTACTCCCGACCTGCACTGCCTGGCAGGGTGGGGCTGAAGGGAGACATGCCACCAAAGGGCTGCCTGGTCCCCTGTGAAAGTCACTGTCACCACTTTCAAGTGAGCCTGGACGTCTCCCACCAGTCAGTCCGCAACTCCCAGCTCCACCCACTCTTCCGTTCTCTTAGGTAACAGTTTTCTAAATAGCTTACTTGCTCCATCGTTCTCCTCAAGCCTTCACCACCTCTTTCCCTGTCCTCACTCTCAGATGATAACCCGAATTCCTATTTCACTGAGAAAATGGAGGCGATCAAAAGAACACTTCGACAAGCACCGTCAACCCTGTCTACCCCTCGCCGCCATCTGCCCTGTACCGTCCATCCCCCCCAGTTACCCGGCATCAGACACACATCACTGTCCCCAGTGAAGGCCGACCCCTCCTCTTAACACCGGGTTCCTCCCCGTCCTGCCTTCTGAAGGATGCTGCAATCATCTTCTCTCTCCTGCGCTGACACGTTCCCGTCTCTGCGAGATTACTTCCGTCAGCACCCGAACTAGCCACTACTTCTACCACCCTGAACGCCTTTCCCTTCCAGCTCTCTCCTCATCTCTGTCCTTCCTATTATAGCAAACTCCTTGGGAGACTTTCTTCTTGAGGTCATCAGTTTCCTTCTTCCCACTATCCCTTGAGTCCACTAGCCGCCTCGCCATTCCACTCACTGCTCTTACCTCCTCCCGCCAAGGTCGTCAACAGCCCCCACCGGTCACTTCACGCTGACCCACTGGGCACCTCTTGTTCTTGATCTTACTGGATGTATCGCAGGGCTTGATGGGACCGACACCTCCTCTTTGAAACGCTGTGTTCCTGTGGCTGCCAGGCTGCTGCCTCTCTTACCTTAGTTTCCCTCTGCTGGGATTTCTCCTCATCCCTCTGATCTCTAACAACAAGGTGTCCCAGAACTTGGCCCTTCAATGTGTTTTATTTTCTCCCGGAGCTCATTCTCTCAGTGATCGCATCTCACCTCATCGCTTCAATTTATACTGACGATTCCCGGGGCGCTCGTATGTCCCCTGCACCCAGACTCATCCATCCAACTGCCTACTTGCTACGTCTGCCTACTTGCATCTCAAGCTTAACGTGCAAAACTTACCAGAATTAACCTCACCCAAGCTTGCTCCCCTTCCTGCTCCCCCATCTCAGTAATGGCAATGCCAGCCCTTACCTGTTCAGCCCAGAAACGCTGGCATCACCCTTGAGGCTCCTCTTTCTCCCCACACCCAAGCAGTCCGCAAACCCTATCCACCAAACCCCAAAATACAATGAGAATCTGACACCAATCACCATCACCCCTGCTGACATCTTGGTTTAAGCCACCATCATCTCTTGCCTGTATTATTTTTAACAGCCTCCTACTTGGCCCCCCTTGCTTCTGCTTTTGCCCCACCCCCCACCCCAATAGTCCCTCCATTCGTTTCTCATGTTAAAAATTAAGTTTCAGATGAGGCCATTTCTTTGCTCAGATGGGACATCCTCCCACAGGCGCCCCAGCTCACTCAGGGCACAACAAGTTCAAGTTCTTCCGCTGACCTACAAGGATCTCTACGACCTGTCTCCTCCCTGGCCTCATCTCTGACGACTCCTTCCCCTTGCGGACTCTGCCTTCCTTGCTCATCCAGGATACATCGAACATGCTACACAGTGAGGACGGCCTCGGGAACACTGGACGTGATTTTTCCTCCTTCTGGAATGTTCTTTCTACATGCCGAGCTCCCTCACTTCCTTCAAGTCTTTGCTCAAGAGCCAGTTTGTCAGTGATGCCTTCTCTGGATATGCTCCCGAAAACTGCCCCCGCCCCCACCTCCACATTACTTACTCCTCTCTTATTTTTCTTCTAAGCACATCTTACTACCGAACATGGTACTGTCATACCTCTGAGATCCTGTGGGTTTGGGTCCAGACCACCACAGTAAAGTGTATATCGCAACAAAGCAAGTCACATGACTATTTTGGTTTCCCAGTACACATAGAAGTTATGTTTACATCACACTGCAGCCTGTTAAGTGTGTAATAGCATTAGGTCTACGAAACCAATGTACATACCTTAATTAAAAGATACTTTATTGCTAAAAGATGCTAACCATCATCTGACAACACAGGATTGCCACAAACTTTAATTTGTATTAAAAAAAAAAAGAAAATTGCTTATCTGAGAAGTGCGGTAAAAGAAGGTATGCCTGTATATATTTATTTCTATGTCTTGGTTTTTGTCTCTTTCCCACTGAAAGAAGTTGCAGGAGAGGTGGGATTTCTAGCTCGTTTCACCACACCTGGGAAGGGGACCTGACACACCAAGGGCATCCTGATGAAGAGCTGGAGGATGGAGCCCCAAGACGGGCTTGTCTTAAATGTACTCAGGTTTAGCAGCAATGTTTTGGTGCATCTCTGGTACAAGAGCTGGCCTCAAGCAAAAGCAGGGTCCAGATATGGATTCAGATAACGGGACACCAGCTTGTGCGGCTCTGGCCTTCAGTTTCTTCTTCTTTATCGCTTTCACAGCTCATTAACGTTGGACCACTTTTTGAAATCTCTAATTAATGAAACGGCTACTTCAAATCGACCTCGTAATTTGAGGTTTCATTCCTCTTTCCCACGGTGGCCCCAGAACAGTGCTTTTATAAGGGATACCAATTTCTCTAACAACTTGCCCAGACCAAATATCGGGGAGGGCACACATGGCTGAGTGACTTCCCGGGCAGCAGAACCAGGGACTCTGGGGACAAGATGACAAGACAGCAAGATAAAACCCCCGAGAGAGCCCCCAAAAGCATCCAGTGCACCTCCTTCTGCTTTCTCAGTATGAGCCCCCAGTGCCCAAAATGGGATGTGAGATGCCACCACGGAGGGTGGAGCTGGGAGGAGCCAGAAAGATGGCCTGGTGTGGGGGGAGCTCTCCAAGGGGCGTAGATGTATTTCTTTGAATTGGGCTTCACGAGGGCCATAGAGGTACCGGAGGGCCCTGTCTTCCCTCTGCCACGCTGGCGACTCCGAGTCTCACCATTAATGAATAGGGAGGGGACTCTCTGGAGCCGCTAACATGGTACATAATTTCCCCCAAATACTGAACAATGAAGATCATTATTGACGCCGTCTTGGTAATGGCTCATTTTGTTGCCTCCTTGTTGATATTCCAATAGACTCACATTAATAAACCCACACACACATCTCAGAGACTTCTGCCTTCCGCGTATTTCTGAACCAGCAGTTCTCAGAGTGAGATGCCCGTCTGGCGGCGAGCTTCCCTTGGGAACTTGTTAGAAGCGCAGTCTGAGGTCCCACCCACACTTACTTGGGCTGGAACTCTGGGGTGGGGCCCAGCAACCTGTGTTTTAATAAAATCTCGAGGGGCCTCTGATGCAGGTTTCCGCTGGAGCAGCTGTAACCCCCCATTAGCGCTGCTGCCCCCAAACCGGCGGCGGGGATTCGTGGAGAACGTGGCGCGTTCTCAGTGTGTCTAACACAGGCTTAGAGTGAGACACGGAGTTGCAGGTTTTTTCCCCTTGAGATGTGCACCTGAATCCAGGTTAAATGTGGGGATTACAAAGGCTCATGCTCCCTGCCTGCCCCCTCCCCTCCCAAAGCAAGAGCCCTTGGCGTGTCCCCTGGGACCTGTTCCAGCTGACCCAGTGCTGCCCTTCTAACCCCAGCTCCCAGTGGACTGAAAATCTGACACTTAAGAAACAGGGCACATCTATCAGTCTTTGGATGGATCTTCTGGGCGGCCTCCTCCGCTGCCCACCCCATCCCATGGCCGGACTCATCCTGCTTGGCCTCAGGGCGGGTCCAAGTACGGGTCCTCCCTCGGCCTCCCCGCTTCTCCCCCTTCCCCCACCCCGAAGGATGGCTCCCTCCTCCACGACTCCTTAGCACGTAGCTCACACTCTATTCAGGGAACATGTCCCAGAGTATCAACTATATAATCAATCTTGCACTGATCAATCTACATAACTGACACTGATTACATAAACGTCTCTCCACCTTATAATATTTTAAGATCTTGTGGTGGCTCACAGCGAAAAAAAGAATGTGACAAGGAATATATATATGTTCATGCATAACTGAAAAGTTGTGCTCTACCCTGGAAATTGACACAACATTGTAAAATGACTATAACTCAATAAAAAAAAAATGTTAAAAAAAAAAAAGATTTTAAGCCTTCTGAGGGAACAGGCCTTTGGCAGTGATCGGGGTGGAGGCGGGAGGACTCCCGCGGAAGGGACGGGTGTTTCCTGAGCTGCCACCACGTGCAGACACGGCAGCAGGTGCCGGGGGTTCCCTGAGAGGTGTACTTAGCAGGTAAGGCGCCAGTACCTTGGCTCTACTAACTCTGCTCTGGTGGCTTCTCTGAGGTCCACCTGAATCAAAGGTTATTTCAGTCAGTCACACAATAGCATATTTTTTTGTTTTATGTGCACTGAGAATATGGTGCATTCTCAATGTATTTGTAACACAAGTTTACAGTGGGGCATAGAGAGAGTCCCTACTTCATTACCCTTGAGATTTTCTCCTGAATCCAGGTTAAACACAGGGATCACGAAGCCGCAAGTCCCTGCTTTGTATGCAAAACACAGAAGTCTCCACTTGTCCATCAACACGTGAACAAGACAAGGACAGTGAGGATGAAGGAAGACGACCATCGTGGCACCACGGAAACAGTGGGTGAGGCAGCCACGTGGGCCCCCTCTGGTCCAACCCTCCTCGGTCACAGGGACATCCTCACACCGAGAGCTGGGGAAACAGCACACGTGAGGTTGGGGAAAGCTACACAGAAAGTAGAAATAGACAGTAGAGTCTTAATTTGCCCCAAATTAAAATTGGGCCCAGAATGAGGTGCTGATGCAGAGATGAGGGACAGAAGGTCACTACACCAAATAAACCAGGTCGGACACCC
Source organism: Camelus ferus (assembly GCF_009834535.1). Lineage (NCBI taxonomy): Eukaryota > Metazoa > Chordata > Mammalia > Artiodactyla > Camelidae > Camelus > Camelus ferus. The sequence goes on along the minus strand of NC_045714.1, from coordinate 21,304,138 downwards.
AACTGCCTTCCTCAGTGCTGAGGACGCAGGGCATCGCTACCACGTAACTTTGAGGAGCAAATTCATTACTTCTCTCCCACCGGCTGGTTCTGCTGATACAAATCCATCTTTCCTGGGCCGTAAAATGATCAAACGCAACTTAAACACCATAAATGTGTCCACAAGATGAACTGCAGTCACTTATGGACAATTCTCCATTGAGTGCTTTCCACGTATTTATGTTACATACATATTTTGCTGGTTTAAGGATGGTTGATTTTAAGACCTGTCATGAGTACATATTTGCGTGTGTACATCTCCCGTATAAGAAGCAGGATCAACAATTTTTCATCCAAAGAAAAACACTCCAACCGGCCCCATGTAAATAAGCAGTTACTTGCAGAGGTCTTTTCAACAACACTTATTTTTTTTAACATTTGGAGGAGCTTCCTCAAGTATATACCAACGAAGTTCCTTGGATTTAGTAACAGTTTTGAGAAAATGGTCTAATATCAACCAATATTTACTAAGACAAGCTTCGTCAGATTTTGGCAAAATATAGTCTTATGCAGCAACGTAACTATGAACACACTTCAGGAATCATGAAATACATTACAAACAGAGTCTGGCTTTAGTGAAAAATGATTTGGGGGTAAGAATGAGTGCAAGTAGGTGTGAGAAAAAAACTCCCCCCAAAACACATCAAGAAACAAGAGGTGGAAGGAAAAAAAAAAGAAAAGAAACCAGGGGTGGTCTCTACACGGCCTTGAAAAGGGTGGGTCCTGTTAACTGAGGCGCAGTCTGTTTCTGAACATGGTCCTCGGGGTGTGCAGGCGTGGGGATGAAGGCCACAGAAGAGGGCTGAGGCCAGCACCTCCCTGCCCCCACCCCTGCCTTAGCAAGGGGACAGCAGTTGGAGCTCCCAAGGGACATCTAGGAAGGGAGGGAGGGAACACTGGTGCTTTGGGGAGAACATAACTCTCTAAGGGGGTATTGCCAGTTCTCTGCTCTGAGATGTGCAATGAACTTCCCTCTTTGGTTCCCCAGGGAAACTTCAACCAAGTTTATATACTCTTCCGTCTGGGAAATCAAAGGAGTGCTGAGCTCTGCTGCCTAGTGGACACAAAGGAAAAGACACTGTGTCAGCGACCATCCAGAGGACTGGAGGCAAGGAGACAGCTGTCATCTGAACCATGCAAGTCCTCAAACTGTGTAATGAGGTCCTGAACTGAGCATGTGCCACCCCCCCGCCCCCGCTGCAGTGGGCCCCGTGAACCAGCAGCTCTTCCAGCTACAGAAATTCCTAAGGGAAGAAGATGGGCGCTGGCAGGAGGACGTGGTCTTAGGGCCAGCGCGCCGCACAGGGAAAGGGGAGACCAAGGTCCAACCCTCCATCTGCCCCCATCTGGCGGTAACGTGGAAGGGAGGTTATGGTGTTTAGAGAGTGAAGACTGCTGGAAAGAGGAGAGCCATGCAGATGTAAGATTATTCAGCCAGGAGATGCCCCAGACATCCTCTGTGCAGGTGCATCACCAACAAGCACAGACAGTGGCTGGAGCCTCTGGCTTCTGAACCCGGTCTGAACCTGGTGCGCCGCGCAGAAAGGAGCCTGGCGGTAGACCGCTGCGCTACACCGTGCTCTGCACAACCACAAAGTGATGCAGAATCAAATGGGGCTTTCTAGCCGGCCAAGAGCTCAGCTTCCTCAACAACTAGAAATATGACTTCTTTACGCTTCAGCTTCAGCACCTCCACAATGCGGGTGATACCGTTAATTTCAGTATACTTAACTTTATACAGTAATTTGAAGGTAAATTAGATGCAATGTACAAAGACCCTAAGATTCTGGTAAGATGGATGCCTTTCAAATCTAAGATCATTACTTCTCCCCTCCCCTAACACCTCTGTGAAACAGGTGAGGAACAGGGGACACTATTCCACCTTAAAATGGTGGGAAATTGCAAGAATGACAGCCTATAAGCAGTTCTCCTTCAAATTATCCAGGCATTCAGAGGCAAAGCACAGAATGCAAACTCTATACCAGTCATCGCTGGAGACTGGAATAATGAAAAGCTCTGAATGAAGACAGACCTGGGTCCTGACTTTAGCCCAGTCACTAACTAGCTGTGTGACTCTGACTAAGTCACACAACCCCTCCAGCCTCAGTTTCCTCATCTGTGAAACGGACTCACAACACCTGACCTATAGATGAACTGAAAAACGTGAAAGCAACTGGCAGAGCTCTGGGGTGCTCGGTCACCGTAACTCCTGCACCCTGATCGCATTCCTAGAAAGGCCTTCCATCACGCACTGTTATGTGAAAGGCCAGGGTGCTGGTGGGCAGGAAGTGCACAAAGGGAAGTTCCTTTTTGTGTATATTTTAGATGAATTTTGATGATTTCTACATATTGTTTCCATGATGATTTGACCACATTTTCCCCTGTAATTATTATGATATATTTTAATTATGTCCCATTCAAATAAAAATGGATACTTAAAAAAAAACAGGGAGGGGGCAGTTCAAACCATTCTGTGACTGCCTTTAAAACAAATTTTATTCTGGGAAGACATGTCAAACGCCCCCAAATTCTGAAATTAAGGAAAGGAAATATTAATATTATGGAAAACCAAATTTAAAATGAAAATTCGAAGGATGGACTGCAAGGTGGTAACGGCTTGTGTTCTGTGCTTGCGACTCCACCTCACTCCCCGTTCATCACTCTCACGTGTGCAGCACCGACTTTGTGAAGATCAACACAGCCACCCAAGTAAAGCAATATAAAAGTTTAGTTTTGGGTTGAAACAGGGAAAGGGAAAAAAATGTTTCTTTCTTATTCTTTTCAGTGAAAGGCAACATTCTCAAAGAGATAGGAGGGATGCTTAAAAAAAACAAACTTAGGATAAAATATGATTCTTTAAGTCCCAATGTTATTTCTTTCATTTTTTATTTATGTTTGAAAATAGCACACAGATTGAATATTTGAATGTAGATGGACCGCATCTCAGGCAACGCTCCGTTTGTCTCGGCTCTGCTCACACACATGCAGGGGAGTCAATTTATCACGACATAAGAAGCAGAGACTCAGGAGCCAACACACAAATCCTTCTGAACGTTTACATCCTATCAAGTGGGGAGTATTTCTAAAAGATGCATGTGTGCACAGTTTATCAAATAAATTGGAATGGCTCTTGTTTCTGTTCTGCCAAATAAAGAGAAACTTCTCTGACTGTAAATGTGACTGCTTCAGCTCCCAGACTGCACATTTTCTGGGCATTTCCTCCTCGTGCCTCTTGGCAGGTCTACCCACCATCAAATTCTCTAAGTTTGTCAAAACTTAAACAGTTGGCCCAATTTACAAAGTGCCTGTGACTTGGCCAGAATTCAAGAAAAAAAATGAAAGCACACAGAAAAATAACTGCAAAATCTGAAAACAGGCAAGGATTTGGAAATGGTCAGTGTCCAGGGTGACACTAACATATGGCCTTGACTTCCAAAAAGTGCTGGAAGTAGTGATGATTATCCAATAAAATAAGGGAGGGGGCGGCGTGGAGATGACAGCTTTCTGCACTGTCGGGTGAGAACATGCCAGCAAACGCCAACCTACAAACCACAACGTCTCCACACAGTGGGGAGCTGTTTAGTAACAAAAAGAAACAAGTTACTGTTACACTTAAGTGCACGGATGGGTCTCCCAGTCACAGGAAGCGGGGGCAGAGGGGCCCGGAAGAGTAAATGGCCTCATCCCCACGGCACATCCAAACAGACCCAAGTAATCCGCAGTTACGGAAAGCGGGTCAGGGCTCGCCTGGAGCATGAGAAACTCTCTGCGATGATGGAAAAGTTCTGTCCTGATTGGGGTGCTCTCTCTAGGGGGTGCACACGTATGTCAAATACACTTAACACATGCGCACATTTCACTGGGTGTAAATTATGCCTCAACAAAGCTGATTTAAAAAATTAAACATGACCAAAACCCCCAAATTTTATACTAATTGACTCTCACAGTTAGTTCATAAAAGAAAGTTGTTTTTTATCCCCCAAATAAAGACAGAAAAGACAGTCCTTTTGAATTAAAAGCTCTATTTTTCCCATTTTAAAGCCCAGTGATGGGAGCCTCCTCAGGACTCATCAGGGAATTAGATGAGCATCTGGGAACCACCTTTCTCTTCCTGACTTCCCGCAAGGTCCCCTCCCTGCACCCTCCCCCGCACATTCCTTTAACAGGGAGGAGCATCTGGCAACTAACAGATCAGGCTGGAGGATTGCAGCTACCAGACTGGGCACTAAAATGGAAACGGGCAGGAATAAGGAACAATTTAAGTAACTAATAAATTCTATTTAAAGCAGAGAGTAGGAAAGGGCAGGAGGTAGAGGCAACAGGAAGGGAAGGGCGAGGGAGAAGCTGGCAGACAAGCCTTCTGGAGCTGCCACCCATCCACGTGCCAGTGTCCTCATGGGCTCTTGGGGACCTGCCACCTCAGCCACTGGAGACGTGTGTCTGGTGGGTCCCGTGTGTGCCTGAGTCAGCTTGGCTCCTTAGATGAACTGGATATAGACTATGTATGTATGTATGTATGCGTCTGTCTGTCTATCTGTCTATCTATCCTTCTTTTCCTTCAAAGAAGCTCTAACTAGAATAGACTCTAAGAAATATATACACAAGATCTTGTGGTAGCCCACAGTGGGAAAAAAAATGTGACAATGAATATAAGTATGTTCATGTATAACTGAAAAATTGTGCTCTACACTGGAATTTGACACAACATTGTAAAATAACTATAACTCTAAAAAATGTTAGAAAAAAAAAAGAATATCCTCTAGGAAAAAAATAGAATAAGAACACTTTCAAAAAAAAAAAAAAAAGAAAATAATACTGTGTACCTTCCTCTTCTTAAAGCCATTGGCTCACCAAGAGAAGAATTTAGTAGCAGCCAAAATATTACCCTGAGTGTGACTTTTTGTTCTAGAAAACGTTGCCCGTGCATGAAATACAGTGATGGGGACAAAAAGGGCTGGCATAGCTGACTTTTAAGCTGAGAAACACTGTGGGGGAATAAATGACAAAAAGGAAAACAAAACAAAAAACCCCAAGCCCTCAGTAAGACACAACAGCACATGGAAAGTCATTAAGAGGTTTGAGTCCCAGGGTGCAATCTCACTCACTCCTGACACCTTCATATTTTTATTTATTTTTAATAACAAGCACTTGTCCAGCACTCAGGATGTGGCTGGAACACTTCCAAGCTCTTCACAGACACAAGCTCCCACGGTCCTCACGCCAACCCAGCCAAGGGACTTCCTCGTCCCCATCTGAGGGGTGAGCCCAGCGAGGTTACGGAGGAGTCACACTCCCCCGGCACTTTTCCGACAGCTACGCTTCTGTTCCAACTTGGCTACTTTGTCTCATTCTAGGCGGGAAAGAATATTCCCATCACATTTGTTCCTAGTACTGGGCCCTGCTGCTTCTGTCATTGGGGTACCCCCCCAGCCCCCCGGAACAGGGGGCCCTCAGTCCACCTCCCCATGAACGCACGAGACAGCCCTTCCTACTGGGAGCCCTGTGAATTCTCCAGACACACGGTCCCCGCCCACCTCCGGTGCTGACGAGGACAGCTCCTGGGATGAGAACAAAAAGCCAGGAGGAGCAGGACACGCCTGCAGACAGGGCTTTGATCAGCTCAGAGAAAGCGGGCCTGGATTCTGAACGGAGCCGGCTACTTCCTGTGTTTGGTTTCCCTAACTTGCCTTCACAAGGGCATCTTCACAATTCTGGCCAGCTCTGCATACGGCTAGGACTGTAATTTGCTTGCAATTTTTATTTAAATCAACCCAGTTAAAAAAAAATTAAACACCTTCTTTATTCACATCTTCAGTTCTATGCATGAAATCAATTTAATAGTTATATTTTCTTAACATATTTATCTATTAAAATAAAGGAAACTTATGCACCCATTGAAATCACTGCGTGTCCCCCAGTGCTGTGCGTCCTGTGTTTTGGAGAATTCAAAATCTGAGCTGGTGAAAGCCAGTTTCTACCCTCTAGTTTAAAAATACGGAAATAACACAAACACACCTTCGGAAATGGTCTTTATGTATGAATACATCATATACGTACAAACGGAACTCTACACACACACACTCTTAAATGGCTGAGGAAAGAAAGACCAGAATTAGGCATGAGGTTGGGGGCATGAGGTGGACGTACTGGATCGAGGACATGGTGGGACATTTTAATGAAAAAATGCAGGATCTGGCCAGTCAAGTCCAACCACCACCACCACCACCACACAGGTATCATGTCTTTTCAACAGAAATCTCAAATATATAAACTAATGCACAGCTTTTGTTTTTAAAAAGGGAGGGAAACTCACTATATAGAAATAAGAATCGCCAAACTTCATTAGAAAAGTTATTTGCGTTGTTTCTCAAGGAAGAGTGAAAAGACACACATGCCTCAAGGTAGGACCCTGGAGCCCGGGGCTCCCCTGAGACGTGCTGGGAGGTGGGGGAGGGGGCTGGTCTCCTTAGCCCTCCTCCCTCCACAGCAGCTCCAGGCTTATCTGCTTCTACAGGGTCCTTCCTCATAAGAGATCATTTGAAGAAAGGGCTCAGCTAAGAAGAAATCTGGAAACCACTGGTGGTGTCCAATTGCCTCTTTTACCAATGAGGAAACTGAAGCTCAGAGCACGTCAAGAGTTTGGGTCACTCAGCAAACCACAGCTGAATCCGAGTCCAAAGCACTCGACCTCCAGATTCTGGTGTTTGGCCTGACCAAAGCCACCTCCCAGCTCTCCCTCCCGCAGCCAAGGAATGGCGATCCTCCCCGGCGCCGTTACATCAACGCCCTCGCCTGCCCTTGAAAACGCAGAAGTGCGATGCGCCGTTCACCCCGAGGAGGGGGTGGCGGACAGCAGTACTGAGTGAGCTGTTAGGAGTCTGTGGAAGTCAACTAGAAATATGATGAAGTCATTATTTTGGAAAGGGATGATGTGAGTTTAACAGGCACATCTCTTTCTGAAAAGTTGTATAAATCAAGTAATGCCTGAACAGATTATTAGGAGAGCTTCCTGATGAGCAGCAACAGAATCACGCCAAGGGAAACAGCAGTAGGAAGCGCGGCGGCAGCTCTGACTCCTCCTTTATCATCCACCAAACACCAGACTCAGCGCTTCTCACGCATCTGACATCCCCGTAGTAGCAGAAATATTATCGGCCCCAATTTTATAGATTAAAAAATTGAGCCTAAGCCACGGTAGGGTGACCAGCTGTCCTGGTTTGCCCGGCAGTGAATGGTTTCCTGAGGTGCGGAGCTGTCAACACTGAAAGTAGGGACAATCCGGGCAACCGGGGGAGGGGCTGGGGCTGGTGACCACACCTGTGGGGCCGGTCAGGGATGGAACCTGAGGGTCTGCCCGCCTCCCCGCCCGCCACCGCCTTCTCTGGGGTAATTCCTCTCCACGTGTTACAGGCCAGACTTCCACACACTGATTTAAAGAAGGGCGTGGCCAGTACCGTGGGAAACACGTACACAGGTGGCTCCATCTCCCCTTACAAAACAGACAGACGGCACCGCAGAGCCGCAGGCCTCCACCCTCCAGAAGAGTGAAGAGGGGACACTTACCTTGACCTCAAACTCGAAGTGCTCGTCCTTCCCTTGCCCGCAGAGCACGTAGCGCGGAATACTAATTTTGATGGGGTCCTTCAGGTCGCCTGGATTTGCTCCCAAAGAGCGAGAAACCATCCTCTGTCAAAGGCACATTGGGGAGGAGAACAAAGAGATGGAGATCACTCGACTGCCAACACCACGCGCTTCAAGCAGAGAACAGAGCATCGGACCAGCAGGGTTTATTTAGAAAAGTGCCGGGTCCCTTTGAAAGAGAAACTCTGAGTCTCTCTCACGACAAAAGACCATGTCTTTAGGGATGCCACTCCAAAGAGGCAGGGCTAAAGCACTTCAAAATGTTGTCTGGCTTTGATGTTCCTTCCAATTTACAAGAACAAGTGAAAAAAGGGGCAGATTACACATCTTGAGTTTAAAAAAAATCAGTATAAACCAGATTCTTTGCTGAAAAGTCTTGATCACGGAACAGCTTCTTTTTCCTTCCCAGACTGTCAGACGGCTGCACGTAAAGCAACAAGGCTGGAGATTTTATTCAAATACACATGGTTAACTTCTGGGCATTTTCGTAAGGCAGGGTGGAGTGGAGAGGTCTTTAAACCACCATTAAAAAGAACCCCAGGTGTGTTCTTGAGGCGCCTTCTGATTAATAATCAACTTAGCTCTGACAAACGCTTATGGTCTGGATGGTGGGGAGGCTGAGGCGCCTGTGGAAGATGCATTTAAAAAAAACTTCAAAATGAGTTCTCTTGAGTGTGAATGGGAGTAAGTCTCTGAAAAATCCTTACCACTTACACTCACCTAGGGCTTTAAAAAACATAATACGTTTTTGAAGCAGTAATAACATAATTAAAATAATAATGATACTTAGCATTTATTGAACACTGGACTGTCACCTAGAACTGCGCTGAAGGCTGATACGCATTGTTTCATTGAATCCTCATGACCCCTCCCCACCATGAGGCATTAACCATTATTAACCCAATTTATCAGCTGAGAGGCCCAAGGCCGAGAGCGGAGGTACCTTGTAAGAGTTTAGGTAACTTAGAGGCAAGTGGTAGAACCAGGATTCGAACTCGGGTTAACCGAGAGGGCCCACCGGTCACAGCACTGCACAGCTTTCATGAAATTTCATTTGTCCGTTTATTGAAGTGGAGTTCATTTGTAATATTGTTTTAGTTTCATGTGTACAGAAAAGTGATTCAGTTACACGTATATATTTTTCCAGATTCTTTTCCATTATAGGCTATTCCAAGGTACTGAATATGGTTCCCTGTGCTGTGCAGTAGGGCCCTGTGGTCTATCTGTTTATATATGGCCGTGTGCCTCTGATAACCCCCGACCCCAATGTACCCGCTCGCCCCGCTTCCCTCTTGGGTTATCGTCAGTTTGTTTTCTATGTCAGTCCTGTTTCTGTTTTGTATATAGATTCCTTTGTATTATTTTTTAGATTCCACATATAAGTGATATCATACAATATGTGACTTTCTCTGTCTGACTCACCTCACTCAGCAACTATCATGAAATTTTAAAATAAGCCTGTCCACCAAAGATAAGAGCTAATGAACACTTCAATGCACACAGAATTTAAGAGGACAGAAACCCCATGATTATTCAGTTAAACTCACTTATTTGACCAAAAAGACAAGGCAGGCATCAAGCTGCATTTCCCTCAGGCAGAAAGGGGTCCTGGACCTTGGACCCTCAGCTAGGTGTGGCAGGAAGGTCCCCTGTGCTGTGTGTGAAAGCTCGGGCCTCTGGGTGACACTCAGTCATGCAACTGGTCTCAGGTGGCCGCTTGGGACGGCACAGACATCTCGGCATGATCTGAAGTCACCAAAGCCTTTTACAGTATCTTACTCGTTCACTGTGTGGCTGGTTACCCAAAACAGGAGCTGTTCATCTTCCTGCAATGGTACCTCTGCACAGCTGTCCTTGGTGTCAAAAACCACAGTGCAAACGCCTAAAAAGAGAGCTTCTCAACATGTGTATTGCCAAAGACCTTTCAATTCACAAGAGTATATTTCTAAATCACTGTAAAAGTAAACATTTCCCAAAACATGGAATGTGCTTATCTATTTGAAGGTGAAAAGACAGAGAAATAATCCAGTGGTTCTATTTATTTTCAACAAACAGATTTAAGAAATGTCTTTGACCTCAAAGGCCACCCACGGTTTAGCCATGGAGTCCTTGCTCTGCGGCCTTAACTCTGAAAGTCTGTGGGGTGCTTATAACTATATTTTTCAAGCAGGAACATAACCTCTTTTCCAGATGTGACCCGGTCCCTTGGGAAATGCACTGGGTGCAGCGCACGTGTGCCTTTGGAGTTGCGAGGGGAGAGGCGTGGGGTCCGGAAGCAGAACCACCCCAGCAGAGGGGGGACGCGGCTGCTGGGATTTTCAGCAACAGTTGCTAACACCAGTTTAGAAGTCAAGACCCACTCGCTCCACCTCGGGAGGGCCCTGGATCCTCCCTACCTGCTTCACCCAAAGGCCCTACGGCAGCCACCTCTGCACAGCCACAGGCTCCGTCCTAAGAGGCAAGAATGGAGAAAAGGAGGAAGGAAGAAGGGCAGTGACTGTCCCCCTTCGATCAATAGGAACCGTGTATTATCATGTGTATTAACGGGACCTCAAAAAGGAGTGCATGACAATATCAACGTGTGTAACACACTCGGTCCTGAAACTCGACCCTTGCCTACCCCCTGAAGCAATCACACAAGAGGGGCGTGGGCTCCACGTGGTGTTCACTTGATGGACTCAGAGGCAGAGGAGCAGACACAGGATCTGGTCTCTGAGTCACAGTCGCCCACTCTCTCTGCGCCTCCATTTCACCATCTACAGAAATGGGCGGGGAGTTTTCCGAACCTCATCCACGTGACAGGAACCCAGCTGTGAACAAGGCACAGTCCCGCCCTGTGGGACAAGCAAACTGGTAATTGCAGCAGGATTAGACAGTTACTGAGTGAAAAAAGAAATGTGCACATTGCTATATAAATGCCGTAAATTTTACTAAGGAAAAAGAGCAGTCAAAACCGCCCAGGTACGCTGTTAACCAAGCGATGGAGACCTAACTGTGACCACCCAACGCCTTTTCCACTGGCATCTCCCGCTAGGACGCGCAGTCAGACATCGCGGGCTTTCACTGATCGCCAGCACCGGGCCAGGGCCAGCAGCACCGGGCACCTTTGACAAAGTGTCTGTAACCTCTAAGACTCTTAGTGTTGTGGCTGGAGAACAGGTTCTTGCCTCGCGCAGGAAAGAATTCAAGAACAAGGCGTGGTAAAGTGAAAGCCAGTTTATTTAGAGAGAGACACACTGCGTGGACAGGGTGTGGCCCGTCTCACTCAGAAGGGAGAGCGGCTTAGGAGACGCACACTCCAGAGGCAGAGTGTGGACCATCTCAGAAGGCAAGAAAGAGGGCGACCACAAGGCACAGAGTTGTTAGTTTTCATGGGCTCGGTAATTTCACAGGCTAATGAGCAGAAGGATTGTTCCAATTACTTTGGAGAAGGGGTGGGGATTCCTAGGAATCGGGCCCCCACCCACTTTATGAGCTTTTACGGTCAGCCTGGGAACCGTCACGGTGCCACCGGGTGAGCCAAGAGGCTCCAGGTCTACTGGAGGCCAAAGCTTCCGCCATCCTGGTTCTAACCAGTTGGTCCTGCCCTCAATAGCTGGGTCATTCCTTCAGTGGTTTGCCCTGCCCCCTTCCCTCCTGTCTCAGTTTTTCTCAGCTGCATTAGGTTTTTTCTTTTTTTACTGGAGTACAGTTGGCAATGTTGTTAGTTTCTGGTGTAGAGCACAGAGGTTCAGTTATGCAGGTGAACATGCTCCTTTTCATTCTAAGCTGTTACAAGGTGTTGAATACGGTTCCCTGCGCTGTACAGTAGAACCTTATTGTCCATTTTATATACAGTAGTATTTGCAAAGTTTTAAACAAAGATTTGGTTTTTCTACTCTAGGTGGACCATATTCTAAAGTTAGCAAACATTACCTTAACTTTCTGTTTTTCTGTGTCAGCTTTCTAAGTGGGTTAAGACTATAACTGATGGTCTGGTTATTACATCGGCATTTTAAGACTAGAAAGTTCTCTATTTCTAAGAATAAATAATTGTGAAATTGATTGCTAATGAAAAGTTGCTTGAAGCTTAGGCTCATAAATCCTTCAAAGAAAAAAATTACTGCCTTTGATAACTGAACTGGGTTTATGAATTCTGTAGAGACCAGTTATCCAGGAGAAACTGGATCTTACAACATTACATGGCCCCCTAGATCCAGGACAGCCCTTTACACACCAGGACATGCACGTGACCTCAAGAGGTGGTTCTGGGTGGTATACAAGGGCCACTGTCCCGTTCAGGGCCAGACAGTGAAGAATAACTGAAGAGGACATTACTGTTCATTATTTGCACGTTGTCAGAGTCTCACACTGTTGCCTGTGGCCACAGTTCACTTCAATCTCACCTGACTGCACAGTGACTAAAAATTAACAGGTGTAGAGAAATGAACACCTGCAGAAATGAATTACAAAGAATAAGCCAGGGATTCGAAGACATCTGAGCAAAAGCATAGAGAAAAATCAAAAGAGTATGTGTTTCCATCAAATCACTGCTGCAACGTAACTTGTAGACATTACTTTTTGAAGTCAATTTGATGAGAAACGTTGAATTCTCAGGATACAGTATGAAAGGTTCCTGACATTCTCAGCTATGTTTCTACTGAGCAGGAAGGAAAACTAACATAAATGTCTCCTGAATTTATTTTTTATTTGAAAGTAGCTGTGTTTTGAATATCTTGAGTTTTATGGTAGGCAAGTAAATGTATACTGTGTCATATTATATCCTATTACTTATGAGAGCTTTTAAATTTCTATGAAATTATTTATTTTGGAATCAGTCAGTTTCTTGGCATGTGGCAAAGAGGATTCTTAGACCTGGAAGGGGAAGCTGATGACATGTCACAGTTGGAGGTAAGGAAACAGGAAAGTCTGTATGTTTGGAAGCACGTCTTGCAGCGGATCTTGATAAAGTCATAGGACACGTCAAGGAATTTTAAATGCACCGTGGAGTGGTTCTATTCAGAAATAAAAGGTCAGGGAAAAGTGAGTAATTAGCAACCTGGATTACATTTCTACACATAAGAAATACCATCCTTTAAAATAAGATACAAAGAAATATTTTTCTGGTAACTTTGAGTGAAACAATGTACTGTGTCAACAAATACACTGTTTTTCCATTGATGGGGAAACACTACAGTTGGGACCTCAGCCAAAAGAAGCAGACAGAACACAGGCTACGTTTTGAATGTGCAGATTAGCATCTTCTCTTCGGCAGGCTGTCTCCTTCAAAAGGGGCAAATTAAGGAAACTAATAGGAAGTAGCATTAACAGCCACTCCGACTGCTGTCGGCACTGCAGAGGGCACGGGATGGACCAATTCTACAGGGAGCCGTCAGCATTTCCTCCTAAATGCTCTAATTACATGCCAGATGGCTGAATTCAGTATGTGCTTTAACTATGACAAGGTCAGACCTCAGGACTGCCATCTGATCTCCCAAACATCCAAGCTTTACTTCTAAAATACAGGCAAACCTGGGCTTTTATCAGATTTAACAAAATTAGTTAATTCTCCTTCCTCTGCTCCAGCAAAGCCCGTATTTCTAAGTCCTTCTTTTTCAACCACACGTGCCACAGGATAGTTCTGATTAGAGCTATTTATGCATCAAGTACCCACTGTAACCCAGCAGTTTGAAAACGGGGGTCTGGGGCAGAGATGGCGAGGATCTGTGACATTCTCAAATACGAGCCATGTCATGAGAAACTGGGCATAGAGGTAACCTGTGTGGGCAGGTGCCACTTACAATCATGGCAAAGAGCCCAGACGTGCTTGTGTTCCTCTGCAGAAGGTGAGGCTCCCTGTGCAGAGAAGGGACATGGGGCTAGTACCACACCACCTCTGAAGGCTTAGTCCAGACAACGGAACGGGATTTGCTAAGGCACGTGGCACTCCCGCCTGGTACCCACGGTACCATCCCTGTCAAGGTCAGGACTTACAGCCCGACACGTGGAAACACTCTAACTGTGTCTCATTTTAGAAGGTGAGTTTAGAAGACTCACATCAGGAAACAGAAATAGGAGCTTTCAATCAAAGGAGTATTTCTTTTATCTTGATCTGCATCTATATTTATACATCATTAAGGATAAATTACAAGTTGTGTTGGATCCAGACGCTTGTGGACTAACTTGAGTTTAGTGGTTTGGGGAAAAATTCCAATCTGTGATTCTTACTAGATTATTTCACCCATGTGGATCTGAATTGATCAACACTGTTTCAAGATTTGAAAATGCTGAACATCTGGCAAATGTTTCAACTTGAAAGTACTAAAAATGTCCCCATCTTTCTCCAAAGAACGTTAATGGTCATTGTCTCTGGATAACCCGTCATTCAATGGTCAGTTTAAGAAAAGACTAAAAAGCAGGTCTGGTATGACTGACTGAGAACATGACAGTAATTGCCAAGTGGCCCTTGTTATTAAATATGATGACAGGCAGTTCAGGACCCCAGGACGGAAGGGCAGGTCTTCTCCCTCCTGGCCTGATGACGTCTCTGAGGCCCCAGCAAAAGCACCGCTCACCTTCACCCACTGACTCCTGCTGAGCCCCGGTTTCGGCTCAAACTGTGCTGAATTCTAAGGTTCAGTAGAAACCAGAGTCAGGGGTGGGGGACTCGTGGGGACTCTCTATCAGGTTTCTGTAGAGCACACATTCCAACTGAAGGAGCAACTCTGGGCACACGAGGTCATCAGTACCACATTGACACAACGGTTATATCCACGCTTTTCTCCTACAGGAGCCAAAATGCAGGAAGTAAAAAGGAGACACACGGCATACAAGAGACAATGGAATTGCAAAGAAACTTGTAAGGCAATTAATTCCTAAAAAAAGAAGAAAGAAAAAAAGAGAAAGAAAAAAAAACTCATAAAAAGAAAAATAATCTTTAATGTCTAGAATTCCAAGAAAAAAGCTTACAAGTCAGAAAAAAATCAACAATTCTTCCAATTATTCATTCCTATGGGAAAAAAAAAAAAAACGTATACAGGCAATGTTGAGAATAACCGTGACTGGGAGGCAACACTGTGCAAAGAACGCGTGTTCTCGGGTAAGGTCTGGGCTTGCGTTCCAATTCTCAATCGAGCCATCCTTTCAGATATGAACTGGAGCAGGATGACAATCTCCCAGCCCAGGAGAACCGCTGTGGGGCTCCAAAGGAACAACACGCGGGAAAGAACTGGGCAACGTAAGTTACAATATAAAGGGTGACTAGGGTGTTACCACCGTAATCCACTGTGTCTTCAGCAACAGAAGACTTTAACAAGACGGTAGAATAAAAAACATGAGTAGTGACTTATAACAGACTCTCCTTTACACCAACTGTGTTATTCAGTTCCATTCCTTATCAAGGAGGTTTTTAAAAATTACAAGGGTGCATCTTTAACAAGAGATTGGACGGTGGAGGTTTGGAAACTGGGTTGTGTAAGAACCAGCAGAGGGACTGAAAAGCCTTGGAGGTCAAGAAAAAAGCAGAAGAGGTGTGAGAGAGAGAGAGAGAGAGAGAGAGAGAGAACTGTCTTCTTGAAAGGGTTGTGACATACCAGCACTGTGGAACAGACTTGTTCTGTTCTGTGACAGGGACAGACAGACAGCAGATGGAGACCATGATCAGGAAGGTTATGGGAAGAACGGTCTAACAGTGAGAGCAGGTCCCAGGGAATAAGCTGCTTCAGAGACAGACAACGGTCAGCCCATGGAGGTGTCAAGCAAAGATGGAAAATAAGTTCAGCTAGTCACTAGTGCCTAGATACCTCCATTAAAGAGAGGTCCTACAAGTTTTACCTGAATGTTATCGTCATCGGACTCTGGGGACCCTGACGCAGCTCAGCCGTGGTCCCAGTTCTCTCTCCCAGCAGCAGGAAGAGGGGGAAGAGCAGCAGATACCCTCGCTATGGCTTCTCGGTGAATGGAGTGCACACTTCCTTGCCCCTTGACTTTGGACTTGGAGGTGTGACTTGTGCTGGCCAATGGGATGTTAGCAGACATGACGCAAGGTTGCCTTTTTGTGCTTCTGTCAGCAACATCATGACCACTGCCCCTTCTGCACAGGCCCCAGAATGAGACATGTGGTGCAGACCAACCCTCGCTGAGCTGGAGATGACCCCAGCCCACGCCAGAGCTGCCTCAATTGACTTACAAACCATTAGTGAGAAAGGAAAGCTTTTTCTTTTGTACGTCACTAAAATTTTGAGGGTTGTTTGATAGCTGGCAATAGCTGACTGATACAACACTTCTATCACAAAAGACACGTTAAAAAATGAAGCAGTGCTGTCTAACTGTGTTACTATATTAACAAAGGACCCCGTTAGAAACTGGTCTATCCAACCATCTGCTTGACCATCAGAGAAGCACTAATAAAACTGCTCTGATCTACTTATCATTCAAAACTTTAAATCATCTAGGAAAAAGAATGTAAATAAAAATTACTATAATTACTACTGCCGGAAGGCATAAGCATTCTCTCCAAAGGATGTGCACACATTTTTTTCTTACGTAATAAGAACAGGGAGACAAACTGTTTTGAAATGTTTTTCAACAAAGACTAAATAAATTCACCCTGCCAACCGCAAGTCTGCTAAACAGGCAGCTGTGTGCAAAATGGATTTTAATCAAATCAGATGAAATCACTGTTTCAAAAGTACTCAAAGAGGTATTGTCTGGACGGCACTAATAAGCCCCACGACGTAAATGTTTATGCCAATATCACAACAATGCTAACTGCCACTTTAATAAAGTATGCATGAACCTGTTTTTTGTTTTCTGATGCAGGAACTCATTACAACGGAGGAGATGGTCCTCAGGCTGGATGGCGAGGCTCCCGTGCCTGATCCACTAGGGCAGGCTCCCGGCTCAGACCTCCCAGAGATGAGCCAGCGAGCCAGAACGGGGCCCTAGGATGGAAGTCATGAGGATAACAGCACAAACGCTACTCCCCCAGCTTCTCCAGGCATCACGGCAACCCTAAACCTCACTTCACGGATGGGAAATCAGTCTCATACCGGGAACTGTATTTGCTCTCAAGGTGGGAGGAGTGACATGTAAAACCCGAATTTCTGGAGGCTGCGTCTACCATGTAGGGAGAACCAAACGTGCCCCTCGCCCTGGCCGACTTGGACCATTAAGCAGACTGAAGGAGGTACCGCTGGTAATGGGATCTGCATGCAAGCTCGTCCCTGCTACATGTCCCATCAATGGACAACATTAAACACTGTGATTTATAACATAGCAGAATTACCGTTCTCACCTATGAGGACCAGCCTGTCTGTCTAATACATACATACCACTCTGCTAAAGCTGTGCGCTGCTGATGTGTTGTTTCCTCTCCAACCACAGCATCCCTCTGCCGGCATCTCCGACTCCACTCTCTCTGCCCTTCATGACCACTCACTCTGTTCTTCTTATCAAGAACAGGTGAGAAAATACACAATGAGACCATTTAAACTAGGGAACATGTTACTGATATTACAAGACTATCATGGTTTATTTTGGAAATTTCTTCCATGGTAGAACACCTACCAGCCAAGACTGGGAAAGGGTAACTCATTTTAGTGATGTCCTTATCACAGACTCAAAAGCCTTCACATATAAGGCAATAGGGTGTGTGTGGGTGTGTGTGTGTGTGTGTGTGTGGGTGGGTTGGTGGGTGGGTGTGTAGGTGTGTGCACTGTGGAAGAGGTAAAACATCTGAATTCTATTTCCTCCAAAAGACAAACAGCCTCACTTGGTCACCGCCAGCCAGCGTAAGTGGACCCTGCCATACTCTGTAGGGTCCTGTCTCTCCCTGCTTGCTTCCCCAGGACCTGGGAGAGGAAGACAAATGCAGAAAACATAGACCAAGTAAAGCACCTCTCGGTCACCTCTGCTGGGGAAGAGGAGACATGTGCACTCTGGCCAGTGGGAGCCGGTCAGTTTCTGGAAGGATTAGCCCTGACATCGGCCCTGTCATGGAGGAGGGATGGGGGCTACAACACGTACGGTGCACATTACCCAGAGATCTGGTCAGAGCAGAGAGTGACCCCTCCAGGCCAGGCTAAAACGGCCGAGCGGCTCCACTGCGGATGGCACTCCACCAGTGGTGACCGCGGGCTCAGCGGGACGCGGCTGCAGGGAAGGAGCGTGGGGGGGGGGCAGGGGCGAGGTGGGCATCCCTCCTCCTGAGACTGTGGAAGCCCAAGGAACAGGAGAGCATGGGCAGGGCAGCCCAGGTCGGATGAACTAACACTCAAAGACGTGTAAGCCGATGCCTCAGAGAAACGTGAACAGAGGTGGTCTGTAAAAGGGAGAGGGTCAGCCAGAGGAGGGAGATGCCGAGAGCCCAGTCTGAGGCCTCCCGCAGGGCAGGAGGGCGACACCTGAGAGGTGCCTGCCAAGGGGAGACGGGCCTGAGGCCGCCCTGGGTGGGGACGCGTCTCGAGGTGAGGCCAGCAGGACACCTTGGTCAGAGGCTGGGAGAGGGGGTGAGCTGAGGGGCAGGTGGGAGGGTGGCCAGGGAAGCACCGAGGCTCCGAGGTGGCCTCTGTCTGCTAAGACAGCAATGGCGACCGAGCAGGAGGGCAGTGCACACCAACACTGAGAGGGGCCGGGCACGTGGGGGCAGGTGGCCCAGGGGAAGGGGCGTCAAAGCTAAGCCAACAAGGAAAGAGCCGAAATCACACACGATGGAAAGGAACAGTCCAGAAGACGGAAAGGAGGAAGGAAAAGTGATGACCTGAGGGCGACGACCCCGCAGGGTCCCACATGTCGTGGGGGGAGGGCGTTTGCAAGCCCCAGGGCATCTGGGGAAACCGGACGCGTCACTGCTGCTCTGCTACAGAGCCGTCCCGACCATGGCCCGTGCGGGGGGTGTCGCGAAGGCCCCTGCCAGACCCGGCCCCTTCTCGGGCAGCCCAGATCCGCCAGCCAGGGCCAGCAGAAGCAGACGGACTCTGAGGCCGAAGGCCACATGTCAACATGAAGCTGACAGAGTCGGAGCTGCTCCCCTCAGCCGACAGCGCGGTGGGCCCAGCGCACAAGGCTGGGGTCCAGGAGTGAAGCGGGAGGCGAGAGAGGAGCTGCACCCGCACTCTGCGATCTCCTCTTTTATTTTACTTTTGCTACTTTAAATATTTACATTTTCAGTTTATACAGGTCTGCATTTTTCCAGTTTCAAGTCAGCTAGCTACACGGAGAAGCTACCCCTTGTCCTGGACTGTTTTCATCATGTTTACTTTTATGAACAATTTCGAAAGACATGCAGACCATTCTTACACGCCTGCGCCCTAGAGCCTTGTCAAGTGTGAGATCAGCCACAGAGCCTCATCGTGAGAGTTCAGGGTCAGTTTCCAGACCTCAGGGGCCACACTCTGACCACCCTCCGGACACAAGGTGCTGGAGCACAACTGGACGTTCTGGGCTCCTCGAGAGGGCTCTGCGGGACCGCTTCTTGAACCTGCCGCTAGTTGGAGTTTTTGCAAGAAGACAAGTTCCACCGTTGGTGGTGTTTTGGTCTCCGGAACGACAACACACCTGAACTCACTTAGAGCCCGGCACCGGGTCACATCAAATCGCGGCCCTGGAGGCGGCGTACTGAGTGCGCGGGTGTGGGGGTAGAACACGCGGTCCTCCCTCACCAGGGCAACGTGGGTGTTCAGAAGGACTAGCGACTGGCAGTGGCCTTGGCCGGCGTCACCCTCGACTCTGACCGTCGTGTAGAGCAACAGCTGAACCTCTGCCAGGGAGGGGACGCTGCCTTCCAGATTTCTGTGAAGAAAGTAAATCAGGTCCACCGAAGTATTCTGGAATTTGGATGACCACCGAACGCCGCTGGCCAAGACTAAATCAGGGACGTCTGCCCTCCAGTCGAGAGAGAGCTGGACCAGATCTTGTTGGAACAAAGGATGGAGAGTGCAGGCAGTGGCCTCAGCCTCGGACGTCAGGACCCGCAGGAGGTCTCGGCATATCTGTTGACAGAGGTTTTTGTTGTAACTAAAGACGGTGAGCAGGAGACTCTCTGCAGAGCCCAGGAGCCGAATGCTCTGCCCACCAAAGCCGACGTGAATCTCCTGCAGCCCAGAGAGCGGCAGAGCATGAAAAACGCCCACAGAGCCCGGGTGATGCCCGGACGGAGCCAGCGCGTACAGAGCTGAGTGGACCAAGAGCAGACACGCCGGCCGAGGGGCGGGCTCCGCGCAGTTCGCCACCGCAAGCCAGTACACGCCTTGGACCTCATGAATGTCGCCTACAAGTTCTGGCAGGGAGGCAGCCACGAGCTCCAAGAAGTCTTTTAAAGGGCACTCTTGAAGTTTCAGCATCTGGTCTGGGAATCGCACGAGGGTCTGCTTAAACACGGAGCCCCTTCCGGCATCTCCAGGTTCGAGGCAGCAAACGGAGCCCGGCGAGGAGTCTGGCAACGCGGCAGCTGCGGGGGCAGGAGGCAGGGCTGGTGCCCTGTAAGGCACTGTGCTCCCTGCCGGCCCAACAGCCCCTGCCTCTCCACTGCTGCCGCCAACCTGAGCTTCTTCGGGAGAAGAATGAGCTTCAGATGATGCCCCACGTGACTTCAGGAGCGTGTCCAGGGGTAAGAGTTTCAGGATCGGCAGCCTGCCAACAAATGCTGCTACGTGGGTGGTGAGGCTGCTGGGGTCACACAGGCTCCCCACTTGCCTGGCGTGGCTGATCACCCTCGTGCCCGCCTGCCACAGGTGACTGCTGGTGTCTTTATAAAGGTCTGAGAACCGGTGGTAAAAATACCCCAGCCCACTGTTTCCCTCTGTCCTGAGGGTCCTCGGTGACCCCGGAGAGCGGACTGCTGCAGCTGCTGACTCTTCCTCGCCTTCCTGCTCCCGACAGAGCTTCGCAGCTGCTGCCCTTGGAGGAATGCTGTCGCCAGAAGCGCCTTCAGAGACGACGAGGCAGAGGAGCTGATGCTGCCAGGTCTGCTGGCCCTCGCTCCCTACGGACACTTCCCGGAACGTGCGCTGCAGCAAAGTCCAGCTGGACGTGATCCCTGGGCTGTGCTCACCTCTGTGAGTCGTCGGCTCACAGACATTTTCGGACTTACCCTGAGAATGTTCTGCGACGCTGGTGCTGCTTTCATTAAGAAAAGAGAGTTTAGGTAGATCAGAATGTTGTGGTTGAAAATCACACTCAGGATGACTGTATTCGCAATCACTGTTGTGCAACGGCCCGTGTGCTGCAGGCTGAGACCCCCGCAGGTGGGTTCCCCCACCTGGCGCCCAGGAAGGGGCGGTGGGGCCAGAGATGCTCTGGGTTGCGGGACGGCTCTGGCGGTGGTTCTGGTCCACCTCCCTCCTCTCCTCTCGGCCAGGAGCATCCAAGACATCTTCGGGCAGTAACGGGGCAAGAGAGCTTTTCTGTCAAAAACAGGTGAAATGAGGGGTGGCACCTTTCACGACTCTTTTGCATGTGAAGATTCCTGCAGTCATTGGTTTCATCGTGTGGATTAATGCAGAGGTTAAATCGAAAGCCTACGCCATTCATGTTGATTGATCCATGATTTAGGAACAGAGAATCTGATTCACACACAGAGCATCAATTTCTGTAATTACATCTCTTACAAATCGCCAGATATTTTGGTAGAAATAGGTTGGATGGGATTGGTCTACAGTATCCATTTCTTGGTCTAATATTTCATTTACTCAAAAATAAAATCTTAAGAGTTTTGATTCAATCTTCAAAGTGTCAAATTTAGTTCTGAAAATTAGTCCCTGACCATCTGTGCAAAATGGAAGCGTAATCAGGGCATAATTGATGCAAAACAGAAACTGACACGCATTCCAAGCCCAGTCATGTTTGTCTCGCCTCCTGGTTTGTTTCACGGGAATCTGTCACTATATCTGCCCTGGTGAGACGGCCATCACGGTGTCTACAAACCAGCATCAGGAAAGGGCCCCCGCCAGCCTGCGGCAGGCCAGGCGCGTGGACACAGTGTTCCGCTCTTCACAAGTTTATGGGCTGAGGAGGCAGACATCCAGGGAAGACGGCGTCACTCCTGGGTGGCTGGGTTGAGCGCGTGGTGGCGGCCACTCGGGCAGGCCTCCCGTGGAATGCCCACCCCTCCACTGCTCACTCTGTTCAATGATGTAAGACTCTTATCATTTCGTGGTTTTTCTTTTTTTATTTTTTAATTTAGGAGTGTATGGGAAGGACAAGTCCCTCAGTGCAGGAGAACAGAAGTAAAGCCCTACAAATCGTACGCCCAAATAAGCCCTGGCTTGACAGTCCTCCAGAGAAATGAGCTAATCAACCGAGAGTGTTTCCTCCGTACCACTGCCAGCGCGCAGTCTGTGAAGCAAGCAGGGCTTCTCAAACACCAAGAAGCACTCGGCTTCAGTTCCAAACCCCCTGTCTGATCCTGATTACATAATTCTGCCTTTTAAATGCAGACCAAGGGAAAGGATACTGTTACAAATGAAAAACTGGGCAAAGGGCCTCCACCACAGCTCCATGCAGTTCAAATAAAGTCAGAGCAGTTTGCAGCCGGCAGGATTCCGTTTAATTTTAAGTCATATAATAGCTTGCCTTCCCTATTAGCCATTAATCTCACTGGGACTTCAAAATTCTAATTATGCAACTAAACATTAAGGAAATTTAATCACACGAGCATGCCGTAATTTAAGACGACCCCATCAATCTGAAAAGTCATTACCTACCTCATATTTTAGCTTACGTTGAATGGTGCCATTGTGAAGTTTCTCATTATCCTGAAAAGAAAATAAAAGCCCTCTATATTAAATTATACCATGTTCACAGAGGAGGGAAGAGAACTGATTTGATTAGAAATATTTATGGGAACAAAATTCTAAAGAAACATACTTGTCATTCAACAATGATAACCCTTCTAGAGAATTTCCATTCCCAAGGAAAACCTGACTGTATCGATCCATCTGCCTGTAAGAGGACTTAACCATTTATTCTGAGGCTTAAAACTCTAAGAATAATATTAAAGGCAAGATTTCCTCAGGACACTTCTTAAAGTGCTGGGTAGAAATGAAATGCATTTTGATAAAAACTAACTTGTCACAAGTATTTATCTCCTCGAAGGCAAAATTGTATTTCTACTTGGGATAATTTAACCAGTAAATGAAATACTTAGGGAAATTGGCTGTATTGTTGGAGAAATAAGACAGGTGTTACATGCAGAATTTTTATAAATCAAAACAAAGTAAATTACGTGTTTTAGGAAGCTTCATACTCAGTTAAGATTTTCCCCTGTAAGTTCAAATTTCTTAAATAAATACTCTTGAATTAACACCATTTGTAAACAGTTCAGCTCCACCCAAGCAATATTTAATTTTTCTAGAACATCCTACGTCTTAATTCTCTCACTGAGAAACAGTCAGTAAAAGACCCACTGCCGGCTACTTATTGAAAGGTCATCGTGAAAACCAATGACCGTATTGTCTGCTCCTTCACTCACCTTCCCCGTATCCGCAGGGGGACTGCTGCTGCCACCAGTCAGGCGATGCAGGTCCTGGAGACGTCTCTGGACTTCTTCCTCAATGTAAGCACTGATCCTGAAAACAGAGGACACGGGGGTGCTCGACCTCTTCTAACCACACAGGGCATTTTGAGATCCTTCCTTTATTCTGCCCTTTATAACCGAGAACCTTCTTGTTCTAAATATCAAACGTAATGACAACTCAGGACGGCAAACATTTTTCTACTTTCTAAGACATCCAGTGCCACGCGTTCACTGTCAGGGTTTTCCCCAAACAGGAGAGAACTGGATGGATGGCAGGATCTCGGGAATGGAAGGCAGACTAAGGGACCCCATCCAAATCTCTCCTGGATTTCCTGAGCGGAGCCCCTGATGCCGGGGAGGGGAGAGTCACAGACACTGGTTTCAGACGGCTGTGGTCTCAGGACCACACTTCACTCACCGAGCCTCAGTTTCCTGACACACAAAACGGTGATAGCTATTTCTCACAAGACACATTTCAGAGGATTAAAAAGAGAAACAAAAAGAAGTGCATGTACTCTCTACAAATCTTCACCACTGGACAGACAGTGTCTCACACTGCTCCTGCTCTGTCTGGTCACCTTTCCTTGGCCGAGAGATGCCACATTTGAAAGGTCTCTACCTTCCAAAACTCCTGGCAAAGGGACAAGACAGCCAAAGCCACAAGCAGCTGACTTTTGAGGCAGTTGTCAGTCGAACATCTGGTGCCCCTTACAGTGCAGGGGCAAGTGTCTGAGTACAACCACCTGCCCGGGAGACCAGAGAACTCTGGTTCCGTCTTAAATCTTTTGAGTGGCTCAGACCTGTCCAAAGGCAAGGCTCACTCAGGTCTAGGCTCCCTGACCCCAGTCCTACAGACACTGAATTAGATGGATTATCTGAGATGAACTGTTCAATATGTTTACTTCTAGCACACTAGGGAAAAAATCACAGGTATAACCCTATAAAATAGCTCTGTACTGTTGGCCATGGCTAAACGACCTTCTGATATGTTGGGTACAGAGACGAATGCTTCAGGTGAAACAGCCCGGAAGGATGGAGTTAGGGTAATAAAATGCAGTATTTACCTGTGACTATTTCAGTAAAGAAAACCACGTGTGAGTGCACCCGAGCGAAGGCCTCTTACAAATGAATTATCTCCCCAGACAGACCTTTACTTAAATTTTAAACAAGCATCACAGAAGATGCAGACTTAGGTTTAGAGGACTACAGAGGCTCACGCCATGCTGAGCACATTCTGAGATCCAAATATCCATCTCCTAATGCCCAGGGCTCAGACTGCCCGATGTGAAATGTCCCTGTGACACAGATGGGGTCGAGGGATGTAAGAAGACTGATCAAGTCGATGTGCCCAAGGGCTCTAAGCACAGAGCAATTCACAGTGCCACTCAAGGCGAAATCATCTTCCTATAGGGACATCAGATACATATTTATGCTAGCCAGGATCGTTCCGAGTCGACGGGGGCAGTACTTGTGACACCTCATCTGTTTGTAATCAATGACTTCTGTAAGCTGTCAGCACAAGGTCCTTCTTCTTGGTATAATTCAATTAACTCTGCTTTTCTGTTCCTCTCAGCCTGACCTGGCATCAGTCCTTTCTCGATGAGCTGGTTTCCCTGAACCTTAATTCTACCTTCTCACGACGACCGCTTGCACCAGAATTCCTTGGGTTTGGCTGGCCAGGTCTCAGGTCTGGGGACCTTTAAATGACACCTCTGCCTCACCCCACCCCGGGCCAGGCAGCAGCTGATCAGGACAAAGTCTGTCTCAAGGACACACACTGCTTGTCGCCTTTGACATACAAACTGGTCGATATAAAGTACAGTGAGTCATTCAGTCACATCAGAAGCAGGCATGACATCAGTTTAGTGTCCAGTACCTGGCATCCATCAGAGGGACCAGGTGAGACCTGGCAGCACTGGACGGGAGGCTGGAGGAAGCAGGCTTTCCCTCCGAGGTCCCAGGATGCCCTTTCTGACCACCGTCAGCCTCGCAGACCTTCTGCTTCAGCTGCTGGATTTCCTGCTCTAACCTGCAGAGATGCAAGTTCTGTGAATCCCTCCGTTAACAGCATCTCCTGAGCACCTGCACTAGAAACCAGGGGAGACCCAAACAAAAACAGTGAAAGAGCTTCACCTTCCGGCAGAAAAGCTACCCCATATCTGTGAGACAAGGTATGAGATGTAACAGGCCACCAGAGGGGTTCAGGACAAGTTTAGGGCAAGTGCTCTGGCATCCAAAAGTTGGAGAGAGCTCTACCATCAAGGGCAAAGACATCCCCACTGTGCTCAGCAAAGCCTCAGAGGTAGATGCACAGGATTCTGAGCCCCAACCCCGGCTTCACCAAAATAGCTGCTTGTTGACTGTGTATCAGATCCCACTAAACACTTCTGTTTGACCAAAGAGATCTTGGCTTTAAAGAATTTTTTAAAACCATCAATCTAGGAGAGCCTTCATGGTCAAGGCAGTTCTAAGTCGAGTCTTTAGATGCTGGTGGGAATTTGGACACTTGGAGACGATGGTGGAAGGTTCCCCAGGTGCAGAAGGCAATATGAACAAAGAAGCTAACCCACGAAAGCCAGCAATCTGTGTGGAGGCAGCAGGTGTGGAGAAGGGAAATGGTTCATAAACAACTAGGAAAGCAGGCTGAGTATCTGGAGAAATTAACATAAAACATACATTGTGGAACCAAACATTTATTTCTAATGAAAATGATACATGTACTATGAGGTCAAGTGTGTGCAAGGCTGGTCTCCCACCGACTCAGGGAACACAAGACACACTGGGGGCTGCATCCCACTCCCTTTCATGAAACCTGAGTCTCAGTTTCTTTACATATCAAATGAGAGGGTCAATTAGTCTCTCCAAACTCCTTTGGCTTCAAAATTCCGAGATTCTAGCTTCAGATGCTGACATAGCACAATGCCACCAGCTCTCAGGTGTCACCAGCAGTGATGTGACTGCTCTATTCCGAACGGTTCTTGGCTCTCGGAAATGAGGTCATGGGACCACCAGGGCAGGTGCCCCCAGGCTCCGGAGGAGGTGACGCCCAGCTTAACTCAGCCTTTTGTCTGGTTAGCAAGTACTTACTGAGCAGCTGCTTGAAGAGCATGGAGTATTCCCAGAGGAGGAGGGAATAAGGTGTTAGGGGCCAGGCGGGCAAAGGACCAGGGAACAATGTTAACCCAGAAGTTCAGAGATGTAAGGAAAACGAGCCAGATGCAAGCAGGTGGTCACCAATGTTTTGATTAAGATGACGCCTACAGAGTTGTTCAAAGACATTCTCGGGGCTGGGCAGTGGGAAAGGCTCCAATGGGGCCCTGAAGGCTAAGCAGGATTTAGACAGGGGGTTAAGGGACAGCAGGGCGTCCCAGCACACGTGAAGAGCCAGCCTGCCCGGCAGCAGCTCTGCGGTTAGCAGACGGGGGACAAAGTGGCCCCGAGCTGGATGGTCAGGAGACCTGGATTCGACATGCAACTCTGCCGCTTTCTAACTGCCTGACACTTGTCCCCGGTGGCTGTATAACCATTGAGGGAAAAGAAGAAAGCAAATGGGTTACATTTTGTTCATAAAGCAAGCTGACAAGGAAAGACAAGTTCAGTGCAGTAATCGTCCAGTTTGGCTCCACGTGAATTGGAAATTTCGCGGCCGTGGGTTTTGACAAGTGGTGAAGTCAGGGTGCATGGTGGGCCCTGCCGCAGCCGTGAGAACCAAGAAAGATAACAAGACACAAAACCCACACCCCCGGAGAGCTGCAGGGCCTTAACAGCCAAAGCAAAGCACTCAGGATTTGTTGGCCTGAATCAGGGCTTAGCAAGATCCATTCCATCAAAACACATGCAGCTCAGAGCCTCCTCTGCGTGGCTTCTGGAGGAGCGCCGACATCATGAAATCACTTTGGTGCAAATCACCACGTGTATCCACTGTAACAGAGTATTAATACAACACGGCCAGGGAGCGAAGCTGGTTGACAAAAGCTGGAGACATGGGGCTAAAAGCTCACGTTGCATTCTAACCTAGCACCGCAGGATACGAATTGAGGGCGTGCCCTCCGCCCCTCTAAATGTCCTGGGCTTGGAGCTTTGTCCAGCAATTTCATTTACATAACGTACCTACAATCATTTTCTTAAACCGCAGACCTATTTCTCTGAAGTCACAGCATTATGGTTTTTGATTGTCATCTGGTGCTGTCTTGCCCCAGGGAATTACCGGAGAGCATGGTAAACAGACTCCAGTTTAAGCAGATGTTTGAGAGGAGGTGGCCCTGACCTCTCCAGGCAGGACCATGGATGGAGGCTGCAGCAACTCCTCATCAGCATGGACCCCAGGCTCCACCAAGGTCAAGATGGGCTCCTAGACACGAGAAGACCGGGCTTCGGCTGCAGCCCCTCGGGAGGTACTGTGGGGGACAGCGTTCCAGGCTCCCAGACCTGGGCTTCACTTAAGATCTCAACCAACCAAAGGGTCTGGAACTAAAGAAAATGCACAGGCCCAGGCTCTCCCTGTGAGGGTGAGGACACTGTGGCCTCAAATGGACGCGCCTGCCCACGGCTGCAGGGCAGGAAGGGGCCAGGCAGGGCACGAGTCCCCTTGCAGGACAACAAATCAGTGATGTGTGCAGACCAAGTGACCGTCAGCCTCTCTGGGAGTCTTGGCATCGCGTCTGCAGGGCCGGCAGAGAAAGCCTTCTCCAGTTCACGTATTTATTTGTCTTGAGAGCCTACCAGGAGTGTGGTGTCGGGGAATTGGGTGGTGGTGGGAGATAAATATTCTTTCTTTACCATGAAAATCGTGCTAGTTCCTAGTCCCTGACATCAAAAGAAGTATCAGTAAATCATCACCCAACGTGCTTGAATACACTGCCGTGTCTGCAACATCCGGAGGCTTGTTTGTTTATTGCTCAGTACAGAATCTCCAGGCCTCCCCGCAAACACTGTGAATCAGGAGGGTTGGGGAGGACTGTTCTGCAGTTCGCTGCTAGGTTTGGAGATCAGGGTCCACGTAACCTAAGGACGCGGGGGCGGGGCTTCCCCAGAACAAGTGCTGGTCATGGTCACGGTCACAGGGAAGACGTGCAGTCAGGGGGGAGGATGGGGAGGGAAAGAGGGAGGACGGAGAGGGAAAGAGGGAGGAAGGGGAGGGAAAGAGGGAGGAAGGGGAGGGAATGGGCAGCG
Organism: Camelus ferus; assembly: GCF_009834535.1. Taxonomy (NCBI): domain Eukaryota; kingdom Metazoa; phylum Chordata; class Mammalia; order Artiodactyla; family Camelidae; genus Camelus; species Camelus ferus. Next base: position 21,275,794 of record NC_045714.1, on the reverse strand, counting down.
GAGGGAAAGGGAGTCAAGGGCAGGGAAGGGAGGGCGGGGTGGGGGGACAGAACGGAGGAGGGGAGAAGCGGCACCGGGCTGGAGGCTCGCAGTCCTCTGTATGGACCAAATACGAAACACACTTGGAGCTCAGGGAGGCAATGGACAAGGGCTCTGTTTGTTTCCCCTTTTTTTCAACTTTAGGCCAGTGATTCTAAAAGAAGGGTTCTAAAGAAAAAGAAAAGGCGGCTTAGGGGTACTTTTCTCAGGTTTGGTAAAACAGACATTTGCTGGTGGATCAGAGAATGCAGAGGATGAAGGAATTACTTTTTAAAGAGACAGCGAGAGGCACAGCCATCAGGGGCAGAAATGCACCATCACCGGCCACGGTGTCCCCGCGGCTCCACTCACCTCTCCCGGTCCTTCTCCAGGGCTTCCTGCTCGGCCCCCGGGCTGGCCTGGAGCCCTGACTGCTCGTCACCATCACTGCCGGGCAGGGTGGCCGGCTTCAGCTTCTGCTCGTCCGTCCCCAGGCCCCGGGCAGCGCGCCTCTGCAGAGCTGAGTGCCTCCTCTCCAGCCTGGCCACGGCCTGCTCCAGGACCTCTCTCTGCTGCTTCTCCCGGGACTCCAGGATCTCCTTCTCCTTCCTCCTTACCTTCTCCTCCTGCCGGGCTATGTTGGCCGTGAACTCGAAGGTGGCCTGGAGCTTCTGCAGCTGGCTGGCGCTGGCCTGGTACTGTGCCAGCTGCTCCTCTTTTTCTTCCATCTCTTTCTCCACTTGATAGAGAGTGTTGTCTAGGCCCAGAGGACCCGCGTCAAGGATCTCCAAGGCTCTCTGCTTTTCCTCTATCAGCGTCGGCAAATGACTCTGCAGGAGGCACTGGAGCTGGCGTTCCTTGTGCTGCAGCCTGCACTCGGCCGCCTTTATGTTCTCTAAACCTTGAGCCGCCTGGGCGACGTCTGTGACACCCCCGTCACTTTTCTCCCATGACCTAAATTCTCCTTCGTTTCCAGATTTTAAGTGCTCCAGGATTTCCCGTTCCTCCTCGACCTCCTTTCGCAGGAGGTCCTTCTGCTGAACCAGGTCCTGCTCCAGGTTGGCCAGCTTGACCAGCTGCCTCCGCTTGAACTCGAAGAACTGCAGCTGCGCCCTCTCCCGGTCGTCGCCGTCGTCGTCCCCCTTGGCCGGGGCCTCCCGCACGCGCAGGAGGGACTCGCGGATGCGGGCCAGGTCGCCCCGCTCCGCCTCCACGCGCTGCACCTCGCCGCGCCGCAGCAGCCGCAGCCCCTCCTGCTTCTCGCGGAGCTGCTCCTCCAGGTGCGCCACCAGCAGGACCTGCCCCTTCTCCTGCTCCTCCAGCCTCCTCTTCTCCAGCTCCAGCCTGGCGTGCTGGTCGTCTTTTTCCCTCTTGAGCCGGTCCAGCTCCTGAAACATCTGGGCCGTCTCGGCCCGCTCGTGGCTGTCCAGCTCCTGGGGCAGCTGGAGTTCCTCCTGGACGCGGAGCAAGCTCTCCTCTTCCTGCTTCTTCTTCTGCAGCTCGGTCTCTTGATGCTCCCTCAGCCTCTCCTCCTCGAACTTCTCCTTCTCGGCCAGCAGATCCTTGAGCTTGCTCTCCAGGTGGAAGCTGCGGCGCTTGAGGCTCTCCTCCTGCTGGCGGATCTGCAGCTGGACCAGCTCCGTCTCCTTGCGCTGCGTCTCCACCTCCTGCTGCATCCGCTCTAGCGCAGCCTTATCCGACTTCTGCTTCTCCTCCATCTCTTCTATGAGTTTCCTGCAACGCAAACCATCAGCTGATCATGATTTGATCCCCAGGTTCAAATGCAGCTCTAACTTCGCCCGAGACTGACACGTCCTGGAAATGGACGTTCAGCAGGAAGATAAACCCTTCGCTAAAGTAAGGAAGACGGCAAACTGCGTTCCTTCTCACACCGGGGGGCGTGGTGTGTAATTTTTCCACTCTGTTAACTGTCCAACATATCATTTACCTAATCTCCTGAAGTAGCCTCTGATACCACTTCTTTGCAGCACCTATAAGCATAATGTGTTATGCACAATATAATTTTAAAAGCTCCCTGAGCGCAAAGAGAAGGAGCCATGCCCAATTTAAATTTAAATGTGTATAATTTTATTCAGCCCAGTGGCTAAAACTCAACGGAAATTCGGTTACAAAATGACGTTAAATAAAAATGCTTATGCTGCCCTCAACGCATCAGGGTCAAACATCAAAGTCAAGATAACCCGCCCTTCACTGCTCCAGCTCAAGTAACTACCTGACACTTAGCATTTAATCGCTAGTTTAGGACAAGTGTTCCTCGCCAAATGACCCAAAATATTAGTTTATTGATGAATAACATTGAAAATAATGGGAATCTCCAGGGACTCTTCAACCCGTGACTTGGGAGGGTCACATGTCATGTTGTGTTTTGGACAGCAAACGCTCCTCACTGGGTGCTGAGACAACGTTTCGATTCCTCAGAGTCCGGCCTCCATCTCCTCAGCCACCAAAGCTCTACCCTACATGATGCTGGAAACTGAACTCCTTCACCTGTAACATCCAGACTCCACACTCTAGGAAACACATCTGGTGTGTAGATTTTCTATGGCCTTAGTTTCTACTCTAATATCTGTCCTTGGTCCAATTCCTAGCCTGTTGATTAGGACAGGAATAAAAGAAGGATAAAACACTAATATTTTATCAAAGGATTATATTCAGAACATATTAAAAAAAAAAAACTCTCCAAATCAATTAAATAATCAGATGCACACACACACACCCCTAAAAGAAAAGTTAAGAACACAAAGGGGTGAATTAGGGAATGGAATACAAATGGCCAGTGTCACAAGGAAAGATGTTTAAAAAGTAAGGAGGCATAAGAAAGGGTAATTCTCATTCTTCTGGCTTTTTTAAGGGTGATAATATTAAGGAAGATATACTTTATTAGTTAAATTTAAACAAACCCATATTTGGTGTATCAAAGTGTAATGAGTGCATTAAATTTGCCTTCTGACTCTATTCCACAACCTATCTCACAAATATTTGAAGACGAACTATTTAAAAAATTCACACATGAAGTAAAATGAACTCGCCGAACAGAAATGAGCTACACTCATCAGACATGTAAGTGATGGGCATGGACCAGAGGGAGATGACAGAAACACAGGGGAGCTCGGTCCAGGACATCCACACAGGCACCCACCACTACATGCTGCTGAGACCACACGGCTTACCTTTTACTTTCTAACTTCTCAAGTTCTTCACGCTGTTGCCGCTCAAATTCAAGCCTAATAAAATCAAGTGAAAATGAGTCACTTTCATTCTATGTAGTTACATGTCACAAAAAGAATCAGTTTCTCAAGTTATGATTTTTAATCGCTATGGATTAGCACGTTTAAAATGTATTCTTTGCACTATGACTACGATTAGAAATTAGACATACTTTGGGGGGTGCTTGAATTCAGGCTGAAAAGAACATATTTTACTTGAAGGAAGGCAAACAAAACACCACCGTGTGGAAAAAGCAGGGGTAAAGGAGATTTCTAAACAACAGCATGTCTACTCCATGCAGCCCAGCCACTGATGAGAATATAGAAACGGAGAATCTCTACCTCAGACAGATGGGTCCTTTTACAGGAAAAAGACTGCCAGGGAGGGAGGGAGAGAGAGAAAGCAGACATCAATTAAGGAAAGAATTAACTGGGGGAACATCAGGAGAAAAGCAGTAAGGTACTTACAAGCCAAAAGCCATGCACAAATTGAAACACCTTTTTACACACGTCAAATTTTCCAACCATTTCTTGAAGCAAACACCCCAAAGAGTCAGCTGTTGGGTTTTACACACTTCCCATGGCAATCATAACACTAATAATAACTGGGTACTAATAATGATTGCCAACAGAAGCCAAATGCACATTTTTACTGCTTGATAGATGGTTATTCTCCATGTAGGTTTCTCAAGGCCCTCCTGTAATTAGCAGTCATATGATATAGGAGTTACTGGGGGCTACAGACTGTGAACCAGCCGCCCACAGTGGTAGCAAGATAAAGGGGGCTGGGGTCACTGGGAATTCTAAAACAACTTGCTCAAATACTGATGACAGAAGTTGATTTCTTCTCGAATACTAGATTTAATTACTTCAAGATTTCACTACTCCTATTAAACAGCATGAACTGTTAATTCTTAAACTTAGACATTTTCCTGTTGTGGATGCGGATACAGCTGAAAAAGGCTGAACTATGGAAAAATTCATCATCAATTGTTTTCCTTGGGTACCGTGCATATCCAGGTTGGCTACGGCCACCTTTACAGTGAGCTAACAAGGTTTCAAATAGATCTGTTATCAATTTAACTTGGGCTCCAATTGAGAGTAAGATGTCCGGTGGCTTCTGTGAGCAGAACTGAGCGCTGTGTTGAGTGATTTACACATTTTCTTACTTTGTCTTCCCAGCAAATCCTGAAGAGAGCAAATCATATCTCCATTCTACAGATGAGGAACCCAGAGCTCAGATGTGCGAAAGAACTAGTCCAAGGTCACAACGGTCAGACGCGGGGGAGCCAGGACTTGAACCCACATGAGCCTGCTTGCAAAACAGCCTCAGTTTATTCATTTTATGAGCAGTGTTTAAGTTTGTGATATATAATAAAAGTATTAAATCCTTCACTGAAACTTGTTTAGGGTGAGATTTATCTTCTTATCAAATGAGAATAATCTGTGGACCGATGGCATTTCCATCCACGAGAAATGAATCTCATAAACACACATGAAACGTATTTATTTGCTAGTTCCCGAGCCCTGTACATGGGCCATTCTGCTAAGTAGGCACAGGGCTACACTGAAGTTCATATGTGATCATTCCTTTCATGTCACAATAAACTGAACCCTGCGGATGCTTCCTAGTAGGTATTTTTAGACTTCAGAAGAGTTCAGTCTTCCCAGAGATAATTACAGTAAAAAAAAAAAAATTACTGGATAAATCACTTTCAAAACCTGAGGGTTTTCCTAATACAACTGTCTTTACTCTCGATTTTTATTTTCTGTGAACAGCTCAACGTGACCATCAGTAGACAATGTCGCTCTGCTCTGACAGTGTCAAAGTGCACAGTCATAAGCCAAATGCTGCCCTGAGAGGTTCGAATGAAAACCTATCACCTGAGGACAGTTTACAAGTGCAGGTGCTGGGCTGGCCACTTGGCAAGCAACACCCTCACTCTGTCCTCCCAACCCTAGCGGGTCTCATCCCCACTTTATAAAACAGGACATTGAGGCTGACAGCCAGTCCCGAGCGGGTGGGGGAGGCGGGGCTCAAATCAGTGTGGCACTAAAATCTGTGCTGCTAACCACTGCAACTGTTGCTAGCGAGCTGTGCGGTCTCAGAAGGCCATAAAATGTGAGTTTTGATATTTTCATCTACGTCTTTCATCCAGCACAGTGACAGGTGCTGTGCTAGGCACAGGGAATCCAGCAGGCAGTGAGGGAGATGTGGTCGCTGCCCCTGCAGGGCTCCTAGTCTGGAAGTGACAGCTGAATAAATGCAGGGGTGCGTCATGAGCCACGACTGCGGAAGGACATGATGTTATAACATAAGGAGTGGGTGCTGGTCTCGGAATCTGGCAGCACCCAGAATCAAGGCAAGCGTCCCAGGGAAGCTTCTATCTAAGCTGCGCCCTTCCTCCTCGTGCATGACGACGTGGAAACTCAATGGGACAACAGAAGCCTTGGAAGTGCCAACTCTGAACTTGACTCTAATAGTGGCAGAAAAATGTCTTGGAACACAGTTGTCGAAGAGCAGAGAGAACAGAAGAGGTGGTGGGGTGTGAGAACTGATAAGGACAAGCAGAAAGACATGGCTGCATATCACTCGAGCTTGGAGACTGTCGGTTTACAGAGGCCCCCCCACCCCGGTCCCTGTGACCACGTTGCTTTCTTTGTAGCTTTGAGCTGAGATGCCCAGATGCAAGTTCAGGGCAGCGAGACAGTTCAATGATTCCAGCAGGTTCCTGGCAAGCAGGAAAACCAAAGGACCACTTGAGGATTTGGGGAGAGGCTGGCGTAAGTGCTGGCGATGAAGACTTGATTGGACTGGACGGTAAGTGGGGGGAAGACAAGGCTTCCAGGCAGAAATAAGAAAGCAAAGACATTTCCAGGCTGGAGAAGTGAGTGCTACTTAAGTAACTAGTTGGTAGGACGTGTTATCCCCTGGAACCACCGAGATAACAGCAGGGCTCAGGAAGACCAAGGTGAGGCTTAGAAGGAAATGCCAGGAAGGCAGCAGAGGACAGCAGTGAGGAGGGGCAAAGGCACCGGAAATGAACAGATCGGGACTGCCCCGCAGGGCAGACGGGCGGTCCTGGTAGGGGATGCCTAACCGTCTGGGCTGATGAGACCACTGGTCCTAATGAAGAAGAATGAATTCATTTCTGTGACCTGCTTCTAAATAGGAAAAAAAAAAAGTTTGATTGCTTTCTACTGAAAGCAGGATGTCTTTGGTAAATAATGATCCCCATTTCCTCAAAAATAAGAGTTAAAAAAATAATTAAGATGCTCAGTCTTAACTTAAAGTTCCAAACAGTCTGAGGAGCATCGTAATTACACAGTAGGGAACTGTATTTTAAACATGAGCTGATATCAGCTGTTGTTGGTACAGTTTAGCCTCTGCTAAATATCACCTATTTACTAATCATACTTTAAAATGCACCTCTTTCCACAATCAGTGATGATTATTTCAGATAGCAAACCTCAACAGACTGTAAAATATAAACGCGAGTGTGTTAATATCCAGGAAAAATACCAACTGTGATTGTATTTTAATGGGGCTACATTGTAAATAACCGTAATTCACTGTCTTACTTTACTGAAATTATCTTGGCCCCAAATGCTAATTTCCTAAATGTTATAATTAAAAGGAAAACCAAAAAAAGGATACAAGTTTTGCAGCTGTTTTTTAGCATTTTAAAATGACAGTTGGAAGTATATACACTGTGTTAGGTCCAACAAAAAATGCGTAGCACACAATCTATTTTTATGAGAAACAGCACCCCCCCCCTTTTTTTTGCATTGAAAGGCACCTAACATTTTTAGGTATAACTGCACACCTTGCAATTTATATTCCTGTTGTCATCAGCAACAAAAAAGCAAGAGGGTGGGAATTTCTCAGTTCGCACCATTACGTTGAAAGTGAGACTGTGATTATCAAAAAAAAGGAAAGAAAAAAAAAATTTTTAATGAACGGAAAAGCACGCACTTTGAGTCCCTGTGTTGTCCCAATGGTGATTAGGTTTGTACCGCCGATGTTTCACTTTCTAAACGGAGGAATGTGGCCACTCAAGTCCAGCCGACACTTGACCTGGCAGCTGCAGGGCGGGGTGAACAGGGTGTGGAAGCTGAGGGCCAGACCCCAGCTGAAGGGGGCTCTCACCTGACAGTGGAGCTGAGCTGGGGGGAGGTGGCTCCTGCATGGAGGGTTTCAGTAGGTATGTGCACAGATAAGGGAAAGGCCCTTGGTCAGTGGGGAGGACTTTCAGGTTATCATCAAACCCAGGGATGACTCCGTGGGTGTGTGACAATGCACAGGGCCTGCGTTCATGCGATGCTGTACTGTTGGCACCTTGAAATTCTTAGCATTTGAACAAGGGGGCCCCCATTTTGATTATGCACTGAGCCCTGCAAATTATGCACCTGGTTCTGAGCAAGTACATGCCATTTTTCAAAGCACCCCGGCCTGCTGCCTGGAATGGCTGGCGGTATTCTGGTCAGGGACGGACGGAAGGGAGCTAGAACAGACTAGAACTCAGTGTAGATGGTTCACTTCTCCCGGAGCCTTCACAAGAGGTAGGTTTTGACCACAGTGGGTCTGTAATCACTTGGACCAGAACAGCCGACCTTCTCACCACTCTCACCATCCTTGAGAACTTCTTACAGCCAGTCTCAAACCACCTGACGAAGAGCAAACCCCGAGGAGACCAGTGGGTCCTGAAGACTAAAGAGAGGGTCCGGAGTTGGGTGCTGGAGTTTCTGCAGGTCCTATCCCGTCGTGCCCTGACCTTGAGAACCTTGTTATTCTAGATGTTCCTTAAAGAATGAGCTGAAACCAGACACTACGCCAAGTAGGCAGAGGGAGACTCATGAAAGGAAGACCCCGGCCATTCACCCAGACTCTGGCTCTTCATGGGCCGGCCCTGCAGGCTCCCTGTGTGCGTCACGGCTCACGTAGGCTCCCCCTAGCGAGCTAAGAACAGCTGCTTTATAGAGTCTCCCAGTCTCCGTACTTCCCCCCAAATCACCGTGCAACACAACAGTGGACAGCCCTGATACAACTGCGATTCGAAGTGCGCGTACCTAGATGAGGGGCTCACCATGCAATCCGATCCAGGAAGTTATTAAGCCCCTTTTAAGTAAAAGTCAGAGTTTATAACACAAATATCCCTAGCAGTCTGCGGGTGGTTTTCTAATGAACTTTCAAATCCCGGGTCTAGAAAGTACCCAGGGAAGACTTACCAGGGGCCAGCCGTAAGGCTTTTGTAAGCAAATAGAAAGTGCTTGAAGAAACAAAGATTACCAATCCCCCTCGCCCCACCTCCGACCCCCCCTCTACTTTCCAGCTCAGAGACTGAGGCCCAGAGCGCCTTCAGGAGAGGTCCAAGGTGACCTTGTGAGAGAAGCTAAGAGGAAAGTTCTCATATTCCAACTCCTCCCCCTTCTTACTTAAACTCTAGAATGCCATCTCACCTCCTCAACCAGACCGGTAACGTGCATCCCAGAACAGCCCCCAGGTTAAAGCTGGTTCACCAGCCCTGCTGGACAAACCAGAAGGGTGGCCCCCGGGGAACTTCCCGCCACTCCGCTCAGCCACGCCTGCCACACATCCGACAAGCCTTCACCAAGCACCTACCAGGAGCAAGGCAGTGTGCTGGGCGCAGAGTGGATAAACTGCCCCAAGCAAAGGAAGGAGTTAAGAGCCTTGTTTGGCTTTTGCTTAGAATAAAGTGAAGCAGCAAGAAATAAAAGTCAGAAGTGAGACAGTAGGCTGTCCCCTGGGTCCATCTGCTCACGCCATGCTGGCCGAGGCTGACACTCTCGGGGGCACCTTCCCGGGACAATCTTTCCTGCCACTGCCCTGCGTGGGCCTCCGCACAAGGCACGGAGCACGAGATACAGGGGCCAGGGGTCCACGTATCACCGATCCACTGGATCCACATGCCTTCCAGGTGTCAGGCACTGCCCCGGGCCCTGCAGACTCAGCACAGAGAACCCAGTTCCTGCTGTCACAACCCTTCTGTTCCAGCGAGGGGGAAGCCTAACTCATGGTGAGAATGTTGTGTGCCAAGTGCTATGAAAAAGAATGAAGCCAGGAGGGAGGGTCAAGAGAGACGGGGACAATCAGGAGAGAGCTGAGGGCAGGGAATGACTGTGAGGAGGCAGCTAGTGCCACTGAAGGACAAGCTGAGGACCAGGGGACAGTGGTGGTATGAGAGCAATTTTGGCCCAGACCACCCAGGGCCCTACAGGTCACAGAGGGCAGCCAGCCCTGTCCACCAGGGATCCTCGAGGACAGAGACCCGCCTTAGCTGACGGTGCATCCTGGGGCCTCCTGCCAGGCACGTAGTAGGTGTTCAACCCACAAATGCTATAGGTAGTGATCTGAAGCCAGTGACGTGAGGCCCAGAGCCAGACCACAATTCCAGAGTCACTGAGCACCCGGGCAAGGGGGAGACGTCGTCAGCCAGTGCAGAGCTCTCTCTGCCTCGAGAAATAACAACTCGGCGGTGCTTCCAACCTCCTCAAGATTAAGGTAATTAACTGCAGCAAGTGTAGAAGACACAGGGGAGTGAAGTACAGTGAAGCCCCTCATCACGATTGCCGCATCTCAGTACAGGGCCTTTAGTCCTCACAGCTGAACATACAGATGCGGGAGCCTGCAGGTCTATTTTGTAGCCTTTTCCTCTTAATTCATACTTTGGACAGGCCCCCAAATCATTAGCTGTTCTTCCACAGCAAAGTGTAACATCATAATGTTATGATGTAACACAGTAATGTTATGACGTAATTGCAACTTTGCAATTTAGAGGCACCAGGACCACGTGAGCCGTCTCATACTGCGGGGAACGAATGTGGTAGAGGATCCTAGCCAAACAGTTTGGTGGGATCTACACCGGGTCGCCCAAGAAGAGGCTGGTTTAAGAAATGAAAAGCTGTGCGTATCTGTGGGCAAGGGGAGAAGAGAGAGCAGAGAAGGGAAGTCTGAAGATGCGAAAAAGACTTAAAATGCACCACGGTTCCTCTGCCCTGGCAAGACATCGTGGAGGCGAAGAGTTTCACGTGTCTGCTCCGCACACCTGGGACTCCTGCAACGTTGCGCTGAAGGATGAAACGCTCCCACGTCTAACCAGGCCCTGCGTGAAGCGGGAGCCTCGAGGCTGACGGGGCTGAGGGTGGTCCAGGCAGCACCGTCCGCACCCCCGACCCTCCCTCCACCGCCCCCTCCTCTTCTAGGTCGTCAAGCCCCCCTTTCTTTCTCTCTCTCCCTGACACCTCTCCCTCCACCTTCCTCCCCTTGTTTCTTTAATGTGAGCCGCAGGTAGCATCAAATAACGTGCTCAGGGGCGTGTGGATTTAGCTGAAGACACAATAAAGCTGAAAAGATTTACGTAAGCTGATTAAATGCAATGCAATCAACAACTTATTTGGGAAAAAAGAAATGGTTCCAAAAGTCCTTAATGATTAGAGTTACATTATGACATAAACAGGAAGATGAGCATTCAATGGCCCACGGGAAAGTTCCCAGGAAAATGTTACAAGAAAAAGCAGAACACTGAACGTATCTCGACTGTGGTCTCAATTTTGTTTTCTTTAAATGCTCTTTAAAATGCATGATTACAGCATCTGATGTACAATTAAATATATATAGTATAAAATTAAAATATTACAAATATAAACCAATCATTGTTTCTTGGTGGAAGGACTCTGAATACCTGTGATTATTCATTTCTGAGTGTTTTACTTTTTTGTAATAAGCATTTCAATTTATAATGAGACAAACTACCTGTTTCAAAATTTTGTCTTAATCTACTGTGGCTGTACAACCATTTTACTTTCTTTTTGCTCCTTCAAATCTCTAGTCCATTTCCATTCATCTCCAGCAGTGATGATGATGAACCCGAGTGGATCATAAGAGACGGTGACTAACATCTGGAGTCGCTGGTGGCAGACGGCTGTTCAAGGTTAGAATTACGGTCTGGGATGGAAGAAGAGCCAGGGGGCAGGAAGTTCCTCCTTGAGGCACAGCAATTCTCTCTCACACACATTCGATCAACAAGCACTTCTCAAACACCTACTTAGAAGCAGGGATACATTATTAAGAAAATTAAAACTTTTTACTAAATATACTAAAAATACTCCACTAAATATACAGACCGAGAGTAGGCAAATGGTCGCAGCAACAGAGACAGTTACACTGTCGAAGATGGTACCACAGAAGGAAAGAGTGATTAGCCAAGGAGACGACATGAGGACTGGGGCTGGCAGGGCCTCCCGGAGGAAGTGGCACTTAACCCGAGATCCTGGAGACTGTCTACGGCTTAGGGGTGTGAGGAACGGACGAGCGTTCCAGGAGGAGGAAATGGCACGTTTCCAGTGAAGGCCTGGGAGCAAGAACAGACGTGTGTGTAGAACCACCAGATGAGTCAACAACTCTCAGAGCGCTCGTGGCATGCGATCGAGGTACTTCAGGATGTTCCCTCAAAGGAAAACCACGCTGCCATGTAGGATTAAGAGGACTCTATCGCCTTCCACCCCTGCCCGCAACGGCCGTCCATCCCGTCACCCGGGGGCGCCTCCCTTCCTCGGCTGGCCCGCGCAGTGCAGCTTCAGCGTGTGCAGTGACACGATGCTGCGGGCGGCAGACGTGCAGCCCCGCACAGACGGCGCAAACCTAAAGCAACCCAGAGAAGACGGGCTGCACTTTGAATCCAATAGCGCGTCTTTCTGCCTCCGTGGAAAACAGGAAAACACAGGCGCTCATGACTGAAAGCGGCTCGCGGTGGGATTGCATTCAAGGACAAGAAAGATAAAAGCTAAGTCAGTACAGACAGACCTCGTTTTACTGCGCTTTGCAGGTTACTGCTTTTTCTTCTTTTTTTTTTTTTTTGACAAGTTAAAGGTCTGTGACAACCCTGCGTCGAGAAGTCTGTCAGTGCCATTTTCCCAGCAGCATCTGCTCAATTTGTGTCTCTGTGTCACCTCTTGGTAATTCTCCTGATACTCAGGCTTTTCCATTATTATCATATTTGTCATGATGGTCTGTGACCAATGATCTTTGATGCTACTACTGTAAAAACATCATAGCTCGCTGAAGGCTCAATTGATGGTCAGCATTTTTTAGCTGTAAGTGTTTTTTAGACATGATGCTATTGCACATTTAACTTAAGTATAATGGAATAATGCAGCATAAACAATTTTTAAATGCACTGGTAAATCAAAATATTTGTGACTCTCTTTATTCCGATATTTGCTTCATCACGTAGTCTGGAACCAAACGCGTGTGCCTGGAACCAACACTGCTCTCTGTTAATGGAAGGAAGAAGCTCACTTCCTTCCACTGCCTTCATCACAAGCTCCACGAGACCATGCATCTTCACAAGCTGTTTAAGACACTCCACAGCAACTGCAAAGTCAGTAAATGGTCCATAAAAAAGCAGCACCACTGAGACCAAAGACTGGAGAGGAAGTCAGCCTTGCAGAGAAGCAAACTTTTGAAAAATGGTAATTCCGAATAAAACAAACCAGCAGAGACAAACACGGTAAACAACCATCAGCTAAACACAGGCTAACTACCAAATCACCCGAAACACAAATATTGCCAAGTACAGGCATAAAACCTGCATGCTCAAGGTCAGCAAAAAAAGGGAAAAAAAAGGTTAAAGCAATTAATAAAGTCCCAGAAAGTGAGAGAAGACAGAAGAGTGGAGCTGGCACCTCCAGGCAATGTGACCTTTCCTCCCACGATGTGCAGTGAGGACCATGACCTCACCTGAAGGTGCAGGTCTCACCAAGAGCATCTCCAGCTATGGCCAGAGGGTTTCTGAGCCCCTTCTACATTGGTATGAATTCAGAGGGAAACTGAATTCACTTAGTACACGTTTACTGCATGTCTATTAAGTTCCAGGTGCTGTGCTGGGCACGGAGCAAACAACAAAACTCAATTCCGTGCCTGTTTTCTGCAAGCTCACGTACAATAGAGTGAAGCTAAGGTTCAGTACAGCGAAGGACACACCCCTTTACTGGTGTCTCATTTCTTTCCCTGCGGTATGACGTAGTGTGGTGTATTTATCCTTCTGGCTGACGGAAGAGGGGAGGGGGGAGGGGGGAAGAAACGGGTGGGGGAGAACCTAAGGAAGAAACAGGGGAGGGGCTGGAGAGAGGAAGGAAAATGACACGACTTTCTTCCCCCGTAACTGTTGTCAGCTGTCAGGTAAGAAGACCCCACTATCTGGGTGCCTTTGGCTTTTTGCATCCCAACCCCAGAATGCTCGTTCGGAATCCAGTTCCTTCCAGCTTTACATTCTGAGATCCCATCCTGACTCCTAGCCAGAAAGGAGCAGGAAGGCTGGAGCTAAGCACGTACACATTCTCGTACAGCTTGGAGCTCAGTACAGGACAAGTTTGGTGCTTGGTGAGTCCTTGGTGACGATCGGGATGCCAGGACATGCTTCCAGGGAGAGCCACTGTTAGCAGGATTCCCCAGATGGCAGTTCCTGTGCACACAGCTTAAAGCTGCATCCTAGAGCGTGTGCTTACATGGACACAGTCCACACTTCAACAGGATCCCTCTGCAGTTTGCAAGCAAGTGGAAATTCTCATGCAGGTCAGGGGTAAATGAATGGTGGAGACATATGCAACCATCCCATAGAACAATCTATGAACCGGTTCCAAGAGCCTTAAAACTATATACACCCTCTGCCAGGTAATCCCATCCTCCTTTTTTCTCCCCTGAGGAAATAATCAGGGATAAACACAGAGAGTTCGCTATAAACGTCACCCCCACTGCTTGTCATAGCTCAAAACTAGACAACAAAGTACCTGCCAACAGCAGATCAGCACGGTACAGACTGTGCACATAACGGACTCTCACATGGAGGTTAAAACGATATAGGATCGAGTTCCCGTCAAACTGGCGGAGTGGTAGGACCACAAGCTCGCCTCTCCTCACGACTACAACGAAACCACAACTGAATGCTAAACAACTTTCGAAAAAAGACTGGAACCTGCAAGAAGGATCTTCTGCAACTGGAAACATAAAGAGGCAACCACGGCAGGAAGGTGGGGGGGCATGCTCGTGATATAATTGGGCTTCATACCCACCGTGTGGGCAACACAAGCTGAAGATTTGTTAAGTCGCAGGGCCCCCCCACCCCAGGAGTGAAAGCTCTAAGCCCCACGTCAGGCTGCCCAGCTCGGGTCCTGGCACTGGGAAGGGAAGGAGACCCCAGGGCATCTGGTTTTGAAGGCCAGGGGGATTTGGCTCTGGAAGCCTCACGGGACTGGGGGAAACGGAGACTCCATTCACTTGAGAAGTGTACACGGAAACTTACAGCACCAGGTCCAAGGGCAGAGGCAGTGATTTCACAGGAACCTGGGCCAGGCCTGCCTGCTGGATTTGGAGGGTCTCCTGGGGACGTGGGGGGTGGCTGCGGCTCACTCTGGGGACATAAAAGCTGGTGGCAGACATTTTGGGAGTGTTAATCTGCATGAGCTTTCCTGGAGGCTGATATCTTGATTGGATCACTAGCACCAAGACCGAGCCCCACCCAACAGCCTGCAGGGAAGCCTCAGGCCAGACCACACACAGGGTGGAACATGGCCCCATCTATCAGCAGACTTCCTAGGCCACAAAGGCCTCAGGACACAGCCCACCCACCAGAGGTCCAAGACCAAGCTTCACCCAGCAGTGGGCAGGCACTGGCTGCTCCTGCCAGGAAATCTGCATAAGCCTCTAGTCCAGCCCCATCCACCAGGCGCAGATACTAGAAATAAGAAAACAACAATCCCAAAGCCTGTGGAAGGAATCCACAAACACATAGAAAGACAGACAGGAATATGTCCCAGGCCAAGGCACAAGATAAAATCCCAGAAGAAGAGAAAAGTGATGAGAAAGAGTTTAAAGTAGTGATGGCGAAGATGTTCAGAGAACTCAAGAGGAGTACAGATGCACAGAGTGAAGTTTTTAAGCAAAGAGTTGGAAAATATAAAGAACACCCAAACAGAGTTGAAGAACAAAATCACTGAAATGAACAGCACACTAGAAGGAACCAAGAATAGACTAAATGAGGCAGAAGAACAGATCAGTGAGCTAGAAGACAGATTAGTGGAAATCACTACTTCAGAACAGAAAAAAGAAGAAAGAATGAAAAGGAATGAGGATAGTTTAAGAGAACTCTGGGACAACATGAAGCACTCTAATATTTGCATTATAGGGGTCCCAGAAAGAGAGAGAGAAAGGACCTGAGAAAATTTTTGGAGCGATAATCACTGAAAACTTCCCCAACTTGGGAAAGGAAACAGTCACCCAAGTCCTGGAAGCGCAGAGAGTTCCACACAGGATCAACCCAAAGAGGAGCACACCAAGGCACATGGTCATCAAATTGACAACAACTAAGGATAAGGAGAAAATGTCAAAATTAGCAAGAGAAAAGCAACGAATAACATACAAGGGAGCTCCCATAAGGTTATCAGCTGATTTCTCAGCAGAAACTCTACAGGCCAGAAGGGAGTGGCACAACATATATAAAGTGATGCAAGGGGGAAACTTACAACCAAGAATATCTATCCAGCAAGGCTCTTGTTCAGACTTGAGAAATCAAAAGCTTCACAGATAAACAAAAGCTAAAAGAATTCAGCACCACCAAGCCAGCTCTGCAACAAATATTAGGACCTTCTCTAATCATCAAACCATAAGAAAAGTGAACAAAAAGAAGAAAGAGAGAAAAAAAAAAAAAGACCTACAAAAGATTGTTTTGGCTATTCGGGGTCTTTTTGTGGTTTCCTTACAAATTTTGGAATTGTTTGTTCTAGTTCTGTGAGGAATGTCGCGAGTATTTTTACAGGGGTTGCATTGGATCTGTGGACTGCTTTGGGTAGTGTGGCCATTTTGATAGTGTTAATTTTTCCAATCCAAGAGCACAAGAAATCTTTCCATTTCTTTGTGTCATTTTGGTTTTCAGAGAATAAGTAACCTCCTTGGTTAAGTTTATTTCTAGGTATTTTGTTGTTTTTGATGTAATGGAAATGTCTCTGCCAGTTACAAAATTCTGGTTTTTCAAGTGGAAAAAAAAAAGCGAATGAAGGGCCACAAATAGCAAAATGTCCTTCTTTCTTATGGGTGAGCTGTACCCCATTACCTATATACATGCTGCATCCCTGTTATCTATTCGACTACTGATGTGCACTTAGGATGCTTCCATATCTTGGCAATTATAAATAATGTTGCTGTTAATAGCAGGGTGTATGTATCTGTTTGAATTAACTCTTATTATATGGTTGGCTTTATTCCTTTGATAACTATGTAAGTTTAAAAAGCTAAAGCTCTAAACATTCTTAGAAACAATGAACAGTACATACATGTAAATTAAAAGATGTATGTGCAGTTAAAAAAAAAAAATCTATCAAGCCATGAAAGACACAGGAGAAACTTAAAAGACACATTACTGAATGAAAGAAGCTGGTCTGAAAAGGCTACAAATTGTATGATTCCAAACAAATGACATTCTAGAAAAGGTACAGCTAGAGAAACAATAAAAAGATCGTGGTTTCCAGGGGTTTGGGGAGAGGGAGGGAGGGAAGAATGAATAGATGGAGCACAAGGGATTTTTAGGGCAATGAAATTATTCTGTATGATAGTATAGTGGTGGCTACATGTCATTATGCATCTGTCAAAACTCATAGAATGTACAACATCAAGACTGAACCCTAATGTAAACGATGGACTTTGGTTGATAATAATGTGCCCATGTTGGTTCATCGATTGTACCAAATACATTGCACAGATGAGTGATGTTGAGGGCAGGGGAGTAGATATGTGTGGGTGGGGAGGGCTACGTGCAAACTCTGTATTTTCTGCTCAATTCTGTTGTGAACCTGAAACTGCTATAAAAGAATAAAGTCTATTAAGAAAAATGATGTAGGATCATATATACGAAAGCAAAAGATACACAAGTGCAAAAAACTCTTACAAGTCAGTGTGAACACATGTGGGTAAAAGAATACATACAAATGAGTACAAAAATAAATGTGTGTGTATATAT
Source organism: Camelus ferus (assembly GCF_009834535.1). Lineage (NCBI taxonomy): Eukaryota > Metazoa > Chordata > Mammalia > Artiodactyla > Camelidae > Camelus > Camelus ferus. The sequence continues at coordinate 21,258,519 of NC_045714.1, read as the reverse complement.
ATATATATATATATATATATATATATATATATATATATATATATATATGTAAAACGTAAGTACATATATAACGCATGCACGCACACACGCACACACCCACGGAGAGAGGCAGTGATGGCCAGACAGTGAAACAGACAGAGGCAGAGACCGGACAACAGGAACATGTTAACTGCAGTAATTTCTTCTTTTTTGCTTGTTTGTGATTTCTGAATTTTCCATAATGAACACATTAAAATAAAAATTTAGGTTAAAAGCAGTCATCATGCATCCATCTTCATCCCCTGATCTCCAATGACCTCAGATGGTCTTCAGAGTTGGGGCCCTTCCGCAGCTACTGAGCTCTGAGTGGTCCTGACACCCACTGGCCCACCTCGACGCTGCACCCCATGAAGCTCCTCGGATGGCTTACCCAACACAGGTCTGATTTCTTACTTTGGATATTTTTTGGACCAACTGGATTTGAAACTCAGGCGTCTGCCCTCTTCAGAATTTAATTATCCACATCCACTATACCCATTTAACTGCGCTCGCTATTGGTCAGTGCTTGAAGGTGGTTAACGCACAAGCGAAAATTTCTCCCTTGATCTTCCAGACTGAAACGAACTTAAAATGTATATAATTTTGCTTAGAGAACTTTCAAAAAGCTGTGAAAGCTTCCACCTTCTGCCAAGTTGGCTGCCTGTTCGCCGTCTCAGAGCAACAACGGAGGCTGTCTAAGGAGTGGGCTTGGCTGCTTCTTAAAGACACTGCGCTACTGAGGAGGAATGTTTCCTCTGCAGCAAAATTCATTCCTGGCAAAGACCCTGGCTGGGCGCTTCTCCAAAGTGGAGCTAACTCCCAAAGGAAGGCACCAGGATGCTTTGCCTCATCCAAATATTCTCTGGCACCAAGCAGCACGCATGTGTGCATACAAATCCTGGTTCCCAGAGAGCCTGCGATGTGATGTGGGCCAGCAGTAAGTTCCTAAACTACCTTAGAAATGATACACCCAACATTTTGTGCCCAGTTGGGCTGATAAAATGTTCTTAGATAGCAAAGACTTCACTTTTAAAAACTCCAAATCTTACTATGATTCAGAGCTTGGGTTTTTTTTAGACATGGGCTATTTGGAGAATTACTAGGTTGCCTGTTGAACAAAGACAAAAAACCAGCTGCTTTGAAGGTAAGCTGGATATTACTGGATACAATAATTTGCAAACCAGACGTTCTTCTTTCAGAGAGCTCTGTTCTAAGAGGAACTGAGTACTAAGTAGTATACGTTTTTAATCTATTGCAGAAAAACCATACTCGGATTTATATGGTATCAAGGAAACCGAGAGATATGTCCATTTGTAACAGCTAAGAAGGCCATAAAACATGCGAATGAGCTGGCTGAACCAAGCCTGGCAGGGCTCGAGGCGCTCAGAGGGAAAAGGATCCGCGTCAGATTTACTTTCATCAGTTACTCACCACCCCTACGGAGGAAGCTGAATTTGACATGTTCTGTCTTTCTGTATTTCCAAACACTGTTTTCTAAACTGGACATTCTTGAGGAAATGGAAGGAAAACAAAAGAGTGCAGAAAAACCACAACGAGGTACCAGCTTCACTAATAAAAACAAAACAAAAAATAAACTAACAAGAAAAAATTAGAAAATGACACATACTGGTGAGGATGTGGGGAAACCAGAGCCTCGTGCACTGTTAGTGGGACTGTGAAACAGTGCACCTCCCGTAGAAAACAGTGCAGCAGTTTCTCAAAAAATCAAAAACAGAATTACCATAGGAGCCAACAATCCCACCTCTGGGCATATATCCACAAGAATTGAAAGCAGGGACTCACAACAGGTATTTGTACATCCAGGTTCATAGCAGCATCATTCACAATTGCCAAGAAATGGTGTCCACTGACAGGTGAATGGATAAATAAGATGTGGTAATATACATGTGATAGAATATTATGCAGCCGTAAAAAGGGAGAAATTCTGATACCTGCTAAAATGTGCATGAACTTTGAGGACATTAAGTCAAATAGCTAGTCACAAAAAGATAAAATACTCTATGAATCCACTTCTATACCCAGAGCCAAATTCAGAGACAGAACAGAAGGGTGGTTGCCAGCGTGACAGGGAGGAAGAGTTGGGACATTATCCTTTAATGGGTAGAGTTTCCGTTTTCTGAGAAGAGTTCTGGAGGTTGGCGGCAACAATGTGAACACACTTAACAGCCACTGAACCACACACTTAAAAATGGTTAAGATGGCAAATTTTATGTAAAGTGTGTCTTAGCACAATTTAACAAAAGAGTGAAGAAATGAGTCAGCAAATGCTTACTAAGTACACAGAAAACCATTCTCTGTTGTATTTTGGGCTGTGCATTTTAATCATAGTCATAAATTCTAAACACGCCACCCACAACTCACAAAAACGTTACACACACGCAGATGTGATGAGTGTGCAACAGAACCCGGGCTGCAAATTCCCCTCCTCCTAGTCCCTCCTGCCTGAGCCCCGAAGCGCATTTTCTCAAAGCACGGCTGTCTGTCTAGACAAGCGAGCGGCACGCGCCCAGGCCGGGCTTTCGGAGGCTCCCCAGCCCGCGGACCCTCGGCACAACTCCTGCCCGCACACACCAGGTCTGCTCACAGTGCCGGCCTCCCCCAGCACGTCTCTCCAGAGGAGCACTCCTCCCCACGCACACGCCTTGGGTCCCACACGGAATCCAGTTCACCTGTGAATCCTGGACGGAATTCTCCGGTGGAGCTGGGGGGATGATGTGGGGCTCCCACATGGCAGGGGTCCAGGCCTCACTCTCTGTTCTCTGAGGTAAAGCATCTTTAACAGACTTCTCCCGTCTTCCTGTCTTCAACCCCGGAGGCAGAAGTACCAGACCAGAGACTCGGGGGAGGTACTGCCGAGGTTCCTCATGACCTGCTACGCCCTCCTCGCCACCCTCCCCGACAGGGCTCCCGGCTACTTCCTGCAGGCTGCGTACTGCCGTGGCACTGAGAGCACGCAGAATGGGGTGAGAACCGGGGGAGCACTCTACAGGAAGAAAGGCCCGGCCCCCCGAGCTTGAGGGTAAGCGGGTTCCAGTTACTCGGCCTACAGCGCAGATCCCAATACGCCCCTGGAGCTGATCTCAGTGTGGAGAAAGACTCCTTCTGGAAGTCTCTGGGTTTCTAAACGAGCCAACACATGACAAGGCCTGGCTACAGGAAGGGCATCCCTTCCGAGGCACATCTGCTCTCCTCCCGCGGGACCTCGGCCCTGGATCACACGCTCCCTGGCCTTCGCGCCCAGCGGGCTCACGTGCCTGTGTGCGTTTTCCTGGGCAGAGAAAACACTGCCCTGACGCTGACGGGCCGACCGCACACAGCAGACCCTCGGCAAACACGCGCTGCTCTACTGAAGCACCTCAGTCCTATGTTTCCATCTTGAGAAACGAACATGCTCTTGTGTCCTGGGAGCCGATTTAAGTAACAATTATTTAGTTCATCCAAGTATTGAACTTACTTTGTTCAGTTTTCTTCCCGTTTATCGTGTGGTGCTTCGTTTAGCCCAAGGGCATGTACACCTGTAACATCAAAAAAGGTGCGAACAGCACGGCTTAGCCGCATCCGGCTTGTTTCCCGAGAGGCTGGAGCAGATCACTCTGCAAGGCATCTGCTGCCCATAAACCAGAGGAGGCAACTTTTCTCCAGTTATGTTCTAATTCATGGGTAATCATTCTCCACAGCAGGTGGCAAGTTGAAAGGGGCTGAAGGCAGGGAGGATGAAGGTCTGACGAAGTGTTAGGTCATTTGCATTTGAATTTGTACAAATGAGTACTGCTCGGGTAGCAGATACGAAATGCATCTGCCAGGTGGACAGGGTGCGTGGTGGTGTCCGAGGCACCTAGAACCGTCTCCTTAGGCGGCTGCAGGCTGTTTCCTGTCGAAGTCTCTGCCCACCTGGGCCCAAGCCTTCCCTTCACCATGAGGGGCTCCCTGAGTTTTGCTTGAGGATCCGGAACCTGACTGTGAGGTTATCCAACTGCTGCAGTGTCACCTGGGAACTGACCCGTGCCACGCAGAAACGTTCCTTCGCATCAAATGCTATTTTCCACCATTTGGAACATCCATGTCCAGTGGAATCAGCAAAAACCTTCCCCTGAAGGACTCATGTATCTCACTAAAATTTCATTCTTAATCTGTTTGCTAAACATTTACCAAGCACATTACATGACAGAACACAGAAGTTAGTAAGAGGAGCCTCTGACAGTGAAGATTTCCCATCTAATATTAGGAAAGACACTCACACGGTGTTTTTTTTTTAAAGCTTTCAAAAAGTCAACATTGATTACTTTGAAAATGTTCAAGACTTTAAAAACGTCCAAAGGCCTAAAGATACCCAGGTTTCAGATAAGGTTACATGCAGGCACTGCCTTTAGGTTTCTCCGTCGCTAAAGCCTGAATTTCAAACTGTTCAGTGCTATACTCTCATGATCCCTCCACCTGGGGAGTGCTGATTGCCTCTGGTTTTTGGCACACTTTATCAAAAGTTACCGCTCCAACAGTGATGAGAAAAACAAAGGCTGTAGTGATCACTGTCACCAAAATGAGAACGTTACCATCCAGAGAGAAAGTCACCATAGCAATGGCAAAAGTCAAAATGGTTAATCCAGTAAAGAATCCAAAGAATCATTGCAGAATCCATGTGAGCACTTTACCTGGGTTACTCTCTGCAACCAGGTCTGCTGACTATTAACCTGAGGTGCTGAGATCATGAGCCGGTTCCGGTACTAAATGCAGCTCTGAACGCAGAGACTGAACTTGCCCCCAGCCACCGGCCCAACTCAGTGCTCTCGTGGCCCCCACCTCAGGAGCAGCTGCACCATCTGCCCGAGGACTTAACCCTGACGCCTGGGACCCCGCCTCGGTCCTCTGATGCTCCACCTCCATGGTTACCAGCCAGACCCAAGCCACTGCCACCTCCCACCTGGACTTCGAGCTTGGAGATGAACCCAAGCAAGCCCTCTCTGTACCCAGCAAGGGCTGAGCCAGCCACACGGCACAGAAGCGGCTTTCTCAATGGCCTCTGGCTTTTATGCTGCATTCTCCAAATGACACACACCCTAGTATTTACAGGACATTTGTCTTCTGTTTCCTCTACTGCTTAAAAACCTCAAATGGTTTCCCAGCACTTTTAGGAAACAGTCAAACTCCTTCTGGTGGCCTCCAAGGCCCCCAGCCGCCCCCCACCTCACCTCTGCCCACTCCTGCAGCTCAACTCCATCTGCCCTGGACTCTCCCCATGACTCAGTCGGATGCCACTACGCTTGCTTCTGGAACACTCTCCACTCTCACCTTCCCCGCTGCACAAGCGTCATCCTCCCTCCACTCAGGTCTTAGTTTAAATGTCCCCTCCTCAGGGAGCCCTCCCTGATCACGCCATCCAATTCCACCTAAGCCATTTTATTTTCATTTCATGTTCATTTTCTGCCTATCTTTGTAAATTACCTGTGATCGCTTCTCTCGAGCAGCAAGCTGCAAACCGACCCCAGGTCCTGTTGGTAGCTGTGCCCCTGTGGGGAGAACCAGGGAGGCTTCCCAGGAGGCGCTCAGAAAGGGCTTGCTGACAGATGCGGGTACATTGCAAAGAAGAGGAAATCGGGGTGACAGGACTGGAGCCCTGACAGTGAGGAAGGGACATTTATTTCTGACTGGAGGGAGGAGAGTTGGGAACAGCGTTGGGGGAGATGGCATGTACTACACTTTGAGGAGATTCATGCCGGGCCCTGGAACACGCAAATGAAAAGCCCCAAGGGAGCTGGTGGGGCGGGTTGGGGGGGTCCCCAGGACATGGGAGGGCAGGGCTGGGAGGAGGACGCAGTCGACGGGGGCTGAGTGATGTGGTGAAGGGCTGGGATCTGAGGTTTCAGACCACAGAAAATCACTGAAAAGTCTTGGGGATGAAACTAGTACACTCTGACCTACATTGTGCAGACACAGAGAAAAACTGTTTTAACTTCAAAACCAGCCAGTGACAGAAAACAGCAGGACTGTGGAGAGACTACACGTTCTCCTGTGTTCAGAGGACTGAAAAGAATGCCTGAGGTCCCCTCTGTAAACACCAGGGAAAGAGGGGCCCACAGGTGGTGACCCTGGGTCTCAGAGGACAGGCTGAATGCAGACCTCTTGCTGGTTCTCAGAGGCACTAAGCAGCCACAGAACATTCCCAAGTGTTTTCACAGTAGAAGCCACCACCGTCAAGGACACCGAAGCAGGGACCCGGATTCCAGGACTGGAACTGGGTTTCGAGCGGGGAGATGAAGCCAAGCAAGCCCCCTCCACACCAGGCAAAGGCTGAACCAGCCACACAGCACGAGCAGGTGAGGATGTGCGATTTCAGGTGACGTTAACCCTGAAGACCTGCGTGTTACATTAAGCCTGCATAAAGCGAGCATACGAATGAGTCAGTCTCCGTCATGCTTAAAGGAGGAAGGTCAAACTACCAGAAGGGCTTAAAGACCTATGATGAAACGTGCCTCCTGGAAGTACCAATAACCCGGTTGTTCTGAGACTGTTCTCCCGTGTCAGGGGCCTCACCAGTCACCACGGCTGAGTCCAGGCAGATTTATTCAACGGGCACAACTCTTCTCAGTGACTGTGTAATAAGATGGAAAGGCTTCACGAGTGGTGCAGGGAAAGGCTGACCCAGGGAGGAACGTGCTTGCATGTGCTCCCAGAAGGTCTGGGAGGAGGAGGCGCACAAGAGCCTGCAGCCATGGGGGTGCGCTCCCCGGGCAGGAGGCCCCTCTACGAGCAGACACAGGGCAGGGCGGTCACGTAGCGGGCAAGGGAAGGGTGCGCTCTGCACCCGCTGCCTTCCGCTCATGACGGGCAATGATGGGCATGTGCTCCCACGTGGCACACTTCCAACTGGTCCATCTGGGGACGGCCCTCCAAGGTCAGTCAGGCTAGGGATCCAGAAATGGGATCAATGGCCCCTCCAAGTTGCAAACTCCTACAGGAGTGAAGAAATTCCCTGCAGGCACGGTGCTTTCCACAAACCAGAGTCCTGACCTGAGCGGAGGGAGGGAAGGTGCAGCCTTGGGGAGAAGTGCTGAGCCAGGGGTCATGGGCAATGTCACTGGCCTCTGGTCTGAAGCCACTGCCCAAGTGGAGGAGGGCAGGTGGTCATTGGTGGGGAGTCAGACAGACCTGGACACGCACCGCAGCTCTGCCCACAAAGCCGAGATGGGCAGACGTACAACGATTCTCTACACGTGAAACTGAGAAAAAGTCAACGTGAGAAATTCTAGGAGAGGCGCTTGGTGCCGCGCCTGCGCACAGTGACTACGAAACAGACACCAGCTCTGATTCTTTCACTCAGCTAGCAATCTACCGCCACTGTGTCACAGGAGGTTCTCCTTGTGGGAAAGAGACAATCACAGGACTTCACTAAACGAGAAAGGACCCCAGAATCCTTTCATCCAGTTCCCCGTTTGGGGGCACTTTCATTATCATTTCACGAGTGAAACCACAAAGGGCCTGAGCAGCTCTGCCGGCCGCAAGGTCACCTGCCACAAGTCCCTTTAAAACACTACCGCTGTCCTCAGTGGTCCCCTAGCACCTGCAAGTACTGCACATAGCTTCCTGGGATCCGAAGCCCTGCGAGGCAGTGTTGTCTCTGCTATTACATTAAGTTTAGGACATGAAACGAAAGCGCCTACCTAAGCCGATGGGACTGTGCACTGAGCACTCAAAGTGCCGACTCTGACAGCCCTGCAGGTGAGAATGAGGCTGAACAACCCTTATCCGTGCCTGCCCGCTGTTCAGCGGAGACCCAGGATGCGTCCTCCCATTTGAGTCGTGACTGTAACTAAGTAAAAGGATGTGCAGACAGCGAGGGGTGGAAAGGAAGCTGGAAAATGATGACAGCTGATCTGACAGCGAGTCCTAACTGCAGAAGTTTTATTTTTACCTTATTTTTTTTTTTAAGTGACTTTAATGGAGTCGCAACAAAGACCACCAGGGCAACAATCACAGGGAAGGGCGCGCCGCTGTCCACTCACCCTGGGTTGTACAACATGACGGCGGAGAGGTTCTCACAGGACTTGGAGAGGTCGGTCATGGACAGGCTGAGGGAGGACAGGAGGCCACTCTACGAGCAGACACAGGGCAGGGCGGTTACGTCGCAGGCAAGGGAAGGCTGCACTCTGCACCCGCTGCCTTCCGCTCATGACGGGCAATGAGGGGCGTGTGCTCCCGAGTGGCACACTTCCAACTGGTCCATCTGGGGACGGCCCGCCAAGGACAGTCAGGCTAGGGATCCACCTGGAGCCCAAGCCCCACACTAAGCACCACTGGGGCCCAGCATGCTCGGACAGGAACCACAGTCCTGTCGGTCCCCTGATTAGGCTGCTGCGTTCAGGGGAGGGAAAGGCTCATGGCATCTTTGCCATCCCCTGCTCCCCGGCAGGTATGGTACCCTGGCAGCAGCAGCCCTCACACTTGCTGAGGGGATGCAGATGCGGATGCAGAGGGAGGAGAAGGGAGACGAAAATAGCCAGAGCTGGACCTGTCCACAGAAAGCCAGTGGCAAATGTGTTTTCTTCCTTCTCTGTCTCTGCAACTGTGTCCCAGAAAGGGCCCCAGGGAGACCCTGGCTGAACAGGTAAGAGGCTTCACTGGCTGGGAATGGCAGCCTAGAGAAGGTGGGCTTCGTGACTTTCTCGTTAGTTCCCATCTAAGGTGCTGCGTAACTCAGGGTGAAGGGCAAACCCTTCTGGGTCAGCAGGCCAGGGCGGCAGCCCCAGCTCCCCACTTGCTGGCTATGGAACAGGTGAGTCTCAGTTTCTCATCTGGAGCCCCTGTGACGTGGGGGTAATGATGGCCTCAGTAGAGATAAAGTGGTCCACGTGGGAGTGCTGCTCATGGCCATACCAGCCATGACTATGACCGTCCTCGGTCTAACGACAGCCCTGGGTCCCTAGACAGACTTCTCCTCCTCTCTCTGGTCCTCTGCCCACCTCCCCCATCCAGCACTTGAAGTGCCCTCTGGATGGTCCAGCCAATCAAGCTGGAGTCACCCCCTCTCTGCTTCACACCCCAATCAAAAATCCAATTTACTGAAAATGAAAATAAAAAATGAGCAAACTTTGAGATGACAGTGATTCTGATACTGGGTTAACTCCCAAAACAGATGCTTGTAAGTGGAAGTCAGTCTCCACTTAATGGAAAATGATGTCCATCTCCACTGCGGGGGATGAAGGGCTGAGGAGGAGGGTCCAGAACGAGTGTTTCTCCTTCTGCTCTGGCTTTCACCTGCCACCCGACTTCCTCAGGCCATCGCCCGCTGGGAAGCAAACCCCTAGAATCAATTCAGGCTGCAGGGCTTTTCAGGTGGTTAGGGCTCCAGTAAGTCACGCTGCTGGCGTAGAGTGGAGACCCCCCAGCCCAGCCTCCCGCCTCCCCGCTCCAGAGCACAGTTGGTGCCTGGAGGCCCCATGCTACTCACTTTCCTCTTCTCCCTGAGCTTGGCGGCCTCCTTTGGGTGGTTAAAGCGAAACATGTTGGTCCTCCCCAGGAGTATGACAGCACCTAAGAACACACAAAACCGCCATGAGTTTCGGCGAGCAGCCTGGTCGGTCGGCAACATCCTCACGTGGGATTCTACAGCTGAAGTGTAATTTCCAGTGTCCTGTAAAACAACACAATAAAGGAAAGCTTTAGTCGCAAAAGTCTGCTTACATAAGCCAATTTTAAATCTTCAAATGCTTTTACTTTTATAGCCAAGTGTCGCGATACTTCTGTTGCCCAGGGCAGAAGTGATGGGTCTGAACATTACAATTATCGTATGAGATTTAAAACTTACTACACCGATAATTATTTTGATTGTTGAGAAGAAAAACAGAAATCAGTTCTCCAAAGAGATGCTGGAATATCAAGAAAAGAAAAGCATAAGGTCACCAATTTAGGGAACGTTTATTAATGTTGATAAAAGTAGAAACCTCAAAGGAAAGTACTTTCAAAAGAAAACATGGTGAAACCCCAGAGTACAGGTCACTATTACCAAAATCTCCCTCAGAACTCGACAGGGAGAAAAGTGTGCACATGTCATGTCTACTTCCATGTAAAAACACTGCTTCTTGTTAAAAACCCTGTTAAAATGTAGGTGGCCACACTGGACAGACAAGAATGGTTCCTTTTGATTGACAAGTGTTCTGCTTATTCAGAAAACGATTACAAGGGGCAAGAGAATTGAGTGTAAATGCCCCAGGGTAACAAAATCACCAGCTGGGGAGAGAAATCTCAGCTTGATTGAGCAAATACATGCTTCCTAAGGCCGGAGCCGTCCGAAGCTGGCACGGATGTCGCAGGAGGCACTGAGCCCCTTGTCCCTGGGGGGATTTAAGAGATTCAGACTCTTAGCTGGTCCCATTGACAACTGAGAGTCTGCCAGGCCTCAGAACAGGCCCCCATGTTCAATCTTTGCCCTGAAAAATTATGCAACTGATTTGGGAAGGTAAGACCCTCGTACTGCAAGTCACCCATGAAGCATCTAAGTGCGGAGTGAGGGTACTGTAGGTGGGGACAGGCTCTGGCACCGAGGACCTGAGCTGGGTCTCACAGGACAGTAGAGGACAAGAGAGGTGCCCCATGTGAGGGTGACCGTGGGGAGGGTCTGAGCCTTAGACAGGAGATGAGCCTCCTGACTCTGGAGAAAGGAGAGAGTCAAGTCCAGCCAAAATGCAGGACATCTGAAGACTCCATATTGGATAGATGAGGCCAAAACAGACCGTGAAGCCTTGGCAGCTGGGATAAAGGATCTGCAACAAAGCTCAGAAAGACTGGTGACCAAAGAGAAATTCCAGCTAGTGGATATCCTGGGCGTCCTGTGCAAATCTCAAAAACAAAACCATTAGCTGTGAACACTTAAAAATCTATAGTTTTCACAAAGAAGTCTGAGTTTCTGGCTTCACTTCAAAAATGAGAAGCTCCGGGATAAGTAGATCTGTGCTGTCACTGGGCTGCTGGCGGCCGCCCCTTGTGGGCAGGACCCGGGACCTCTCGCTGACCACAGGCCCCAGCCTTCCACTCAGGGACTGTCTCCCCCTGGACCCTGCAGCTAACGTCATTGCCCCAGACAGCTCCTCCCGGGCCTCAGACCGGCAGACCTGCCTGCCTATTCGACACACTGTCTCAGATTCTCGTTTCAAATGCAATATGGTTAAAGCCTATCAGGTTTAGATCATAACCACAGGGAGCGACTGAAGGGTTGTTCAGTAGAAACGAAGTCACTGTGAGCAGGAGGACACAGTTCTAGGAGACTCGGAAGGGCAGCAGTGGGTGTGATCCACACTACAACCTGCTTGTCCCCCGCGTGTAACACTGCGTCTGTGTATTTTCCAGTTATGGAAAGGTACCCTTACTACAATGAAGAAAGGTGTTTCCCACGCCTTTTATGACTAGGACTCAAAACTGTGTGCCACACAGAAAGTCAGAAACTAAACAGCCACGTCCAGGACATATGTGAATTTAATGCTCTTAAAGTGACAATAGAGATTAATAAGGCAATCTCATCAGAGGGGTTAATTACATCAAATCCAATTCTTTTTTCCCCTGTTAATCAAGTGCCCAGCCATGCAAGTTGAAAATTGCCAAAATATGTTAATGGAAAAATAGAATAGTATTTCAGAGACCTAATTCATATCTCATTAAATCACTGAAAATAATCTTGCCACTCATGTGTTTGCACAAAATACACATATCAAGTCACCAGTGCTTCCCTCCAGATCTTAAATTCTCTCTCATTACGAATGACTCCTTGATCTGAGGTTTAATGTGATTAATCAGAGCAGATGGACTTTCTATGATGCACTTAATTTGTCATTTTTAAAGAACATCTAAACCTCCTTGAGATACATGATGGCATCTTTGAGATTACTGAGCGCTCGTTCAGTCCTTGAGGCCAGACAAATTCCAGACGGTCTTAAAGGGGGATGGAGGGGAAATGGCAAGATGGAAGGGTAGACAAAGGCTCTTGTTAACAAAAAAAGGCCTTTGGTCAATCTCTGAATGAAACCACGAATGCTAGTTCCACTGGAGATTTTCTACTTTTGATATTTCAGGTACCCTGAAAAACACATAAACATTTCTGGTGATTTCTAAGGAGTGCAGTGATAATGATCATGAATATCACTGTTAATGACCATCCTCAAATTTTATGTGAGATTTTCTAAATTCTGACTACTGCGCAAATAAACCTACTTTTTTTTTTTTAACTAAATGTTGTCATTTGAATATTTCTGAGGTGATGGTGTTGGAATTATTTCGTTCTGGGTTACAACTAAGAGGAACAAACACAACAACCATTCCCAAATCTGCGTGGTCCATGGTAATATAAGCTTACAGGCCAGAAACAGGGGGCCCCTTGCAATTCTGCCTCGGGGCTCCACATTCTGAAATTAATCATGCTTTAGAAAGGCCCTCCTCAGCCCACTGCCCCCCCCCATACAGACAGGATGCAACACACTGTCAAACCACGCCCGCTGGAAGTTTTAGACACAGCAGCCAGGAAAGCAAAGCTCTGTCTGTAAACACATCATTTTCCCAAATAGCATTGCATGGGAGGTCGGGATAAAGGAGGGCTCTTTTTTCATTTCCTAATTCAAGCAAAAAAAAAAAAAAAAAGTGCATTCTGTGTGACAATTCTTCTGATTTAGTCTTTAAAATATTTATTAAAATAAGTTATGGCAATGGCATCACTTGGGGGACCTGCTGAAGTCTGATTTCCACTAACCGACGCCAGTACTTAACAGATCACACAATGTGTTCCAGGGCCGTGGACTCTCATGACACTGGCTTTTAAGACACTTGAAATGTAGTAATTGTTCTTTATCTCAGAAATGGCTTTGGGTAGCGAGGTGGGGAAGATTTGAGATCTGACACGGTGCTTGTGGTGGGTGAGAAAGTTTCACAGGGATTCTACTGGATGCAAACACGTCACGTGGCTTGCGGCGGACAGCTGGAATGGACGAGTGACAAACACTTGGCCTCACAGGCAGCCAGCAGGTGTCCGTACCAAAGCACAGATCCTCTGGACCTCCAGTGAGGACCTGTGATCCCTTACCAAAGAGCCACAGAGGCCTCTCCTTTTCAATGTTTATAGTTCAAATGTGGATTTACAATTTCCTGCTCTAGATAAATCACTTAAACCTTTGTTTACCTTTGGCAAAGTGAAAATTGCAAACTTAGATTCTGGGACCCTGGAACAGAAAGAAAATTGATTTTCAGTCTTCTTTATTGAGATTTGCAGTCAAATAACCCCCAAGAATTATTTGTCCAACTGCACACACCACAGGCTTGAGCATGGAGCTTTATAAAATTTCAAGATGCCCCGTCCCATCTGCAAAGAAGTTTTTAGACGTGCGGGTGTCTAGGTGTGAGATGAGGGATGAGAGAGAGAGATGCATTTTTCTTCTTAAAGCCTCAGGGAAGATACAAAAGAGTAAATGGAGCAGGTCTGATCCTTCAGAAAGAAAATGGAAAAAGTATATGAAATAATTAGGGGATGATTCCAAATAGTAGGCAATAAAATGTTAAATTCTAAGGTATTGAATGGAAAGCATTATTAACTATCAAACTATAAGTACCTCCAAATACACAGGGGACTGGGTCCAGGATGCCAAAATCCCAGATGCTCCAGTCCCTTTTATAAAATGGCCTGGTATTTGCATATAAACTACCCACGTCCTCCCCTGTACTTTAAATCATCTCTAGATTACTTATAATACCTAATACACTGTAAATGCTATGTAAATAGTTGCCAAAGCACAGAAAATTCAAGTTTTATAGTTTTTGGAATTTTTTCCCGGAGTATTTCCAACCTCCTAGTGGTTGGTTGAATCCACTAGGATGCAGAACCCGCAGGTGCAGAGGGCTGACTGCAATTTTCTTTCCATTCACACCTAGTCGTTCATCTTCTTCGTTGCCAACAATACTCCTTATTCTGCTGGTAACGATCTCAACTATTCACGTGCTCCAAGTTGTCAATATTCCAAAGTTCCTTCCAAAATGCCTCCCTCCTCCTGTCTTCCTAAATACCAACAGTCTCCTAGCTTCATCACCCCCCTTCTCTACTGCGCGCCTCCAGGCCGCCCTTGGCCGTCCAGGCCGGGCTGTCCTTCACCTCCGCGACCACGTGACGTCTCCCGAGTGGTGCCCACCCTGCACGGGAAATCCCTGCCGCCAGTCTGGGAACCCGGGCGCTACAAACGCGTCACGATTCTGCAGCCAGGGCTACTTGGTCTCCCGCCGCTTCTGCCCCCTACCTCACCCGCTCTCCAGTCTACAGATAATTCTTCACTAAACACTTTGGTCGAAGTACACCTGAGTCACTTTCTCACCGTGGACCATTATGACAAATTCACTTACTCACTTTGGAATCCAGCTGCGGGTAAATCTCTCCTTGGTCACCTTGGTCAGCAGTCTAAAGCCACCTAGGGGACAAGTCCTGGTCCCGCCTGAGGTGGAGCAGCGCCCTCCCCAGCCTCTCCCTGTGAGCGTAGCTACGGCCAAGGGCCTGACGGGTCACCTGCAGCGGGCACTCGAGGGCCCTGAAAAGAACAGAAGCAGGTGGACTGAAGGAGACCAGCACCTAAAGCAGCACTGAACCCATGAGGAATTTCCCACTGCCTTCCCCTAGCGGCCCCAGCTTCATCTGGGAGGAAACCCAAAGTCGGCATCAGTGCAAAAGAGAGAAGTCCAGGAGCAGCCCCCTAGCTCGGGGCCAGGAGGGAGAGGGGCCAGCAGCAGCGGCAGCAGCAGGGCCCACAGGGGCCCGCCCCCAGGAGGGAGGGGCGAGTCTCTGTCCAATCACAGGAGCTGTGGGCCCAGGAGGGTGGGGCGGACCCTGGTTGCTTTATTTTTCCTCTCTGACGCCCTCACCACTTGGCCCCGGACATGGGCACTAGCACAGGAGGAACACGAAGGAATAATATAAGTAAAGCTTCAGATTTCTAGCAGTGGGGGGCGAAGTGGCGGGTAGAACAGGAAAGATCCAAGAAACCAGGAAGTACCTGGGAGGTGGCATGGAGGGCAAAGCTCATCAGGGAAGCGACCTCATGGAATT
This sequence comes from Camelus ferus, assembly GCF_009834535.1. Lineage (NCBI taxonomy): Eukaryota > Metazoa > Chordata > Mammalia > Artiodactyla > Camelidae > Camelus > Camelus ferus. The sequence goes on along the minus strand of NC_045714.1, from coordinate 21,243,422 downwards.
GTTTAGGAACTCCCGGGCCACCCCCAACTCTGCAGGCACGGAGCTGACCACTGACAGCTCCCTGAGTGTTTAAAAACGGGATGAAAAGACCACTGCTAAGCTTCCAGGCTGCCCACTGGATGGCACACACCCGGGATGGACTGCAAAGGCTCTGAAAACCAAATAGGCATTGGAGCCAGAATCATGACCCATAGAGACTGGTTCTCACTTACAGTCTAAATCCAACCGGGTCAACTGCCTGCTAAAACAAGCAAGCAAAAAGTCAACACTTCCCAGAGGATTCAAACAAGACCCAGAGTCTTACAACACAATATAAAAATGTCCAAAATATAATTCAGTATTACTCAGCATATAAAGAACTAGAAAAACCTCAACTTGCATGGCAAAAACCAAACAAGTGATGCTAATGCTCAGATCACAAAATTTTAAATCAGCTATTATAAGTGTTCAAACAATTTATCCGATAGGGAGCCCGGAAAACCGTGTGTGTCGATGGGGAGGGTGGATATCACGGGAGAATACCTAGATGAAACAAGATAAGCAAAATGTTAATAATTATTGAAATTGGGTGATGGGTAATGAAGGTTAGTTAAAATATTCTCTATTTTGTGTATGTTTGAAAACTCCATAATTAAAAAAAAATTCAGTTTTCTATATCAAATGACTTAGAAATAAAAAGGATGTGCCTTAAAAAAAAAAGTTCAAACTCGGGTGAACACTCTTGGAAGGTAAGTAATTTCAACAAAGAAATAAAGGATATGAAGAAGAATCAAATATTCCAACTGAAAATTACAAAAACCAAAATTAAAAAACTCATTGTTTGATTGATTCAGTGACAGAATGGAGATGACAAAGTAAAAAAAAAAAAGAAAAATCAGTGAATGTGAGGACAGATCAACTGAAATTATCTCATCTGAAAAGCAAAGACGGGGAGGGTACAGCTCTAGCGGCAGAGTGCGTGCCCAGCAGGCAGGAGGCCTTGAGTTCAATCCCCAGTACCTCTGTTAAATAAATAAATAAACCTAATTACCTCCCCCACAAAAAAGAAGAGAAAAGCAAAAAGAAAAAAGTTTGCTGGAAGATGAAAATAATTAAACAGAGCCTCAGACTCTGTGGGACAACACTACAATAATTAACACTCATGTAACAGGGTCCCAGACAGAGTGTGATGCAGAAAAACAATATTTAAAAAAATAATGGCTGAGAACTTCTCAAATCTGGAGAAAGACAGAAACCCACAGATGCAAGAAGCTTGTTAAACATCAAACAGGTAAACTCCAAGAAATCTACACCAAGTCACACAGTGAAGCCACCCTAAGGGGGTGTCCAGCTGAAAATGAAACTTAAAAAGGAGTGAGTGATCATGATAAATAGATGTGATGATTCAAACAAGAGAAGAAGGGAGTTAAAGAAATGGACAAAGGGTTGTCTCCTGCACCAAAGTCTGGGCAGGACTTCATGACTAGCCTTGGTCCTCATACTAAAGTGTGCATCAGAATCTCCTGCAGGAAAAAGGAGCCCTCCTACACTGCTGGTGGGAATGTAAGCTGGCGCAGCCATCATGGAGGGCAGCCTGGAGATTCCTCAAAAAACTAAAAATAGACTTACCCTATGATCCAGCAATCACACTCCTGGGCACATTATCTGGAGAAAATTATAATTTGAAAAGACACGTGCACCCCAGTGTTCACAGCAGCACTATTTACAATAGCCAAGACATGGAAACAGCCTAAATGTCCACCTACAGATGACTGGAGAAAGAAGATATGGTTTATTCATACAATGGAATATTATTCAGCCTTAAAAAAAGAATGAAATCATGCCATCTGCAGCAACATGGACGGACCCAGAGATGATCATATTAAATGAAGTAATACAGAGAAAGACAAATACCATGATGTCACTTATATGTGGAATCTAAAAAAAAAAAATGATACTCATCTTATTTACAAAACAGAAACAGACTCACAGACATAGAAAACAAACTGTGGTTACCAAAGGGGAAAGGGTGGGGAGGAAAAAATTAGGAATCTGGGATTAACAGATACACATTACTATATATAAAACAGATAACCAAAAAGCACCTACTATATTGCACAGGGAACTATACTCAATTTCTTGTAAAAACATATAATGGAAACGAATCTGAAAAAAACATATGTATGTATACATGTAACTGAATCACTTTGTTGTATACCTGAATCTAACATTGTAAATCAACTACACTTTAATTATAAAAAAATTTTTTTGAACTCTCCTGCAGGACTTATAAAAAAAAAAATCATCCAGACTGCTGGACCCACTCCCAGATTTTTTGATTCCACAGGTCAAGGATGGGGCCTGGGAATCTGCATTTTGAAAAGCTACCAGGCGATGTTGATCTTGCTGAGCTGGGGACACACTCTAAGAACCACTGGCTTTGGGTACAGTCTTTAAAACAGGTGGGGATCTGCTCCTCAAAAGTTCCTGCTGAATGAATCAGCCACGTGCAAGTAACAGGTGTCAGATCTGCAGGCCTCACACCTGCGGAAGAAATCTAATGAGTGCTCAAGGACAAAGACAGGTGAGTCACATGGGAGGTGAGACACAGATCTGCTGGCTCTTTGTAACATGTAAAAGGTCTTGTCTGTTCACTAGACATCTTGGCTAAACTGCTCAAAAATTTACCTTCCTTTCTAGTTCCACTAAAATTCTTTTTTAATTTGTCACTGCACAACTCATAGCAGGCCTTCGGCAGATGAAAGTTTAATCAGAGGCTCTCAGCTCCACTCCCTAGACAATCACCTGTTCCCTCTAAGAGCTTGCATAGATGCAAATATATTTTGGCACTCGAGCGTGATGCGCTCAAGTGCACCTGCGCGCCGACTCCCCAGGTGGAGGTTCTGCAGCCCTTCTCACAGGACAGAGGAACGTCAGTGGCTCTGACAAACCAGCAGGACCAAAGGAGGCCACTGCTATGAACGGAAAAATTAATGAGAGTTGACAACTATCAGCTTTAAACTAATATATGACAGAAAAAATAAGAAAAAATACTAATACTAAATTAAATACTAATAATTAAAATAAGAGAAAATAGTTTCTGGCCATTGTAAGGCCAAGGTTGAAATTTTTCATTATAACCTATCTGATTTTTTCATACATTTCATAGTAAATACAGGAGAAAAAAAGAAAAAAAGAAAAATCTCAGGTCTGAGACTCTACCAAACATAGCTCAAGGCTTACGGACTGGACACCGAGGTCAATGCAAAGACCTCCTCATTCTGTGGGATCGTGGGAGTGAGGGAAAGGACACCTCAGAGAACACACCACTGAAGGGCACACAAAGATGCGAGGCCGCGTATCTGAGGCACTGTTCCTAGAAGAACCCACAAATGAGGAGAAAGCCTTCGCAGGCAGGGCCTTGGGCAACACATGTTACAGACGTCGTCACGTTTAATGCTCACAGGACCAGCAGATGGTTTTCTTTTTAGTGACGTTAATCAGATGGAAACACTGCCGTCACTTAAGGCAGAGGAAGTACCATTTATGCAATCTGAAAGGAGTGAGGAAGTTAACTGATACAGGTAAAAAATTTCCCCTGCAATGGAGACAGTCTGCTAAGCACAGCTAAATCTCCTATTAGTTGACACTCACAAGTGTCTTAAGTGATGATCTTTATAAGGAAGTGGTAATTACTACACGTGCTTTTCAATGACACAGCCTAACACATACATTTCCAAATGAAGTCTAATTTACTAATGGAAGGAAACCTTTAAATACCAAGTATCAGCAATCTACTAGAAGTTGGTGGTAAAAAGTTAGGATTCCTAGGTGAACCAGGAATCCAGTTAAACGTGGTGTTAATATGGTTAGATCTTATTACATTATAGTATCTGCATTCTCTGTGCTTGATAACTTTATTAAAAAATCATTTCATGGGTAAAAGCCAAAGCAGTTTGTGGAGTATGAGTATGCTTGCTTCCCTGTTATTATTATGTACATATACCTTTTTAATTTAATTTAATTAAGTACATATAACTTTTTTTTTGGTTTACTCTTTTTTTTTCCTTTAAAAAATAAAAATCTTACAGATACAGCTGAATATCCTTTTGCCTGATCAAGCCCCTCCCCACTTCTCCAACAGTTAACACTATTCTAATGTAGGCACGTTTGAGTCCCATTCACTTTTTTTTTTTTAATTTTTACTACTTGTATTTGTAACAATAAACAATATAACAGATTATATTGTGTTTAAAAAACACGCTCCAGTTCTCATTTTAATACTCAAAAATTAAGAAAGTGGTGAACTCTAAACCTCAATTTCTGAAGAACTGTCCATGTTTTTCCTTTGATGGAATCTTTTGGTCTTAAAGTGCATAGATCAAAAAAAAAAAAAAGTTACCATCTTGCTCTCTCACGTAGTGTCTTGAAACACAAAGCCAGCTTATATCTCACTGCCCCAAGACCCGCTAATGACACTTCTACTCAGTGTACCGTGTTTTAGTGCTTTAGCATTTCCATGTCGATTTCATTAGCATTGACACTGCGGAAGCTGTCGGCCGCACAGCAGAATTCCGAAGGAACGCAAGCCCATCAGGTCTGAAAACCAGGGCACCGAGGTAATAAGACACGTAAGAGTGCTCTGCAGGGAAAGACCAGGCTGACAATTAACCTTCAATGCCAATTAGCACTACTACTTTCTTAGGACAAGTCATAGCTCCAATATGAAGATCAAAAATTTAGTTCCAGCCATCTCTAACTTGAATAGGCATATTTTTTTCTAATGGACTTCAAAAGTTTAAGATTAAAAAAAAAAAAAGTTGATAAAAAATACTGCATGGGAGATAGACTTATTATTTACTTACCTTGCCCCAATCCATAAGAGAATTAGAGACATAATCATAGCCACATAAGTACATGGCAATGGAATGATAAGCAATTTCTCTAAACTAAACAAATATGATAGTAATTTTTGAAGGGAGATGGAAGGATAACCCCAATATTAAATTCCAAGTGGCTCCCATATTAAACAATATACACTGTAAAAGTTCCTTGTTCAGTCTGTAGTGTGGATTTCTGAACTTGTTACTGAAGGCAAGTTCCTGTGCCCGCCACGCCATAAGGCCAAAGTGAAACATGAGTTTGGAGCAGAGAAAGGTTTACTGCAGGGCCGAGCAAGGAGGACGGGGTGGCTTATGCTCAGGAAAACCCCGAACTCCCCGAAGGGTTTCAGCAAAGCATATTTAAAGGCCAGGTGAGGAAGGGGGGTTGCAGGCATGTGATCAGCTTGTGCAAAGTCTCTGGTTGATGTGGAGGTAACAGGGCGGCCAACACTACCAACCCCCAGGCGCCAGAATGTCTGGGGGCTACGGGCTCTCGATCCTCATGTGGCTAATTTCTTCCCTTTAGTGGTGGTTTTTAGCATCTGAAAACTCAGGAAATAAACATGAGATACTATGATCTGGGTCCTTCGGAAAGGAGCTGCAGCAGAGGACATGGGGGAGGGGTCTGACCCTGGAAGGGCCCCACAGGGTCCTGCTCGGTTACAAACTCACATTCTCACAAAAACATCACACACAGAACAGCTTCCAAGCAAATCCACAAGAGCCTATTTAACCCATAACAGGGCAGGAGCCACGGTCACTGGAATCCACCTGGCAGCCTTCTTGGCGTCCAGGCGCCAGGACGGTGGTGGTGTAAGTTCCGGAAGCTCCAGAGAAACAAGGCTGGCAGGGAAGGCACAGAGGAAACAGTTCGATGGCTGGGCCACAACGCAGGGGAGCAGCAGCCGAAGTCAACTCTGGGGGCTACTTGGGGTCCCAGCACTGCTTATGCCCGAGAATGCCTCAAAGTAATCCCAACTGTAACTCCTTCTGGAACTTTCTGTGAGGGGCTCCACTAACACAGCAGGCTGCATGTGAGGTGTCTGGAAGAACAACACACAAGACTGGGAAGCCCTGGGGTCCAGACACTGCATTCTTTGGGCCTCACTTCCCCATGTGGTTTTAAATCGATCTCCTCAAAGGCTCTCTGTGCTCGTAATAGTCAAAATAGATTATTATATAGAATATATAAGAAAGGTTTTTTCTTTTCTATTTTTGAGCAGGTCATGTATATAGCCCTGTTCAGAATTTCATATACACGAATAAACACAATTCACCAAGCACATAAATTAAAAGCCTTCAAAGTTTTACAGCAGGAAATAGATGAAGACTCAAACACAAGGGGCATACTAACTAAACAGAAGTCCCAAGATGAAAATATGTATTTTAAAAAATGAAAACAAGTCAAATGAAATTAGAATCTAATTTCTCAAAGGATATTTTAGCTTGACAAAATGAGTCTAAAATTTCTTTGAAAAAAGTTAATAGGCATGAATAGCAAAAACCACTCAGATAAGGATGGCAATTAAAGTATATTCCAACACAACAAGTGTTAAAACTGTGAGATACTGGGTCTAAAAATACAGAACAAAGTAAAGCCAAGATATAGATACAGTACTTTGGGCTACTTTTTTCTTTTCTTGAAGGGGAGGGGAAGTAATCAGGTTTATTTATCATTATTGTTTCTTTTTTTTAATGGCGGTCCTGGCGATTGAACCCAGGACCTTGTGCATGCTAAGCACACCCTCCCACTGATCTATACCCTCCCCCTTGTGTGACTTCTTAATTTTTTTGGTAAAGTAAGTTTCTTCAAAAGGGAGGACAGACAGGTGGTCTGGCTGTGGTCCAAATCCAGTGACATACTTCATTTGTGGGGTCATGTGTCAACTGTGTACCCTCCAGTTACACCTGTTGTTCATGCAAGTCTATGTGTTCTCAGCCAGAGACTGCACTGAAGAGCCTTACATAGTGAACTCTTGTCTGTCAGTCAATTATGGTGACTTTCTGGGCTCAGGGCAGAGACACCTTCTCACCATGATTAGCACTGGTGCCTGGCAAGAACCAGATTCCTCACCCCTTACTGCCAGGGCTGTTATCCTGGCTACAAAAAAAAAAAAAAAAAAAAAAAAAAAAAAAAAAAACAAACAGGAAATGCTGCTTTGGTAATGATCACTGGGTGCTCACTGTTTCCTGGGCTGGTCACCTACTACTGCTGACCTCTGACCTTCCTGGCCAGCTCCAGGGCACCAGATGTCTCCCAAGCTCAACTAACCTTGAGACTGAAAAATACTAAGAGTAAAAAGCTGATGGAGAGACCCGTGGGTGGATGGGTGGATGACTGGAGATGGGTGCACGGGTGGGTACTCCATCCGCTGCTTTTAGAATCTCTTTGATGGATTCTGTGAATGTCCCACAATGATCCCACTGGTCCAGACTACCTGTCCTTCGTTTCTGAGATAACTCCTTGGAACTGATTTCTGGTATGACTTCATCAACACACATAAACCACGTGCTTTCCAGTCCCCATCTGACCAATTCCTATGTCACAGCAGATATGGCATTACAGTATGTAACCATGAAAAACTGTAATTATAAAAAATACACATACTATACCCAAAAGGGCTTAAGATATAATGTCAACTTCTCTCTTTCCTTCCTTCTTGCACAGCTCAGTACAAAAGCCATCACACAGGGCTGAGCACAGTAAGCATCAGCTTGTGAACAGAAGGAAGTCTTGGCGTGGGGTGAGGAAGGTGTCTGCACCAGGAGAAGGGTGAGGGCGATGGTGGCCCGGCATGGGGTGTCACAGCCTGAGCTGGAAGAAGAGGGTCCCTGAACGAGGAAGGCGCAGAAGTGACAGGGTACTGGTTACATAATGGGAATCAAGTTTATCACTGTCAGAACAGGGGCTACAGATAAGAAAAGGGAGAAAACTAGAAAGAACTCAAAGGAACTGGGTTAGAATTAGAAGTATTGCTGTGAACTCCTAGTTAGCACTACAGATTGTGAAATACAGGTATGTCAATATACCAATATAAACAGACACAGAAATAGCGTTGTAAATGTGGTTTGCACACACACGTGCATTTCCCTAACTCTGTTAACCGACAGGGCCTGTGAGCAGCAACACTTCAACAGCAGTCGAGTGCCCAGGTCTTGGTTTCTAAATCCCATTCCCACTAAAAGGAAGCAGGGTTCCTTGGAGAACTGGCTGGTTCCAGAAAAGGACTGGATGAGCCTGCAATATCTTGTGTCAGAAAGTAAGGAAGTGGTAACAGACGATAGGGACAAGCCAAAAGAACACAAAACCCAACTTGAAGGAATTCCCACTGGGACAATTTGGTCATCAAAACAAGTAATGATAGAAATGGACCAAAAGGTACCAAACACAATAGCAAGACATGTGATGCCATCCATTTAAATAAATGAATGAATAAATAACCGGCAAGAAGAGAAAGCTCTTTCTTGCAGTAAAAAGCCAACTAACAAGGGTAGAAGGAAGAAAATCGCCATGTGTCAGCCATCAGAGTAATAATTACATCAGCTCCCCCCACCCCCACCAAGGGAAACCAATGGATTCTAAAACCAGCGGGTGAAAGTATGATACAGAATGGCATATTTACGATCCCAAAGTGCCTTTGCAATATTCTCTTTAAAGAAAGGGGTGAGAGATTAACTTCAGAGAGAAGAAGCCTTGCACGCTCCTCCTGAAGGGAATAATCACAACGAGCATCCTAGGTCATGGGACAAACAGAAACCACGGACCAGGACATGAGAAAAACAAAGCATCAGTTCTCTGGCATTACTGTCAAAAATAGTGCTAGTCTACTCACGAGGAAGCAGCAGATAAATCCTACGTTTATGTAGAAGAACATTCCACAATGTATCTGACCAGCAGTTTTCAAAACTGCCACAGTCACAAAAGTCAAGGAAAGATCAAGGAACATTTCCAGACTGAAGGAGACTAGAGACATGGCCAAAAATGCAACACGATGCCGGACTGAATAACGGATACTGCTGGGACAAACGGCCAAACTTGAAGGGGGTCTGAGAATCTGCTGGTAGGAATGCACCTGGTACTTCCTTAACTTGGATGGTCACGTTGGCATTCCGTCAGAGAACGCCACTGTTTGAAGGAAACACACAGAACTACTCAGGGGGTATAGGAGCATCAACAGTTCCAAATATCCTGAAATGAAAAAGTTCTTGCAAATTTTCTACAATACTGAAACAATTTCAAAAGGAAAAAGAATATGATACCAGATCCTGTATGTATAATTATTCATAAAAAGGATGTAAATAAAGTAATCAAATTATTAAAAGAAGCCACTGTGTTAAGGTTTTGTATTTGAAGGTCACTTTTTTCACTTAAATTCCTTTAAAGTCATATTTCCGTAACAGCAATAGCTTTCAAGCTACTACATATATGTTTAATTTAACAAGACAACAGGCATTTTATAAAGAAGTCCTCCCGCAAAACAGAAGAGAACACAGCCTCATGAAGCCAACAGTCTTTGTCCTTCTTACAACAACCAGCAGTTCATCCTAAGAGGCACATGTTCCCCCGTTACCGAGCCAACTTGTTTCCTAGAAACAACATACACAAGGAATCCCAAACCAAACGCCCAGTACCTTGATTTAGGTGTGTGGCCTCCATGATCTGAACACCATTCACAGAGCACTGGGACCCACTCAAGGGGATGAGGGTCACCGTTCCCCCGGCATTTTCAAAGATACAGTGCTCACTCTCCAAGTCGAGGCCATGAAGAACTGAGATGGAAAAAAAGAGAAAGAAAACATTTCATTTGGTATCTAGAGCAATAATCCCCAACCTCTATTTATGTTTTCATGTTGAATAGTCCTCCTTTCCCATACAAAACTGCAAGGTGAACATATTTCAGGAGTTCGTGGTGTCAACTGAGAGTCCTGCCCCTTGAATGTTACTCCATGGGTCTGGACGTCACCTGTACAGGGAAAAACGTTCTGGCGTGTTCATTTGTTTCATCTTCAGGGAGAAAAGAGTTGAGTAACTTATCTTAACTGAATACCACTGAGTCACTCTGTTTGAGGCTGAATAAATTTCCTCCACCAGCCACCCCAAGGTCACAGTACAGTGGAGGGGACAAAAGGGCCCATGGCCCAAGGACTCATGACTCCACACTGATGGACACTGCATTCCAGGGGCACAAACCCAAGGTGAACGTGGCTGGGCTTGGATCCTGGGAGGCCAAGGAAATGTCCAGAAGCTGCATCAGGCCGGTCCTGAGAGAGTCTGACCTCCGCAGGCCTCTGAGAGCTTGCGGCTAAGGGGCCCTGCTCCCAGGTGACTGTTCTGAGCTTTTCTTGTTTGATGAACGGCCAGGCACAGATGTGAACGCCGGTCAAACACACCCACATGATCTCCGGCACAGCTCCTGGCTGGCTTCTCAGAAGCGCCAGCCAAGCAGCTCCCACTGTTCCTCAGGGAACTGCAGACGGAGCTTGTGTGTTCAGAGAAAACACGTGCTCTTAGCATTTACCACCTTTCATAACAAGCCCAAAGGTCAAACACGATCATTTAACGATGAGAAGAGGAGGCCTGGTGCCTAGTTCTACCCAAAGCCAGCTGAACCTAAGGACTTTAGGGAACTGGTTTTCAGTTCTCCCAGCTTCACAATAAATAGCAAATACCCGTGGGGATATGTGAGCATTGGCTTGATTAACAGCTTACATTTGGCAAGAAGGCTGGTTCATCACCAGCCCCCAAACAAACCAACCAACCAAGTTCATGCCGTATAGCACAGGGAACTAACTCCAGTATCTTGTAGTAACTTAGTGTGAAAAAGGATATGAAAACAAATATATGTATGTTCATGTATGACTGAAGCATTGTGCTGCACACCAGAAATTGACACAACATTGTAAACTGATTACGCTTCAATAAACACACACACCCCACCCAAAAAAAAAAAAAACAGCTGAGAAGATACAATTCTTCCCCTGGCAATCCCCACCTTGTCCCCGCTCAAACACATACACGCACATGCACACACTCTCTGTCACCACTGCATGGATTCCCTAAGTCATGCTTAAAGCCTGGCAAGACCTCACCAGGCGCAGGGGCTGAATCACCGGTAACTGCACCTCACAAAGGCTTCGGGGAAACCCAGGAAGTCGTGCTCCATACATGTGCGAGCTGTGTGTTCAGGTGTGTGTGTCCTGTTTTCCGTCGTCATCTTTACACAGGTGTCAACTGGGAAAGATTTCTCATTAAAGGGTCTTACATCCTTTATCTGTACCTGTGAGCACACTGCCATCAATCACTCCCCGCTGTGACAAGACTCGAGTGATTTAAACAACGGTTCACTTGAAAGACGTGACAGAGGATACATGTGTGCTGGGTGAGGAGGAGGAGCCACAGTGCCATTTTATCCGCTCAGCTAACTGCTCGGCATTATTCCTTTGAGTTCAAAACTATAGACTACACATGTCGGTCAATATTGTATTAAAAATAAATATATAAACCTAACCCCCCCCATAAAAAGTTCGCTAAATAAATAAAAATAAAAAAACGGGAAAAAAGGAATCACTGGGAAGTGGGAATTGATAAAGATTTTCAGAGGAGGGTATAGCTAATGTGGTAGAGCACATGCTTAGCATGCATGAGGCCCTGGGTTCAAGCCCCAGTACCTCCTCCAAAAATATGTGAATAAACTTAATTACTTCCCCACCAAAAAAAAAAGGTTCTCACCAATATCTTGTTCTGTTGAAGCATCTTCTCTACCGACATATGTCTGACCTTCCTGGGAAGAAAAGTCAAGAAAAAATGTGTTAGCAAGAACATGAGGAGCGGTCTGTTCCTCCATCTTTCATTGAAGCCCAAGCAACCTGGTGACTGATGGGCTGAGCTCCGTCCTGGGCAGACCACAGCCTCGGCGCACCTGGAGTTAACGGCTGCCTGTGTTGTCTGGACAGCGGCAGGACTCCCGAGGCTGGGCGCCGGACCAGGGCTAGGCTCCTGCACCAGCACGCGTCAGTCACCTGCCCGGGACAGCAGTCTCACTGAGGTTCCCGATCCTTTCTGATATGTCTCCTCTCCGTGGCCAGGGGTTTCTTGTGTCTACAGGCACAGCTTATGGGCACAAAGCACAAGTGCAAGACCATTCTCATTTTAAGTCATGGATCGAGAGAGGATTCCCAAGTCAAGGTCACAGAGGCGACCACTGAGACAGATGCGGGAACTCTGCTCTCTTGACACGGACAGCCTGCTCAGGACCAGGCGGGAGACACAACTTTATAATTAACACGGGGGCCAGGAAACCATACATACAACAAATCCCAGTTTGAGATGCTTTTAACTTTTCTTCCTTGGTTTATCTGTCTTTTTGTTACTTACATTCCACTTACTGATTCTACAAATGAGAAGGCAGAGTGAATGGCTCTTCACTTAGCTGTAGGACTACACAAAATGGGCACTTCTAATACCACGGAATCCCAGTGAACTGCTGGACATCCCCAAAGGGCTCAAGGATTTGTTGCACATTCTCTACTGTCATGGCTGTGTCGCGGACACGGAGGATTACCTTGGACCTTGCTAGTGTCCAAAGGGAAAGCTGAAAACAAAATGAACTTGTTCCACTCAAGTAGCTTCTACCTTCAAGTGGTACAAGATGATCCCAGTGCTCAGAAGGTCGTCATCAATGCCAATCAAATGCGGCAGCTCAGAATCCAGAACAACGCCAATCCCTTCCTTCCTCAGGGCCAGAGTCTGTTCCTGAAATCGGGAGGAAAAGAAGAGAAAAAGGTTACTCTGGGGAAAGAAAACTTCATATTCGGTGCTCTTTAGAGTATTAAGATGAGCCACGTTTTATTTCTCATCCAAAAAAAATTGGCAAGAAAACAGACTATAAACTTCGTGTTGAAATCCTGGCCTAGAGCGGGCAAAGTGAGCTTGGAACATATAAAAAATGAATTCAATTTACTGCCTGATAAAGATTCATATATATATATATTAACACGCATGCGCAGATGCGAAGCTACGCTCACACTTTGCCTTCCTTAGGAAAGGTCCTAGGACCACTCGACCACAACGCCATCTTTCCCCTCTTCAGAATCTTTATCTCACTTAACACCTAGATGTCTCTTGACTTGGTGGCTCTTGTCTCCAGCTACTGGGGTCGAACTGCACGTGATCCTAAGTGCGACCCTTCCCTGTGCAGGAGCCACCCTCAAACAGAGGTACCTGACCCTCTGTCTCCTGCATCACCTCCTATCCACTGGATCACTCTCACCTGCACACAAACCTGCACAGATCTCCAACCAACCACCACCCCCACCTCCCATGGCCTGGGGTCTTCCTCCAACTGCCACCAATTTCTCTGTGCCCCTTAAGAGCAAATCACCTCCAAAGAGTTCCCTACATTTGTGGTTCTCCAGTTCCTCCCCTCGGGCTTCTCTCTTGAACCCACTTCCATGGAGTCTTTCATCCTAGGAACTCGAGCATCTACAGTCATTCCCTTGAGGATCTCATCCTGACTCTTGACTCGTCTATATTATAGACACAATCTATATAGTTGTCCCTGGATATCCACAGGGGATTAGTTCCAGGATCCCTGTAGATACAAAATCTGAGGATGCTCAAGTCCCTTATATAAAAGGACACAGTAATTATGCTGTACACCAGAAACTGACAAAATTGTAATTGACTTCAATAAAAAAATTATAAATAAAAAGGACATAGTATTTGCATATAACCTATGCACATCCTCCCTTATACTTTAAACCATTTCTAGATTACTTATAATACCTAATACAATATAAATACTACGTAAATAGTTCTAAATATAGTGAAAATGCTATGTAAATCTTTGCTGGAGCATGGCAAATTCCAATTTTGCTTTTTGGAACTATTTGAATTTTTTTCTCCAAATATTGTTGATCTGTGGCTGGGTGACTCCATGGATGTGGAGCCGGCAGATAGGGAGGGCTGTGTTGTGTGATGACTCTCAGATCTAACTCTCCCAGCAGACCTCCCCCTCAAAACACCACACTCATGGTACATCCACCTGCCGGCCTCAACACATCTGCAGGGATGCTGAACAGGCAGCTCAGACTTAATGCACAGCAAGTCCAGCCCATGATGCCCCCCTCCTCCCACTCCTGCATCCCACCCCATCTCAGTAAATGCCAGCATTCCCTGCAGTTTCCTGGACCAAAAACGAGGCTGTCCTTTGCTCTTTTTCCTCCTCTAAACCCTCTAGTACTTAGTGTTGACTCTACCTTCAAAACATTCCACGATCTAGTAACCACAAACCAGCGGCGCCACATTCCTGCCAGGTCCCAGCCGTCATCACCTGCACCTGGACGGCTGCGGGAACCCAGATGCCACCACTCCCACCCCGACCATGGTCCCCGCTCTCCCCGTCAGCCAGAGGGACATTGCGGCAGGCCTCTGCGCTGCTTGGGTCAAGTAGCTGGCCTGCCTCTCATGAGAGAAAAGCTGCCCTCTCTGTCCAGTTCTACAAGCTCCACATCACCTCACCTCCAACTGATCCCTGCAGCTGGCCCCCGCTCACTCCTCTCCAGGACCCGACGCTCCCTGCTTTCCCTCAGACGGGCCGCCCGCACCCCCTCCAGCTTTGGTCACTGCCGTTCCTTCTGCTTTGTGGGCTGCCGTTTCCTCTGTCCCTTCCGAGGGTTCCCACTCGGCACCACTAACGCTCTGGACCAGATGGTTCCTTCTCATGAGGGGCCGTCCGTGCTCCAGAGGAGGTGTAGCAGCGTCCCTGGCCGCTGCCCGTTCGATGCCAGTAACACCCACTCTCCCCCGAGATGCGACAACCAAAGACGTCTCCAGACACTGGCAAATGTCCCCTCGGGAACAAATCTGCCCCAGTTGAGAAGAAAGGTCTTCGATGTCTGCATACCTTGGCCCTCACCCCTCCTCAGGACTCTGCACAAAAGCCACCTTCCCCATCACCCCATACAAATGAGCAACCGCCAGCCTCTCCTGTCCTGATGCATTTCTCCCCTTGGCAAGCATCACTCTGTGATGTGTTACAAACAGCTTCACCACTAGTCCCGACTGGACTGAGACCCAGGGCCCGATTCCACGTCTGGCACAGGGGAGCTCCTGAATCAGTATTTGTCAAATCAACAAATGAGGGGTAGACACGTGGAGTTCAGAGGGTCGAGAGCAGCCTCTCAGGGCAGAGACTGGGAGGCCCACCACCGGCAGCGCATCTGACCCAAGATAAGAGACCTCGAAATCAGGCTTCCAGGAAAGTCCTGGGTGGGAGGCAGATGCCAGGAGACTGAAGGTGAAAGTTCCACCCTGGAGGTTAGGCTGTGCTGACTTCAGACTGAGTCACATCCAAGAGCATGAGGCTGTGTTCGGTGATTCCAGGTTGGCGGGAGCAGCAGACGAGCCAGCCCAGCTGCTGACAGGCCGCGGGTCAGAGATGCCCTGGGGAGTCTCCGTCTCCCCCCAACCCCCTGCAACCAGATGCAGCTCCTCAGCCCCAGGGCCCAGCAGGGCCTGAAGCATAACTGGATCTCCTGACATTCCTGGACTGAATACACGCATTTCATGTCGTTGAAACATTAAAACAATGTACGAAGTCTGCCACTCTCCCGGTGAAGAATTCAGAACTTCGCAGCCTTGCAGAGAAGGGGCCCCTGAGAGGCTCTGGGACAAAGCGGTGGCCAGAGAGGAGGCCCGGCCTTCATCTCTGCAGACAGCCATGCCTCCCCTGCACACACGCAGAGCGGGAGTCGGGCCAGAGGGTGACTGAGTGAAGCGGTGAAAGGAGACAGTTAAAAAACACACACACACACACATAAAAATCATCACTTGAGAGAAAGCAATTTAATTTAACGGCCATTAAATAGATACGCAGAGAAAATGACCAATGCATAACTTAGATTCAAGAAAAGGAAATGAAGTGTTTCATTGTTCTGCAATGACTCCTCGTATCAGCTGGGCTCCCGCCCCGGAGCCAGAGCCTCAGGCTTGGAGGCCGGAGACCTCAGTCACCCTGATTTGCAACACCAAGGCCCCTGCAAGTCTTGGCTGAAATGAACGATCTCAGCAAACCCACCCTGCTCCTGCCTCTCCGATCCTGCCAGGATCTCTGCTTCCCCCTTGCCCGCAGAATTCAAATCAAAAAAAATTTTTTTAAGATATATATTATGGAGGAGAACTTAATCATACAGCTCCATCTCGTGAAAAAATGTTCTCAGTGGGAGCTCTGAACTCTGCCGGCACCGCACACCCGGCAGGCGGCTCCTGGCGGTGGACTGTTCCAGGCCTCCCTGTCCACGTGGAAAGGGAGGGGCTGTTCCCCTAAGTCCAGAGATAGATGCATTTTCTTTCTGCAGAAAAGTGGACAATAACCCAAAAGGGGGGAGCAGTATTTTAAATTCTAGTTGCTCCCACTAGAGAAATTGGACTTTATCTCAGTTTAGTTTAATATATTTTTTAAAACCTATTGAAAAACACTTCTTATTTTCCTTCCTTAAAACAAGTCTTATAGACTTTGAAGATCATTTGAAATTCATAACTTCAGAGCTTTAGGTCAAAGGCATTACTTGTCCCCACCCAGATCCACACTCACAGACACACACACACACTTCCACACAGGATGGGTGAAACCTGAATTAAGAGTACGTTTTTCAGGACTGGGAGTGGGGGCAGATGAATTTATGATTAATGCTGCCCTGAAGCTCTGTGACATTCAAGCTGCATTCACTATATGATATTATAAAAGTGTCACCTCATAAAACTAGAAACGAGGGTTTAAATCATTGCTCAAGTGAAAAAGTAATTTCAGACAAAAATATCTATCACGTATAAAATATTTATTGAGTGGCATCTACTGTTATGCATAATTTATGAAACACCTCTTTGATAAGATGGAATATTTAACAGAGCAGAGCCGGCAATCCCTTCCCCAGCTCCAGGCACACTGGGTCCCAAAGAGAGAAAGCGCTAAAATCTGCACAGCTCACATATTCTGTACTAAACAAAGCTTCCGGCACCAGGACTCACATAAAAAGGAAACTACCGCCTGATAAAAGTGTCAAAACACAGTGTCCGCTTAAACATTATGTTCATCACATTTGCAAACAGTACCTTCAATATGTTTTTCTTCAGCCTCTGAATTTAAAACATGTGTCCAGTGCCGGGACGACAGCAGCCCCACTCCTGCCACATCCCAGGGGGCCAGATGAGTGATGGGCAGGGCCTCCCAGATGCAGGGGCGAGGACCACCCGGGGCCTGGGCCACCGGAGTGTCCCATGTAACCACCACATCCGTTTATTGGATTGAGCAGGAATCCCGCCTCTTTTCATCATAACCATATCCTCAGGATCTAGCACTGTGTCTGAGAAAACGCAACAACTTTCCTGAACAAAGAAGGGAAAATCAAGTCAAAAACTAGTCAACAAGAAAGCTTTTTTTCCCCCTCTCGAGAAGCCGTCCTGAGAGCTAGACCTTGCCTGGGAAATACTGGGAAAACTCTGACCGTGTGTCTGCCCCACAGACTGAAGAACTTTTGAGGCACGGAGGCTGCGTTTCCTCACGTCGAGTATGTGAGTGAATATGGCTGCACACAGCAGTCACTCAGTACATGCT
The DNA here is from genome assembly GCF_009834535.1 of Camelus ferus. Lineage (NCBI taxonomy): Eukaryota > Metazoa > Chordata > Mammalia > Artiodactyla > Camelidae > Camelus > Camelus ferus. The sequence continues at coordinate 21,225,946 of NC_045714.1, read as the reverse complement.
GATATTCTGTATTCTGGCGCTGTAGGCAGTAAGTGATTTTACAGGACTGTTTCTGTTGCTGTCAGCCAAGAATCAAGTCAGCATCCTTTCATGAAAATTTAGTCCATAAAGAAATACAGGTTTCACCAACCAGTAGAATTTTCTGCAGTTGCCCCACAGCACAGTGCACTTAATTTCTGCAAACCTGACTACAACACGCAGCAGAAGAGGAAGGGGGTGCCATGGTCGGGGCTGAGAGCACCCGCCCCGGAGGGGGACGAGGAGGGAAGGCGGAGGCAGGCAGACAGGAAGATGCACAAAAAATAAAATCATCCTCTGGCAAAGATGTGTCTTAATTTTTTTTAGAAAATTGTTTGTGATTTCATGAATTTAACAGAAGGAAAAGAAACCGAAGTCTTTGCTGAATTTCAACCAAACTTTTCTTCATCACCAGAGACACTTCGTAAAATATCCTTCTAAGTTAAGACATAATGAGACATATTTAGAGGTGGGCAGAACTGTGTGTGCACCTTTCTCATATGTGCTTTGGCTTTGAGTACCACTACCCAAGCTCATCATGTCTGAGAAACCCACCTTCCGTCCTGGCACCTGAATGACATCGTAGCCGTGTCACCCTGGGCATGCTGGATGGTACCTTCTCTCCCTCAGCACGTCGAGGGCACGGCTCCACCATCTTCAGAAATTAAATGCTGTACTAAGGAATCAGGAAGCTAGTCTGACTTTTGAGTCTGTGGCAGATAACCTGTTGTTCTGACCCTGGATGTTTGAAGAATTTCTCCTTTATTTTGAAACTCAAAAGCTTAATTAGGATAGATACCAGTGTTAAACACTCTGTACTCCGAATTTTCCTGTAACATGATATGTTGTTCTGATCTGCAGACTCAGCCCTTTTGTTTATTTCGTTTTCATTTCATGAGAGTTATCTTGTTTCATATTCCATTTTCTGTCTCACGTGTGGACTGTGTTTCGGGGACACCAATTATCCTTGTACCACACTGTCTGTCTTCATCTTCCGGCTTCTGACCACTCTACCATCCTGATCACTTCGCTTGTGTTCACTGAGATTATCAAGACTTTCATTTTCAGTAATTTCAGTGGTTTCGATTCTTTCTCTTGACATTTCTGATTTTACTTATTAGTCCTGTGATGGTTCTCGTTTGGGACCCCAGTCTTTCTTTAGATCTGCAATCTTCTTCCATCTTACTCTCCTTTCATCATCTTGCTCTGTCGGCTGAATTCCCGTTTCTCATTAACTTGGTCACAGAACGAAACAACTCTAAGGACCTCCCTTCTACGCCTGAGGTATGTTTTCATCTACAGCTTCGTCTTCTGCCTTCTGCAGCTATATTTTCTTTGCTTCTTTCTCTTTATCCATCCATTCATCACTACATTTATGTTTATATAATCACCCTACTTTTCCCCTTCATCTGTGCGTGCTCAGGTGTATGTTTCCAGAAATCCCGCATGCTCTAACACAGGACGGGCCGCTCTGTGACCCTCATCCCACCATATCTGTGACCCTTCTGGTTTGAAGACTGCATGGGTCGGTCTGTGTTCTACCCATTTTCTCTAGCCAGATGGGGCGGCAGAGGGCCAGGAAGTCTCAACTGAAGAACCGAAAAGGCTTTGTTTGAATTCCTGGGCCTGTCCTCTCTAAAACTGGCACCCACCTCCTGCCCGAGAAGAGCCCCCTGCAGTGGGGACGCTGGCTGCCAGGCTCCCAGCCCTTCACCTGGGGTCAGCTCTGCCTTCCCTGTCATCCTAGCTGCCACCAGCAGTCATTTCTGTGACTCCCCTCAGAGAACAGGAAGGCCACTGCGTTCCTGCCCAGATCGGAGGGCACGGGGAGGGCTTTAGAATCCTCACTGACTCAGCTTCGAGGCGCAGGCACGGGAAGCCCACCTGAGCAGGCCCTCCACCGCGGCTGGCTCAGGACCCCCTTCGTCTGCTCCCTTCTGTGAACTCATGAGGCGTCTCTGCTGAGGGATGAGATGTTTGCTTCTGATTATTATCTCTTCACTTCTTTGAAATTTGTGATGTCATCTCCACCTGCCTCCTCAAGAAGAGGATTCCAGAAGGCTCCAAAAAGGAAGGGAGAAAACCAGGGGCGCTCCAGGTTGGGGTGGGGGCGTCCTTTGATCAAAGACAGTGGCAGAAAACATGGGCACGGACACAAGGGACCACTGGACATGCATTTAACTGCTCAACATGACAAAGAATGGTCTGGAAAGCCAGGCAGATGGTCATTATTTGATCCAGAAACCTGGATGCCATTGAGAATTGTGAAAACAGAGTTGGCTGATATTCAGAAGATGAACTGACAAGGATGCACAGGACGAACAGGAATATCAGAAAACGGGAGTGGAACCAGGAAGGAAGGAACAGCCCGATGGACTCCATGTGACAATTAGTTTAGACTGATTAACCTTAAGTAACGACTTCCTTCTCAACTGTTTTGCATATTCCTCTTAATTAGAAATAAGGAAACTGAAGAGCTTGTAAGAGTTGCAAAAATTTGATAAGCATCACAAAGATTTTTATTGCTAGGGAAAAAATCCTGACATTTTCCACTAGTACCTTCCAGAGAGCCCAGTGAGTGGAAATCGCGGACTTATTAAAAATCATTCACCAATTTGACAAGCAAGTGTATCAGGTAATTTGCATGTTTCTTTTCTAATACACAAATGATACACAGTCATTGTCAACACAACCAATTAGCTCTGAAATCCTGAAAGTACACGGACAGACAGTCACCCAGGAGCTAGCTTCCAGCTCATTCTTTTGCTCACAGAAAGACTCCTGTCCACCTACCAGACAGGGGAGACAGCCGCCAAGATTACCAGGATGTCAAGGAAGCAGTGTGTGGCCACTGTCTCAGCCACATCCCGCCCTGTGCTCACACAGCCGGCGCGAGCAGTGAGGACCGCAGTGCGTGCCGGCCAGCAGCACGTTCCACGTCCCTGTGACACTGCCTGGCAAACAGGATCCTTCGTGTGAGAGCTCTATGAATTATGCTCCTCAAACCATAGTAAGTCTTGTTTTCTTTTAAAAAAAAAAAAATTACAAACACAGGGAGGGGAAAGAACAGTCTGTGGGAGTTAAGGACTGGAAAGCTACCTAAACTGAAGTCTGGCAGGTACCCCAGACCCAGAGAGGCCAGGGAGGACCCGGAATCAGCCTTTGTCAGAATGAGGCTCCCAGCAGGACATGGCCAGGGTGAGACGGCAGAACTAGCAGTCCACCGGGTGGGAGAAGAAAGGAAGGCTCCAGTAGGTCAAGCGAGGGGTCACCTTGGTCCCTCTTTTTGTCTCTAACCCCAAGGCCTGACCACCAGTACCATCAGCTCTGCCCGCTTGGCGCAGTCGGAGTCATCCAGGACCTTCCGTGTCCACTGTCCCTACTCTGACCACCTTCTGCTTAGTCTCTGCCACCCCTAGTCGTCCTGCTTCCTCTCTCGCTACCCTACAATCCGTTACCCATATGACGGCCAGAGCCTTCCTTCCAAAATGTCCAGAGGGCACACACAAAATGCTGCAATGGTTTCTCACACAGCGGCCGCACCTCACTCAGTCAGGCCCGACCCACCTCTGCTACCTCGTCCCCCTCCTCTCTCCGCGCGACTCCCAGCACTCCAGCCACAGCGGCCTTCTCATTCCCACCCAGGGCCTTTGCACTTGCTATTCCTCTGCCTGGGAAACTCTTCCTTGAATCTCAAGGCTTGCCCTATCTTGTCAATCAGCTCTTACCGCACATGTTGCCTGCTTTCTGAAGATCGAAGTCACCAGTGAATAAGATAGACAAGGTCCTTGCTCCCGGGCACAATCTATGACTCTCCAGCTGGCTCAGAGCACTCCAGTCTATCAAAATGACATATTGTCTGTCTGCTCCTCCAGAAAGCAAACAGTGGGCCCAGGATAACAAGTCAAGCCCAGGGAAAGAGAGCGCAGGCTGGCTTGGCGAGAGCTGAGCCCCCGCTCTGACTCCAGGGCTGAGACCGTCTCTTACCTTCCCTATCTGTGTGCTCCCTGCTGGGCAAAAGCAGCTCTGGAACCTCAAAAGAAGACTCAAAATGGCCAGAATAAGATAGAAGCTTATATTGGAGTCCTGTTTACACATGAAGGTTTGATTCCAAAAGACAACCATCACAAATTATTTAACAAGGGTCTACAACATCAGTACGTAGCACCAGGAAGTTGCCATCAGACTTGGCACCTATTGCATCATAAAAATGGAAGGAGGAACGCAGAAGTCTTGCTTTTTACACGACTTTGACGCAATCACATTACAGTACCTGGTCAAAAGAAACACATTTAGGACAGATGGTGAACAGTCCCAGACTCGCCAGGGCAGAAACAGGAAGGGAAGAACCTGGCAACCACCTCCTCCACGGCACTAACAAACCTACATTTCCCGGCATTATCGGCAATCAGCCCCTAAACAGTGAACAGAATTAATATTGTCCTTTTAATGAACAGAAACTCTTGGGGCAGCTCAGTTTCCACTCCACTTCGCACTGCAGAAACCTCATTCTTTATTTAAACGCTGAACAGCTAACTGTTGGCAGACAGTTCAAGAAGACACTATGTAGATCTTTCTGATGAAACAGCCCTCTGCCGGCTGAGCAAATCACCCAGATGTCGGTGTTTAAATTATGCAAAATGCATAATATCAATTAAAGAAATTACGTGTGAAAATATGCAAGAGCAAATTTCCTCACATTAATATTTAACTAGACTTTTTCAGGAGAGCAGGATCTTGTGATCACAAGCACTTGAGTATAGCTGACTTAAATTAGAAGCCCAAAATACTCAGGAGGGCTCACCGGAAGGTTCTTCAAGGGCATTTTTATGCAGTGCAAACTCTACCCCGAGGTAAGACAGCTGAGCGAAAGGCCACTCTCAGTGACGTGCTCTAACCCGGACAGCTTCCGTCTGACGCTGGCCGTAAACGGGGGCTTGTGAAGCTGGCTTCTCCTGCTTCTTCCCCACGAACAAGTCGCACCCGTCTCTACCTCCAGCCTCTGTACACGATCATGTCGGCCGGGGCAGCCTTCTGGTTCCTCCCAGTCCTGAATCTCATCCATCCTTCCCCCTCCCCTGGGAAACACTTAGAGCCTACCCGTCTGTTCACAGAGGACCCTTCCTCTCAGAGCCCACAGTGATCTGGCCTGACCATCTGCGTCTTCACAGACCAACTATCGTCTTTTTACATACTGAACTGCTCATTTAGCTGCCAGACCAGTGGGCCACCCAAGGAATTTTTAAAAATACCCCGCCTGAGCCCTGCAGCGGTCCTTGAAATAAGCATCTCATTTCAAGACGGACCCGAGCATGAGTAGTATTTTAGGCTCCCGGGTATATCGCATCCATAAGTTTCTGCATCCCCCAAAGGACTGACACCTCTGTTCTGCAGGGTGCACCTTGAGGATGCTCAAAGGGGTAACTGCTGCAATTCCCCCTCCAGTCAGCTGCTTTTCACCTCACTCAGCTAACACGTATGAGCATCTGCAAGCACCCTTCAGGCGCTAGTCTATGCAGGGGCTGTGTCAGTGGATAATGTAACATCCCTTATGCATTCTCTACAGCTACCTCTATATTGTTATCTGGGTACAGATCTGAACCTACATGCATGTTATATGCAAAGATACATGCATATTATACAAACCTATCTATAGATATATGTATGGACCACTCTGTTCATCTTGAGATTGATTATGTCTACTTATCAGTATTAAAGATTGCAGCTGTTATCATTAACATCCATAACTTGCTCTTCTCCATTAACAATCAGAATGACCAAAAAAAAAAAAAAAGAAGAAGAAAGAAGAAGCAAACAAAAAACCTGAAATTCAGAACTAGCATTTCTGTTTAACCAAAAAGTTTCAAGGTCCTGGTACCTTGCAGAGTTATTCCAAATAATATTTAATCCAACGAATTTTTGCCCATGAGGAATTCGCACAGACTTTCAGAGTAATAACAAAATCCAACCCCGCTGGCAAGCTGGACACTGAGACCAGGGCCCAGTCACAGGCCGCACACCCTTCCGCCTGCGCTCCACTCGGTCACTCAGCACCACCCGCCGGACTGTAACGGGCCAGGTCCCAGGAGCCTGACGCACCTCTGTACCGACGTCCCGGTGAGAAAGCTGGTCTTCTCACCGTGGGCAATGCATTAGCTTGACACCAGTTCCTCCGGAGCCAGTACCATCAGACCCACTTCACAAAGGCAGGAGCCACAGTGGGACAGTGACCCTCCCTGACCCAGCACACAGTTCCCCACAGACCCAGCAGCCTAGGAAGGTCAGAACCAGGAAGCAGAAGGGGGTGCTGTGCAGTCACCCACCATGGTCGCAGCTGAAAGGTACATTTGGAGGCTTCACAGCTGGACCCCAGAGCTCCCCACCTGGCTGGAGAGGTAAAAAAAAAAAAAGAAAGAAAAGAAAAAAAACTGAGCCTTGAAGAGACTGCCTCACCTGCCGAAGCCACACAGCTCAACTCTGAGCAGCAGTTCTCCCACGTGCATGCTGTCAGCCCGCCTCGTGCTGCCCCCAGGCCCACACGGCAAAGCTCACATCTTTGCAAGTTTATACCTGCACTTATAATCGCCCACGTTTGCTATACTGATCATTCAAATAATCTCAGTTAAGCCTTTCGAGTCTACAGTAAACGAAGAAAAAGAAAAAAGGAAAAGGAAGCCCATCAAACCTCGGGAAGCTTTGAGGCATCACTAAGTAACGGCCATGCTAAAAACAAAACAAAGCTTTAAATCACAGAACAAAGTTAAACCAGTCTCAGCTGATTGACTGAGTACAGGTAAGCAAGTGGCAGATACCAGGAAAAACAGAAATTCCATCACAGTGTGATTCACACTACTGGATAACCAGAAAACTCAAAACCGTCCACTAAATTACACAGAACACGACTTCAGTTTCTGTTTAAAATGTCTATGAAGGATACACATGATTCGTGTGTGTGTGTGTGTTAGTCAGCTTGGTCACACCACAGACTAGTTGGCTTTGATGAGAAAAACTGATTTTTCACAGAGGCTGGGAAGTCCAAGATCAAGGCGTTGGCAAGGCAAGTTTTGTTCTGAGGCCTCTTCTCTTGGCTTGTAGGAGGCCACCGTCTGCTGCGCACTCACGTGGCCTTTCCTGGGCATGTGCACACGCTGGGGGAGAAAGGTTTCCCTTTCTTCCCCTTCTTATTAGAGGAATTCTACTGGGTTAGGGTCCCCTTCCTCAATTTCCTCCTAAAGACCGTATCTCCAAACACAGTCGCACTGGGAACCAGGGTTTCAACGTATGAATTTTGGAGGGTGTCAATTCAGTCATAGCACAGTGTGTGTCTAATATATACATCATATACTTATAAATAGGAAACATATCAGAAATACAATAAATAGATATGAGAAAGAGAGAAAAAAAGAGAGACACTGAGTCTAACAGAGACATCTCACGCAAATTAGAAACAGAGATTGCCGTCTCTGGGTAGTTTTTTTCTTTATACTTTTTCACTTTCCAAATGTTCTCTAATACATTTATAATTAAAATAACACAATGCAGGTGATAAAGATTTTTTAAATAAAATTCTTACAGTTTTCAGTGTATAGGTCTTTGAGCTTCTTGGTTAAATTTATTCCTAGTTATTTTGTTCTCCTTGAGTAAATCTTAAAAGCTCTCATAAGAAAAAAATGAATAACTATGTGAGGTGATGGAATGATAACTAAACTTACTGTGGTGATCATTTTGCAGTGCACATACATCTCATCATCACATTGGACACTAAAACTAATAATGTTTTAAAATGAATTATATTTCAATAAAAGTGGGGGGGGAAAGACTGAAAAAAAAAAAAAAAAAAAAACAGAAAATCTGCAGAAGCCTAAGGAACTTTTCAGTCACCCTTTTATCAGCAGAAATCACACCTGAAAGACCTGGTAGTGGTTTCAGTAAAAATTCACCCTCCTCCACAGGCATCAGGAACACACCCTCGAAAATAGAATTTAAAACTCTATGTGGGGACTCGTAAGGGCGCCTCTGCATGATGCTGTGATGTCACATGGCATCTGGGTTCCTGGCTCCTAATTAAGCCTAAAGAAAGAAATATTAAAGCAAAGATCTTCCAGTTCACCTTTTTTGCAAGCTGCTTTTTAAATTCTTTCACATAAAGTAGAGAGGGGATTTTTTAAAAAAAGAGGAAGCAGTCTTGTCTAACAAGTGAAAGGCTGAGGTTGATTCCTAGACTGGGTACAGAGATCTCATTTGCTTCTCAGCCACTTGAGTCAGTGTCATAATCAGAAGGAAATCTAGAAAAATGTTAGGAGGAAATGGAGAGAGAGGAGGGAGAATAGGAGGCGGAAGAGAGGTAGGAGAAGAAAAGGGAAAGGGGCCAACTTCTGGCTTCTCACAATTTCTTTCGAGAAGGTGCTCACTGCCGGCATCCTGGTGAGTCAGTGAAGACCATCCCCCCAGGGGTGGGCTCTCTGCTTCTCCCAGTTAGTAATAAAGCCTGCATTTCACGGAGAAGAGAGAGCACAGGCCACCTTTCCTCCATTAACCCACTGTCCACCCTGATCACTAAAATCAGCCCCATGAATTAGACCGTTCAGATAGCTGTTTACACCACGAGCAGTGACTGCCTGTCTGGAGCGCACATCCACAACGGCACAGAAGTGAGCTTCTACCCTGGCCGGGCAGCAAACTTCGGGGGAAGAAAAGAAAGCCCAGCACTGAGAGATGTGACCAAACACTTGATGAACGACTAAATAAACTCTCCTCTAGGAACCCAAGGAGTTAATACTTTCCAAATGGTCTGCCACTCAAATCCCGCCCCTCCAAGTTCATGTCCTCTACATCACAAGACAATACTTTCCATGAACACCAATCCCAAAAGACCAGCTCCTCCTCCCCGAGTCAATTTAGCAGGAATATATGTGTGTCTCTTGGTTATATAAACACTCTTACGGTCAACAATATTTCATGCAAGTATTCCTGTAAGTGATACATTACACTTTGAAACATTAATAATATACCTTTAGCAAGATAAATTGCACAATAAATCAGAAAGGGCACATTCACTCAGATTATGCACAAGAGGACTTTCAAAAGTCCAAATACAGTTGAGAATGCTGACTGCACAAGGCCCCAGTAGTTTATTAAAATATGAAACATAACCCTCTTTTAAAAAGAGAAATTACATTTGAAAGCTCTTTACAAGTAAAGTGTATGGCTGAAGTCACAGAACTGTTCAAGGAAACATGAAATTCAAGATTAAAAACTAGTGTTTCCTGATCTGGTCTGTTAACAGTAAACAAAATAAAAGGTACACATGCAACACTTTCCCATCACACACTTCAGTTACTGTTGCTAATAAATGTCATGCCCACCACTTACCTAAACACCTAACTTCTCACAATCACAGCCAATAAAGAGCCGAAAGCAAGCAAACAGCTCTTCCCTGAGCCATCATGAAATCCACACCTTACAATCCACATCCTTCACTTGTTAAGAAACTATTTACATGTTGTAAACTGGATACAAGCACTCTGGGAAACTGGCAGCATCCTGTACAGTTAAGTGACACGTACAGGCCGCGACCCATCGCTCCAGACTTGGGACCTGCCCGGCAGCAGTCCCCTGGGCCAGGCTGCCTGTTTTTGTGCTCTGTGTGCTAAGAATGAGCTTTACATTCTGAGGAGGTTGAAAAAAGTCAAAAGAAGAATCACATTCTATGATGTGTGAAAACTACATGAAATTCAAAATTCCATGTCCACAGGGGAAGCTTTATGAAAACGCACGCCACGTTCATTCACCTCTGCGTTGTCCGTGGCTGATCCAGGCTCCCGCAGCCCAGGTGCCGCCGGTGACATGGCCATGTGGCCCGCCCGACAGACGCAGGGTGCTGACCCCTGCACTATGGAGGTGCACACGCGTGGTCACCAAAAGACATGCTCAAGAATGCTGACGCCAACACTGCCCAAAACACTCCCACAAAAACCCGCAAACTACCCAGCAGCCTGCTGAGAGAAGAAAGGGTAAACAGCCGGCTATTCCCACAGTGGAACAACATATCTCAGAGGTGAGGACAGCAGACAACAGCCACAGGAAACACCACAGCCTACTGGGGGGTGGGGGTGGGGGGGGAAGCCCAGGTAAACGGGAAAAATCGTACGTGATTTTACAGGTCTGGGGTTCAAAAACTGGCTTCTGTACATAGAAACCAGGACAACGGTTACTTTTCAAGGAGGGAACAGTGACCAGCAGGGGACGGCTGGGGCTAGCAGGTCCTGTTTCTTTATCGGAATGTTAGTTACAAGATGAACCCGCGCTGTCAGCGTGGTTCAAACTGGACACTGATGATCTCTGCACACGGCTGTTCTGTGTCAACACTTAAATGAAAAGTCTACCAAGAGTTTTAAAAAATGCACAGTTTACATGGGCTTGACAACGTGACCCCGTGACCCACTGCAGAGGAGACATGGCCCCTGCGGAATGAGGAAGGACACACGTGGGAGAGGCGGGGCCGCCCGAGGGGCGGGTACCAGGACCTGAGCTTCCCCTGCGCTCACGGCTGCCCCACCACCGCGCACCGTCTCCAACCCCAGGAGGCAGAAGGTGGGGCAGAGCTAGTACCAAGTGTGGCATCAAAATGCCTGCAAAGGAGCATAAAACGTAGCTAAGTCTCCAGACGACGGTGTCTGGGTCGCTACGGAACACTCGGGGCTCAGGCTGAAGTGTCACCCCTCGCCTCGCAAGGGCTTGGGCTTCTCACCACCCCGCCCGCCGGCCTGGAGAGGCCCCTCCCCAGAGGTGGCGCCCCAGGGCCGGACCTCGTTCCAGCCCTGGCGAGGCTCATCTCCCTCCTCGGGAATTCTTCCGTGGTTCACATCAATGCCTAGAACACACCCGGCCAGGACAAGCACGCAGGCACTGTCCCATAGCTCTACTGTGCTTACAATGCGGGGGAAGCGTGATATTTCCTAAAACATTTCCACTCCAAGTGGGTAACATGAGTTTCTCCACTCTAAAGTGCAAACCTGTGTAACCCAGAAAACAGAAACTTGGAGCAAATGTCCCACGCACGAGAGCAGATAAGGAACCATCTCCTTGGATGTTAAACCATCACCAGCAATCCACCCTGGATGATTTTGCAAAAGGTGAAAAAACAAAGTACAGGTCAATTTTTGTACTGTACTAGTATTCCGTTGCTGCATAACAAATTATCACAAACGTAGCGGCTTAAAGCAGTACAAATACGCTGCTCACAGTCCCCATGGGTCAGAAGCCCACACAGGGGTAGCTGTTCCCTGCTCAGGGTCTCTCGGGGTCACCGTCAAGGTGCTGGCCAGCACTGTGCTCTCATCTGAGGCTCAGGGCCCTCTTCCAGGCCTATTCAAGTTGGTGACAGAGCTCAGTTCCTTACAGTTGTAGGACTGAAGTCCTTGTTTTGGGGTGGGTTTGTTGCTGTTTTTGTTGTTGGCTGTAGGCTGGGGGTCACCCTCAGGTCATAGCCAGAAGCCACCACAACATGACGGTTGATTTCACAGCTGGCAGGAGACTCTCTCCAGTCTGCTCTGACACAGTCTCATGTGACATCACATAACCGTGGCAGTGCACCCCTCGTGCTCACAGGCCTTGCTCACCACACTGAGAGGAGGGGTCACACAGGGTGTGCCCAGCGCAGGAGGAGCCTTGAGCCAACTTAGAACTCTGCCTCCCACAAAATGAGTCAAGGTTAGTTTACCTCTTAAAGGAATTTACAACTTTAAAAACGGGTATTTTTTTCTTCTGAGACATTTAGTATCTCAAGTTTCATAGAACTAATATTAGCTTAAACTAAGGGGGTTTTTTTTCCTTTAATCAGAAAATAAACTAAATTCGTTCTACTAAGTTTGTTTTCTCCCAAAAAAGAAAAAAACATATATATATCCAGTTGCAGTTAAGCAGAATATCTGAGGGAATGCTCAGTTGCAGGAATGAAGTTCTTTCTGTTATGTCTGTCCTCAAAATATCCTCAATCTGTCCTTCCTTTCTGAGTGTAATGAAATGTGTGGAGGAGGCAGCACTGCCAGGGGATTACTCCAACACTGGACTCACAAAGGATGTTAACCTGAGACCAAGAACAGGAAAAGAGATTATATTCTTTTCATCCATTTTTTGCATAAAATTATATATAAATAGAAGATTATGCAGAATAGAAGCTGTAACAACAACCCACGGTATTCATCCATCAAAGAAAGGATGTGTTCTCTGGCTTTGCGGATTCCTCCTGCTGGCATTCTGTAAGGCTTTGCTTTATAATTAACACACTTCTAATACGCCCAGCAAAAAATGGAACTATTTACCAAGTTATAGGCATGTCCATAGGAGTCAACTGAGGTCAAGACTACGCCTGCACCTCTCTGCACCTCCCGTGGTTTCTGGCACACACAGTAGGCATCTTATCATTGCTGGATGGATACGTGGGTTCTTGTAAGATGTAACAACAACACTGGTGGAACAAGAGACATCAGCTCAGTCTCAAGGTACTCCTTATGGGGATATTTTGTTCTAGTTCTGGTATCTTTGTTGTTGTTTGTTTTGAGCAAGGAAAAGATAACACTGGGGCAGCACTTACTGCAAACCTGAAGACTGAGCAGCTGTGGCCGGGCTGTGTTCTGTTTTGTGCAGTGCTTGGTATTCTCCTTAGAATTACGTTACTGAACTTGGGGACAGCCTCTATTTACAGGCACCCCGCATCTGCTGCTCAGGAGAAGCAGGGCTCTGTCACCCCACTTCCTAGATTCAATCCTGACCTTGGGTGCACGCCTAACCTTGTTCTCCCAGTTTCTATAGAGTGCTTATCTTAGAATGCACGTGAGTTTGCATATGGTGGTCTTGGTGCACAAACCACTCAGGAACCAGGGAAGAGTTCAGTGAAGGTGACATCCTTACAGCTTCATCATTATAACACACTGACTTCTCAGCAGGGCTAAGGTTCCCTTGGAAAAATACCTGTCTCCCCTGAAATGCAGGGATCCTCTCAGAGACGGCCTTGTCCAACCTGAGACACAGCCCATGGCAGGTTTCATGTTGAAGAACTCAGATGTGCTTTTTAAAATTATCAACAGATTGTTATTTCAACTAATTTTTTTTTTTGAACCAGTGGTATACATGGAACAAAATTCCAACTGTAAAGTAAAAGGAGGGTGTACTTGACTGCAAGTTGTGCCAGCACCCTCCCCTCCCACAGATTCTGCCGGATGGGCAGCCCGTGGAAGGGCGCTAGCCTACAGCACAAGTTTGATGCCACCAGCGCCCTGGAAAGAGTGGGCAAGATGAAGCAAGAAAAGGAGGTTCTCATCTCTAATAAAAACAAAATTTACCCTTGTGCACCAACTACAAGATGTGAGAACAATTAGGGATGCTGAAAGTCCACTTCTTTGCTAAAAGGTAAATTCCAAAGTTGAGGAGAACCCACAGAGGCGAGCAATTCCACTGTGACTTTAATGAGAACGGTGTCAAACATTAGCCGATTCCAACCTCAGCAGCCCTGTGGTCTTATCAAAACCCCATATCAGGGTTAGTTTTCACTTTATCTAATGAACTGGATGTCTGGCTTCAGCAGACATTTCTGAAATGTCACATTGCACCTCAGGGCTGCGACTGAACCGGGGGCCCCTCTCCTGCACCACTTTGATTCCATTAGTGCTCGCCGACGGGGCACTTCACGCCTGCATCCTCCCATGCCACGGTAATGCCGTCAATTTATCCTTTATTAACCCAATTAAATTACAGAAATGTTAAGTAATGGAAATCTACAAAATTATAACAGTCTCTTAGAATAGATTATGCCCTTAATTTAATTCAAAAAAGAGACCTTTGGTTACCTAAAAAGTCCCTGGATTCTAAAAACAAGAAATAATATGTGCATCTAATTTCTAGAGCTCATACTATCTAAATCCTAAGTATTGTATCAATTCTGGCTCAAAACATCAGTAGGCACGCTAGGCAGAATGGTGGATTTCTGAAGACTTAACAGAGCGGGCAGTAAGTGCTCCTAAATAAAACTTGAGAAAATATTAGGAGTCCAAAAAAAAAAAAAAGTTGCCCCTACACTGGGTTAAGTCCACCCACGTTCACCAACTCACATTGCTTCTTAAGAACAAGAACCTGGTCTTTTTTAACTTGGTTTTCAGAGTCTCTGCACAGAGCAGACACTCAAACACGAAATGGATGCTCTCCTGTAAACTAAGCAGAACTTTAGATCCTTCAAATAATGGACTGCACTTGAAAACAGGAAAAGAGGAAAGAGTTTAATGCCTCTCCTTAGGGGCTTATCTGATTTACGTTGATGTGGGCCACTTAGAACATCTTTTCATTTTTTTTCTTTCTCTTGTTCTAAAAAATTTACTATGACATCAAAATTCTACCTTTAAATTAGACAGTAGAAGAAAGTTGCCTATTAAGTAATAAATCACAGACTTGTTCTGATGTGAATATGGTCCAATGTTTTTGATCACCTTCTTGAATTAAGATCAGAGGCACGCCCCCACTTCACTAATCATGGGAAGAGTAGGGGAGGGGTCCTAGAGAATGACCTACAATTTCACTAGGGAAAGAGGGGGTGCACTGAAACTCACACTGGAAAATCCCACTGGAAATGTCCACACGTTCAAAGCTCTCACACAGAGCTCCGCCTTGTGGAGCAGCTGCTAACACCATGGGGGCCGCTCCACACTCCCACCTATCTCTGCCTTGAGGTACCACTGAAACACAGACAGCAAAGCAAACCAACCAACCCTCTGGAAGTTAGAAATACTGGGCCACATCCTGAGAGAGACTTCCATCAGTAAACCACGGACTTGCTGAGGAAAAACAGCAAGGCCAAGACAGAAAGACAGACTTCTCCTCCTGCCACTCCACAACCCCTCTGCCAATTCTCAGCAGGAGGAGCCTCCTTTCTGAAGCCGCCTAGACCATTTCATCAACGCACCCAACCATCCCCAATGCTAGTTCTCTTTCTGCATCGTCACTCGCAGCCAGGATGGAAGGAAGGAGCCACTGCACCCTGTGTCCTGGCCTACGATGGAGGTGACGAGGAGGGATGGAGGGACGGACAGCTGCTCATGCACAATCATGCTGCATTTCTGCCAAGGCACAAAATGCAGATGTTTCCCTTTATTCTGAACAGATTGTCCTTTAAATGATCCCATAAAACACAGCAGGAACAGGCCATCTCTCTTCAGAAGGGCAAGCTAAGCTACACAAACGATGGGAGGATGCCAAGAATTTGGCAAAGGGCGGTCCACTGGACCAGCCCTCCAGCTTGCATCTGGCACAAGGAAGGCAGCGACAGGGACCCAAGAAAATCTCCAACCAGGGAAGAGCAACCACAAACAACAAGCTCAAGGAACCACAATTGGAAGAACTACAGCATCACAGCATTAACCACCATCGACCAGCATCGCGGACAAGAAACAAGCAGCAGGGCTCACAACGAGAACCAACACAGGGGTGCTCCCTGCAAGGTGTAAGGAACAAGGAGGTGCAAGATGACAGAGAAGGGGAACCTGCGTTAAAGAAAGCAGGTATTCCAGTGAACAGAGGAGAGCACGTGAGACAAGCTTTGGAGTTGATGGAAAAAGAAGCTGAAAGAAGGCTGGCAGCTGACAAGGAAAAATGTCTCTGAATAAGAAAGCAAAAGAAGTATGTGAAAATGTCTAATTAGAGAAATAAATTTAAAAGTCCTACAGGCATGAAAATAAAAGGGGGAAATCTGCACAAATGGAACAAACTTCAGACTGATCCAGGAAGTCCTCATGGCAACATGAACTCCAGGACCCGGGAGAGCGGCGGACACAGCTCCTGCAGGGTAAAAGGTCAAGAGTGAAAAAGAATTCTGCACCCACGTGGCTTTGCCATTTGCAGAAGCAGCAAAAACACCAAAAGACAGTCTGAAAACTTGCTCTGAGCTGATCAACCAGAGGTGATCTAAATAAACAGAAAGCCTGGGAATGGAGGTGGGCAGGGGTGATATGGGCTAAAACCCGCAGCGCTGAAACCATTTCAAAATGAAGGCCGCTTTCATCAAGGGTTGGAAATAAGGTTATAAAACTGGATGTAACTGTCAAAATAGACAGGTAAATTAAGTAGAATTATTAATAACAGAATATAAAACCTCTCATTGCACCATCAACAGTAAAATGGATGGCAGATGGGAGAGGGGATTACCAGAAAAATACATGCTCGAACTGAACTGAGTTCACATAATTTGGTTCAACAAAAATTCACTGAGTACCTCAGTGAGCAAGGCCGCACAGCCCACGGACACGAACCAGAAACAGAGTCTTTAAGGAGAGGAGCTCTGAGACGGAACTGCAGAAATGCTGGAGGAAAGTGTAGGTCATTAAGGGGACGAAGAAAAGCAGGGAAAAGTCTACCTTTCAGAAGAGCGGGTCTTATCCCTGGCATGCCGTGGAAGGCCGGGCCGTGAACGGGAAAGGCAAACAGAAATTTTTTTTTAATTCTAAATGCAATCCGGCCTACCTCCGTATGAATCTATGGTAAAGTTCACTTGTGTTTGAGTTTTAACCTCTTCTTATTTTATAGGTTTTTGCTAATTTAGATCAGAAAAGAAATAAATATGAAGCTAGGAGAGACACGAGGACCTACACACAACCCCCAGCATCAGTGCCCGCACGACCTGGGACACGACTCCACAAACGAGCCCGCTCTACCGCCGAGCACTCACACACAAACTCCGAACACCCGCCGGTGTCCGCCAGCTTGAAGTATCAGAATTGCAGGTTATTGGCTTCCAGTTGGCCAAGTTCTACTGCAGAAGCTTTCCCAGCAAAGGGCAGGAGCGCCCAGGAGCATGTGGGGACTCTGTGACCACACGAGCAAATGCACCCCTGCACAGCAGGCCCGCTCTCTGCCCGAGCGCCCCCGTTACACGGGCTTCACTGTTAGTACCTCTGCTCCCACCTGCTGTCTCAAGAGTCACGCGCTGTCTCTGTCCTTGGGCTGTAAGGTCTTTAGAAACAAGGGCAGTGCCTCACTGGGTCTGTAACCCCAGCACCTGACAGCACCTGGCATACGGTACACACTGAACAAATGATGTGGGACTGAGGTTTAAGTGAGAAGAGACCCAGGACACTCAGAAACAGAGCATTTCAGATCCACACTTTGACAAGAGTTCAATTCAGAAAAGACATGAATGTGGCCCTCTTTGGAGAGAGAGAAATAGAAAAACGGTGTAAGCAGGTTACAGCTTCCTGTCTTCCACCCAAGAAGACTGCAGTTTGTCTTATGTGACAAGTAATGTGAGGATACAAGTCACGTGCAGGGCGGTCTCGGTGGTGACGGGGTCGCCTTCTACACCCCTGCCTCTTCCCAGACAGGTTTGGGTCATTTGAATTCTCTATATCCATGTTTCTTCCCCATTACATTGAAAATAAACTTGTCAGCACATATTCTGCAAGCTGCCTTCCAAGCTCACATAGAAAGAAAAATACAAATGAGAAAGACTGAAATAGAGCAAGTCAATTAGCATCTCCTGTGGCTCATGACTTCAGGGAAAACATTTCTATAATTGTAACCTCCTTATTTGGCTTTCTGATGGAGACATTTATAGCAGCAAATGCAAGATGCTGCTAGACTCGGGAGACATAAAAATACGTTTCACAGAATAATGAGGAACAGGAAAAACAATGCAGCTCCTCTCGCCCCCCTCGGAAAGTTTACGAAGCACACACAACTGCACTTCTCTTGCTATTTAGATTTTCACTGATGGTGATTCTTGATAAACCACAAGTGACCCGAAGTCACTCTCCAAAGTAACTTGAAGACATTTTTCTTTGGATCATCATGCTATTTGCATAAAAGCAAAATGATTACCACCATGTCAAAAAAAAATCATTTCTCAAAATATTTTAGTCAAGTTCATTTAAATCCCTCTCTTGTGAACTTGGCAAACAGAAGTCAGAAGAGAAAGTAATGATTAAACAAACTTCATCTCATGTACACACTGCCCAGCTCTCTGGTTCTGGTGAATACCACGTACCCAATGCACGCGACGCGTTCCCAGAGTCGGGAACCAAATTTTTTGGTCTTTATTTAGACCTTAGTTTCATTTTACTTAAATCAGTATTTTGAAAATAAACTCACGTTTACCTGTTTTAAAAGGAACACTTAGGACCTATCCGGGTTCTGGGAGGAGCGTGGGACTTGCCCAAAATGAATCTCCCCACTTTTCCTACAGATTATGAAAAGCAACCAGGAGAATAAGCAAAGCCTCTGATGATGCCTACTTCACATAATGTGACCATGTGGGGGTCCCGACAGAATCCACGGCACGGAGGCGACATCTGTGCGCAGGGGAGAGGAGGCCCCAGGGAAGAGCGGGGGAGGGGCGTGAAGGACGTCCAGGCAGCAGACCCGGAGGAAAACAGCAAAACAAGTTACCACCAGGAGGAGGGGGGCTCCTTACCTGGAGCTGCTCTGGGCGGGTCTGTGAAAGAGCAGGCTAGAGCAGGAAGCACTGGGGAGGCAGGGAGAAAAGGCGTGGAAAGTGGTAGAAGAGACAAGAGTCAGCACCTTGCAGTGAAGAAGGCAGCCCTTCAGCAGCAGCAGCAGCAGCAGAAGACGCGTTATACTGAGAAACGGAAGGCTGGTCTAAGTCCCCTGCCCGTCCGGGACGCTGATGCTAGTAAATCATTCAGGAAAACACAAATAATTCGAATAGGAATAAAAGAGCAAATAAAACTGCCATATCCGCTAGAGAAAAAGGAAATATTATTTCTCAGCAGAAGAAAACTCACCAGAAAAATCCAGCTGCAATGCTAGAAAGTTGCCGTGACACAGTCCAAGAATTCAAAGTTACATCTACACAACCATAGGAGGGGAGAAGAACATGTGCACAATCGGGAAGGAAGAAAAGGGGAAAAAATTGAGAAATCAAGACAATTACTTGGCCCTTAAATAAAACATTCTCTTAATTTCACTCCTAAGAGAAACGCACAGCAACACAACCAGGAACTATGTCCAGTTCTCTCGGGCTGGAGAAATTTTGCAGTTTGACAACACACTGTCGAGAGGCTGTGCAGCAAGCGAAACGGTGCAGCCCCATGGAAAGAATTCCACATTAATTTATCCTCAACTTGAGAATTTCGCTTCGAGGGTTCTGTCCTATAGATTTGAAGAAAAAAGTACAAAATGATTTTCTTGTACAAAAAACACACACGCGTGACTCGGTTACTCCTTACAATACTGTTTATACTCCAGAAGCTTGAAGACAAAATGCCCAGCAATACAGAAATCTCGGGGACCATCCATCCACGCAATGATGTCCAGTGCGGTTATTAAAAAATGGGGAAAATCTATTAAGGAGAACTAGGATACACTGCTAAATGAATAAAACACAAGATGCAGAACAACGTATACATTTTCTTTTTTTTTTTTGTAGAAAGCGTGGAGAATAAAAATATACATTCATATTTGCTTTCCCAAAGCATAAAGCATATTCATATATTCCTATTTTCCAAAAGAAAAACTTGAAAGATAAGTAACTGATAAAAATGGTTACCTATGGGGGCAAAGATAAAAGTAAGATTTATCTCTATATACCTTTCTACATCAATTTAGGTTACAGATTTGCATAAATGTAATATATATGCACATACATAATAAACACACATACAATTATATGTGCAATTTAAATTTTTTAATCCCAAAATTGAAAACAACCCAAAATAAACGAATCCAAGCATTCATCAGGATGAAAATATAACCACATCAACAATCATCATTTCAAGTGAATTTATAACAAAGCACTCCGACTATAACCCATCCTTAACAGAAGGCACTCTAAGGACAACAGACCTACAGATGTAAACAATACTCATTAATTTTATTATTAGTTATAATATCAGTAATGCTGTTTTGAAACAACTTTCAAGTCAAATAAGTAATAAATAGAATAAATCAAATAAATATTTTGTGAATGGTCTTAGGAATCAAGACTTCCAGTGAAGGGGAAAGACAGATAATTATGAGATCAAGCAAATCAAACACGAAGATGGTATTTATGAAATGGCTTAGAAGTCGCAGCCCCTCAGCAGCAAGGGGCACACCACTTTTCAGGGGTTGGTCTCCAATGCAGTTCATCCCCAGCAGGAACCAGAGCTCCCTAAAGAAAGGGCTGGTTTCAACTGTCAGACAGAATGCGCGCCTGGGACACCCTGTTCTGGCAGACAGCAAGAACGCTTTCAAAGATTTACAAGGCTGTGTAGGAACACAGGTTGAAAAACAGCCACTGAACAAAGTTGTGAGAGTTTGTACATCAAAAAAAATGACTATAATTGACTAAATAAAACACACTGAAGCCAGGAAATCCCATATTCTATATAAATACTCAAAAAACAAAAAGCCAAGGAGAAAAAAAAAATCTTTATTTGTCATCACTTGAAGTAGCTATGAAACCAACTCCTTACCTTAAAAAAAAGATAATTAAAGAAAAAAATTAAGCATTTATCCTGACTTTTCAGAAGATCTAAATGGGTCCTGGTGATAAGGTAAAGCTCAACTTTACAGAAAAATGCTGGCTAATGGAGGAGGGATGGTAACATCAGAAGGCATTCTGCAACTCCTAATGACAGCATTGATTCAGGCAAGAATTACCAACTGTTGTCAAACCCAAGAGGTACTAGAAGCAAAAGAAAGGAAAAAAAAGTGAAAACAGAAATCAAAGATTTAAAATTAAAAACGAAAAACAAATCAAGAGGTAAATAGTTCATAGGAACTAAAGTGAAAACTTACATTCTTTATTTCCACTCTAATGCCCAACAAAAGTGTGTATACAATAAAGACAAAAACCAAAAATAATAATACATATTATATTATTATATTATATAAATATATTACAAATATATTATTATAACATATACATTATATAATACATAATATACTGTTAATTACATTATATAATATATAATACTAATTATATAGCATATTGGCTATAATATATATATTATAATATTGATATATAATAATATATATTATTATTATTATCGGGGAGAAACCAAGACAAAGGGCAGTAGGCTAAATCAGGGAGTAAGGACAGGCTATAAGCTGCCTGCCAGGAAGTCCTACATACACATTCTTTTAGAGCCAGACAAACTTCTGACCATAAATATATCTGCCATTACAAAAGCGGACCTGCCTGGCTAGCGGTTCACAGTGTCTGTGAGTTAAAAACAAAACCTCTTCTCAGCACAGTCCCCACCCTCCCTGAGCCCAAGAGAACTGCCCCATGGGTCTCAGAGACAGGAGGGCAAGTTCCCAGATTAAACACGGGAGCCTGCTTTCTCGGGTTTTCTTACCATGTCCTTCAATACAGGTTAACGGGATGTGGCCAAAAATCAGTTCAGCTGAAGCAAGTCTGCTGGGAGCTAATATGATCCGGTCTGGATATATAATTCCGAAGGTCTGACCGAATCCAGGGAAAGATTTCTAAGGATTAAAATCCAACTCACCACATTCTCTGATCTTGCTAAAAACAGTCTCGCTTTTCTTCTTATTCCAATTTAAAGCCCCCACCTGTGCACACACACACATACACACACAGGCACACACACATCCTTTATTCCAAAGCATACGTAACCTGTGTGCTCTTTAATCAGGATGGTCCTGATGGAAGATGGGGCCCTTTGAGCCCCACAGAGTAATCTTAGAGAAGAAAAAGACGGCACTAAAAGAGACCACTTATATCCTAACAGCTCAAATGTAAGTAACTTGCCCAAATTACACAGTTAGGGACTGGACCTTATAACCTGACTTCAGAGACCAGGACATTCAACACGACACCAACATCCCAGAACCACGGATGATGTCCCATGATTTCAGCTGCAGCTGGCTCGGGGAAGAAAATGAAGACGTGACCCGCACGGGCTCGCCACCCCAGGGAGCTGGGAGGGCCGCGGAGCAGCCGGGCTCGGCCAGCCCGCCTTGCCGCACACAGCTCCAGGCTTCGGGAGACCATTGCCTATTTCTGAAGCCTCAGGGTAGCAACAGATCTATGATGCCTGAAGATTCCATCCAAGTATCAAGTAAGACACAGAAACATAAATGAGGACAATCTCCCTCCTCACCCTGTTCTCCAAATGCTCTCATTTGCAGGCCAATACAAGCACAACAAATGAAATGGGTCCCAAGTTAGAATTCCGGCAACTTCTTACTCTTGCCAATGACACTGATAAATAACAATTTACTTTAGTACATGTTCTGAGAGACCTTTGGTCAAATTAAGTTTCAGAGTTGTGCATTCAGAGTGTTTCCTTTTTGTGCAAACTATATATATATACACATGAGCAACCTGTGCCAGTAACCTAATTATTTCTAAATCCGTGTGTATTGTTGCCAAATGACAATGATACACATTCTGAAAAGGACAAAAAAATAAACAATGTTGAAAAATTTCTGTGAGCAATATCTCAGTCCAGAAATCACACTCATTGCTGTTCACCTACTAACGAAAAGTCAATGGCTGACTTTAAATGAAGTTACAGACTTAGATTTAACATCCTTCATTTCTACTCGATGAGACCTTAAAACAGGGCAGTGAGGGGTGGCTACTGAATGTCCCCTGCCCTCTGAAACCCTCACTTGCTTCACCCATGAAAAGCCTGGCTGCGGTTTGTAATCTAATATGAAACAGCTGAGCAGGCCGTGTGTGAACGCTCCCTAGCTGAGACGCGGGCACAAAATAAAAAGGCCTACAAATAATGGCTTAAAAGGTCTTAACTTCATGCAGTCTTGAAGCTTCCAGCTCAAGGTGTTTACAGAGTCCCCGTAAGGCCTCCCCAGATAAGGAGGTGACCTCCGACGTGGACAAGGACCTGAAACAGGGCATCATGATAACCCAGGGAAGCTTCACTGCTCAGCCACGCCTGCGTCACTCACTGCCAAGGTCATGGTAAAACGGATGGATGGAAAATCCTTTCATTCTTTTGAGAAGAGAAAAACCAACCCACACGAACCCAAGTAGAGCACAACCAAGAGGACACTCCAGGGCCGGTGTTTCGGGAGGCGGGGGCGGGCGAGGTGGCAGTCTCCTTTTGGCTTCGCGAGGCCTTCTACCTTAACCAGTCACGAAATCCGTTAAAGATTCTGCCACAACTCAGATCAAAATCATGTAGTTTTATTGTGAGCCACTTTCCTACCCAAATGCAGCAGCCATGAGAACAGCCCAGAGGCTCTGATGTGCGGAAGACAGCAGCACACACAACCGACCAAACGAGCGAGTCCGGCAGAGAAACAAAGGCGACAGGAAATTAGTGCAGTTGCTCCACACGGAGGAACACCTCACCCTCTCACAGTTCCCCCTTTTCCAACAATGAGTTGCTTTTGTCACCTAGGCAACTGCTCCCCCGAGGGTGGGCATGAAAATAACAATTATTAAGAAATCAAATTCTATTATAAAAGTCAAAACAGGAAGCCACTGGTGAAATTCATGTTCTAAAAGCATTTCTGGTGTCAATTTTTAATTAATGGTCTGATGTGGACGGGTGGCATATGCCTTCTTTTTTCCCAGAAATCTCTGTCTTTATGAATAAATGCAGTTAATATTCTAAAATGATATGCAGTTGTTTGAAACATCATGCTTAACAAAATGCTAAATTCTAGTTAGGATTAAGTTCAGGAAATAGCTAATATTAGGTGGAATGAAAAGTGAAGGAAAACAGGCAGGTGAGACGGAGGAAGGAAGAAAGAAAAAGAGGGAGGGAGAAAATCCACGTACAAACGTGCGTGCATGCGCGCACGCACGCGCACACACACACACAGACATACACAGAGACGCACGCGCGCACACACACACAGACACACACACACACACACACACTCTCTCTCTCTCTCTCTCTCTCTCTCTCTCTCTCTCTCTCTCCACACCCCACCAGCCACTCTGCAGGAAAGCCAAAGAGATTAATTAGATGATTTCTGGAAAGCACTTTGAATGCTTTGGAGGAAAGGTGTAATATAAATGCAAGGTATCAGTTTTCTTATTATTCCAAAAGGCATTTTCATTCACTTCCAGATGAAACATAATACAACTTATATCCAGTCGGCTTTCTTTTAACAATGAAAATAAATCAAATCAGAAGTCTTTTTAGAACTTACATTCAGCAAACACCAATTCCCCATTTGCCAACTCTAATGCTTGTATGATTATCATTTTTTTAACAAGTGCCTGGAGTCACGATTCCTTGCCAAACTAAATTACTATAAATTTAATTACAGGCATATAGGTATGTCTCACTTTTGATAATTATGCCCTCGTCACCAAGACAATCACGCACAAACATTTACTGACTACCTGCTCTGAGTGACACAGAAGCGTGGGAGGGGGTGGCTGACCTCAAGGAGCTTGCAACTATGGGGAGATAACAAAGGTGCTGTAAAAATTAATGGACAGAAACTTCAGTTAAAATAGTCTGGAGACCAGGACGGGGAGCTCTCATGCCCTACTAGGAAAGCGGAGCCCAACAGGAAGAAGGGCTTCCTCTTCCAGCCCCGCCAGAGCTTAGCTGGTGAGAGGCTGTCACGACCCAGCCAAGGTACAGCCTCTCTACATCTAACTCCCACCTCCTCCAGGGGACCCTTTCTTTACTTTGCCCCTCCCGACTTCCTCCTCCCCGCTTCAAAAGAGGTCTCCTCTCCTTGCTGTGCAGGAACTTGCAAGAGGCTCACCATGGCTGCAGACTCCAGACTGCAATTCTTTGTTGATCCCAAATCAACTCATTTCTGCTGGAGAAATAACTGGCAGTCTGTTTGTTTTAGGTCAACAACTAAAACAGAAAAACTATCCACTAACATATTTACCAACACTGAGGTTGGGAGTGGGTGTCAGGTGTTCTCCAAAGACTTTTCCTAAAAGTCTAGACCTTCCTTCATCAAGTTCTAAACCATTGTCTGAAATGGAACTCCATTCTGGGGAAAATGCCCTAAAAGGAACAGCACACGTCGCCGGCTCTCGAGTGCACTGGCATCTGTCCCTGGGACTCGGAGCCATCACTGCAACCTCACGCGGCTCAACTGCAAGGGAACTCGGTCTGCCCACGGCTGGAGCGGCTGAAGCGGGTGCGGAGTCTGCTTTCATTCTAAACCGAAGAGCCATCAAAGCGCTCAGATTTGCAGAAATCATGCTGCCTCTTTTAAACCAGCGGGTTGTCTTTCAACCCTGCTCTCTGGGCCTGGCTCCTCGCAGCTCCTCTCCCACCTCTAATTTGCTCTCTGCTGATCTCCTGGGGGCTGGGAAACTCAAAACTCCTTCTTAGGATTTGTGCACTGCAGGGTCCCTCACCTGAGTGTCAGTTTCTAAAACTTCCCAAGTCCTGTGCAGCTTTCCTCGGCCTTTTGACCTTGCTCCAAGGCCCCGCCCTGTTTCCGCGCCGGCTACTTCTCGGGGAGCTGAAACTGTCAGAGTCACCCGTCTCATCTCTCTACTCACAGATGCCCACTTTAAAAGAAAAAACGTATAAAAATGGGGAGAATAAGGAGTAGCCCTGGGCGGGGGGGGGGGTGGGTGGTAGGTAAAATCTACACAATGGAAACTTCAAGTCGTTTCTTCTATTGATCCAGACAGAACAAGACAGACGTGACCAACACCTGCACACCTCACGGTAACATGCCTTTAAGATAAACAGAAAACGTCACAAAGAAGTACAAATAAAAATTAAATGCAGGTTGGCTGCAAGTAGGAAAAATGGTCTAAGATTTCTTCTCAACACAGGATTTGGAAGAAAACAGAGTGCACATTTAGCTTTAACAAAAATATCATGAGTTCTCCAGGCAATCCAGCTATAGTTTGCACGTAGAAGTCGTGAACACTTCAGGAACGATATCTCCATTCACCTGAGAGATAAATCAATGAAGAGGAAAGGGGTAACCCGTAGCCAAGTACACTGGAGGGAAGCAATGAAAATCAGAAAAAGTATTGTGTTTAATCTAAATACAGCCTAGATACAGAGAGAGATGAAAGAAAGAGACCTTTAAAAAAGATAGTGTGATAATAAATCAATCATCTGAAATCAAAACCTCAACTCATGGAAATTTTAAAAACCAACATTCTCCTAAATATCCACTGAGACAATAAAGAAAATAAAACTATAATTAGAAAATAAAATTAAAATTAGAAAATGTTGAGTAATTATACAAAAATATAAAATTACACATCAAAATATATAGGATGCTGCCAAATTTATACTCAAAGGAAAATGCACAGCCTTCTAGAATCTCATTTTTCTACAAATGGCATAAAAATAAACAAAATTTTTTAAAAATACCAAAGAAAGAGAATAGGGAAATAAGACATAAGCAGAAATACTTTGAAAACAAAAGACAAACACAAGACTTGAAGGTACACACAGAGGAAAAAAGAAAGACAAACCCTTTAATACATCTAACAAAAAAAGGGAAAGTGTAAAATATACAAAATTAACAAGAAAGACACAGAAGCAGCACTCTTTGAGTAGCTTTCCAACCTTTTTTCTTCTTTAACTCACTTAGAAAAAAGAACCCAAAACTTAAGAAACCCATTGGTTCTTCTCTCCATGAAAAAACAAAAAATAGGAAAGAAACAAAATCACGTCATCTCTGCTTAAAATAAACGGTCCCCTTTTATCCATCACTACACCTGAAAAGATTAAACACACATGACAAACTATCCAGTCACAACAATCCAGTCTTGAGGTAGTTTATCATTTATATAGAAAACAATTCCAAGAATATCAATGATTGAAAACATCGCCCAACTGAAGCCCAACTGAAGACACTGACTGACAGCAGAGCTCTTCTGGAAATCACAGGCCTCAGTGGAATGCTGACTAGGACTTCTCAATTTACCCTTGTAAATACCAAGTTTTGCTGGCCTAATAAATTACTAAAAAGTAACTGTTAAGTATGAAAACAAACACCCACAGAGGGAAGGGTATATAGCTCAGTGGAAGAGCGCAGTGCTTAGCATTTCATTCATGAAGTCCTGGGTTCAAGCCCTGGTACTTCCATTAAAAAAATGATAATAACAAATAAATGAATAAATAAGCCTAATTACCACCTCCTCCCCTGCCCCCAAAAAACACCCACAGAATGGTGTGCCATATGCCCAGATGAATTACAAAAAAAAAGCATGAATTTTTAGTAAGTTTCTGTCCTACTAGAACAAAGGTGGGTATCTGAGAATTCTTGTCCAAAAGCAGAAGTCTCAAACTGAAGTTTCTAAAAATGTAAACTTCAGGAGGTATTAGGCACGGACAGCTTTCAGGGGGTCAGTTTCCAGATCTCTAACTTCCGCACGTGTGCTTTTCTGAAACGGAGCTGCCTGCGAAGTCACCTGCGAGGCACACCCCAACTCTGCTCTCCGCCCCCACCTCCTTTTTGACACTCGCTCTTCTTCCTTTTTACACCAGAAAGCACACCAGTTACCCATCCTAACTTGCCTACAGCGCACTCAAGGTGCCAGAGAGAAACTTGGAGTATTTGTTTTAAACTGAAGCCCCCTTAATAATCTAGGCATATTATAGGACCTCTTCCTTTCTCTTCTGGCAAACCTGGGGACAGAATCTGGGTGTTTCGACCTGTGCTGGGATGCTCTGGATTTAGACACAGCAGGGTGTCCTGACAAGCAGAGGGACAGGGCATGTTGCAGACAGTCTCTTTATATTAAGTTGGCAAAGGCACTGTCCCCAGCTCTCCACATCCAATTATCCTTGCACTGGGAAACAGAAGTGACAGAGATGCCAGACACATAGATCCTAACGTATTTGTTTCAACTGAAGAATGAAGTTAGATGCTTTTAAACTAAAATCTGTATTTTCTAACCGGAATGACAATAATTCTACAGCAACATGGTTTTCACCACACACACACACGCACACGCACACACATCAGAGACAAAAGTACATTTAAAAGAGTTAATAATATAAAAATGCACTTCCAACCTTTCCAGTGTACACTGAGTTTTTTAAAGTGCCTTTTAAAGTGAAAAAGCAACAGGTATGATTGATAGTTGTCTGATAAGCCAGGGTAAAGCCTTTTTTGGTAAACTTCCCAGAAACTGAGAAAGTGAGTGGTTCTAACGACTGGGTAACAAAGCCTTTGTAGAAGTCGGGTGGCTTCCAATTCTTAACTTTCAACAAAGTGGAAGGAGGACCAAGCCTCAGCTGCCAGCACACTGAGCGATGACAGCTTTTGGAAAGAGGTCACCACGTAATTTTTTGCGTATCACCGAAAACCATTCTGAAGACTGAAAGGACATTGTGCAAGCAGCCCTCCCCCACGTGCATCAACCCATCTACGTGAAAAGGTGTGTCAGGGCCACATCTGTGCCCCCCCATCAATGTCACCGTGAGCCGTCATTAACTGAAGGGGACGTCCCCTGCATTTTGTTAAATGACACAGCTCTCATAGCACGTTTAATGTTTAATAATCAGATATCAAAATGTATACTTCTGTTGCTTTGAGAAAGTATGTACCATAAATAATTATAATGGTACTCACTCTGGAAAAAACTCTCTTAATAATGACAGCCTCGTGGTTATAGAAAATATTTTTAATTACATTTAAATTTACTCGCATGGTTTTATTAAAAGGGATTATAAGATGATCAAAGAAAAACTTCCAAGCACAAAAATATCTTAAACTAGGAAAAACTTCTGTAGGGCAAATTGGATATCTGAATTCAAGGAGAAAAGAATGATGTGAAATTTCCAACAGTTAAAAAGAGGGACCTTTAATGGATGTTGGTGGATATTGAATCCCTATGGTTTTATATTTCACTGGATTCATTTAAAGAGTGATGTTATTTTAAAACGTCATTATTTGAAATCCACCAAAAATTCCATCATGTGCAGATGTTAAATGTGTGACAAAACATAGATACCAACTTACAAATATTCAGGTGAATGCAGAGTTTCACAAAATTCCTTAAGCAGGTATGCAAATGAAAAAGTCACAAGGCCTCTGCCCTCTGGTCCCCAGCAGGGCTGCAGCTGATGACAGCATGCAATCCAGGCTCCATGCTCAAATCGCTCCTCTGGGCACCCTGCACCTGCTGGTACGTTCTTTTTTTTTTTCCACACTTGTCAACATTGCACTTTACGTCTGAACAAAACAATAACAATACATGACATTTGATGTGATTATTTGCTTAATTAACGATGGCAAGACTGCCTGAAAACTTCCATCTCACTGGCAAAACTGGGCACAAATAGTTAACAAAGCAGACATCAAAATCAACCAGCCTTAAAACTGAACTCTAAGTACAAACACTCAAAATAATCCACATAAGCCAATAATCTACCTCTGAACATCACATACAGCTGGGCTGAAAGTTGAACTAAAGACAATTGTTGGTAAAGCTGAAAAACAACTAAAAAATGGGATAGAGTAGCTCCATGAAGATCAGTCTGCGATGGCACAAAGAAGATCCGTGCTACACAGTCCATGTGAGAAATGGTGCAGACTGAAAATGTCAAGAGAAAAGGAAAGGAAGAAAAGGAGACAGAGACGGGTGAGTCAGGTGGAACTTGAGTGGACGTGACTTGAGAGAGGGCATGGCATTTGAGATCATTGCGCAGGGGCCTGGTTTGAATGACTTGGTAAAAGTGTGATGATACCTGCCTTTCATTAGTGTAGGGGATTGGTACGTTCTTTGAACAAGCTGGACTCTCAATTTCTGTTTGTTTTTCATACTTATATCCCAGTTGCTGACCACAATGGCAAACAATAGTCATGCAAAAGTGTTGATTTTAAAAATGAAATAAAATAAAATGACATTTGCAAAAGGTTCAAGAGCCATTCCCTGCTCTTTGAGAACTTGTTCAAGCCAAACACTGATCAGACACAAGACAGCAGGTGGGTTGAACTCTGGAATACATGAAGAGAGGCCAGGAGGTGAGCTCCTAACCACTATGAATTCTAGGAGTGGCCTCTGATAAATCATCATCAAGTGTCCATCCACTTAAAAATAAACGTCAAGGAGACAAGGACTCCTGCTCTATTGCAAAAGCAGACTTAAGAAAATGAATACACGCCCAGAGAAGCATCTCCAGCTCCTAGAAGAAAGAAGTGCTTAACCCTGGGATGGGAAAGGATTTCAAGCAATCATTTATTCTAGCGTATTCTCTGCCTCGAGATAAAACCAGAATAAACCAATTCCACGCAGAGCTGGGGGCTGCACTGTGATTTAACCACAATGAATGGAGGGTCAAGAGGTTCTTAACAGAAAAGGCTCTTAGCTCCACAGCCTCTCCGGTCCTGGGAGGGGGTCAGACGACCCCAGTCCGTCACCCAGCCTCTGTCCTCCACCTGTGGAGCATTCCGCAAGCCTCTAAAGGCCTGCGTGCAGCCATTTCAGTGGGCCTCTGCATTATTTATTCTAAACCATTTTAATATGTGTTAATTTAAAACATGTGGTTGCATATCTGTACATACACATTCCTATACAGAAGCATGCAGGCATCTGCAAAGTCTACACATGAATTATTTTAACTGAGTCAACAACTGAAGGTGAAAGAAAAAAATCACTTTCAAGCTTTCCAATAAGAATCCAACATGCACATTTTTTAAGTGTACAGCATTTACTTAATCACATCATACATTAAGGTCTACACAACCAAGGCCAAGCAAAGCAGATCTATCTTTTCTCTCACATAAAAAAAATCCTAAGTGCAGTTCTTAGTGAACAGACAATGAAATCATTCCTCCTGTACTTCTTTCCTTCCTCTCTTGAATTTAAGAAATCCGTAAGAAAAAAAGAATGATGGACGCTCGATGATAGTGGATGGAGACTGAGTCTGTCTTGTCCCACATCCCCGCTGTCTGGCGCCCAGCCTGGACCACAGCAGGAACAAGTATGTGCTGAACACGTGATACAACAGTGGTCCAAATGGAAAGGATGGGTCTCACTACCGCAAGTCTCAGGTGTGGAGGGGAGGTAGGTAATACAGCAATATATTTTTTTAATTGAAGTATAGTTAATTTACAATGTTGTGTTAGTTTCTAGTGTACAGCATAGTGACTCAGTCATATATATATACATATATACATATATGTGTATATACATATATATGTGATTTTTCACATTCATTTCCATTACAGGCTATTACAAGATACTGAATATAGTTTCCTGTGCTGTACAGTAGGACCTTGTTATTTATCTATTTTATATATAGTAGTGTGTATCTGTTCATCCCAAACTCCTAATTTACCCCTCCCCACCTTCCCCTTTGGTAACCGTAAGTTTGTTTTCTATGTCTGTGTCTCTGTTTTGTAAGTAAGTTCATATGTGTCATTTTTTGGATTCCACAAATAAGTGATATCATGATATTTGTCTTTCTCTAATACAGCAGTTTTAAATGAAGTTTGCTTGGCTTATTTATATTGATATATGATTTTTCCAGCTTTACTATTACTGACATTTAACATATGTAAGTTTAAGGTGTACAATGTGATGATTCGATAACCATGTATATTGCAAAACAACTGCCATGATAAGGTCAGTTAGCACCCCATCCCCTCATGCAGTTCCCTTTTGGTGTGTGTGGTGACAACATGCAAGATCCACTGCTCTCTTAATAGCTTTCAAGTACATGGCACAGTATTAACCACAGTCACCAGGCTGCACGTTAGATCCCAGAACTTACTCCTCTTATGACTGGAAATTTGTACCCTTTGACCAACACCTCCCCATTTCCCCCACTCCCCAGCCCTCGGCAACCACTATTTGATTCTCAATTTCTATGAGTTTAGCTTTTTTAGATTCAATATATAAGTGAGATCACACAGTATTTTTCTCTGTCTCCCTTATTTCACTGAGCATAATACCCTCAAGGGCCATCGCCTTGTGCAGAAGGCAGGATTTCTCTCTTTTTAATAGCTGAACAATATTCCATTGTGTATATATACATCTTTTTTATCCATCCACCCATAAATTAGGTGTTTTCATGTCTTGGCTATTGTGAATGATGCTGCAATGAACACGGGGGTGCAGATATCTCTTCCAGACAGTGACTTTATTTCCTTCAGGTACACATACCCAGAAGTGAGACTGCTGAATTATATGGTACCTCTATTTTTACTTTTTTGAGGAACCTCCATGCTGTTTTCCAAGTGGCTGCACCAATTTACATTCCCACCAACAGTGCACAAGGGTTCCCTTCTCTCCACATCCTTGCAAACACTTGTTATCTTGTCTTTTTGATAACAGCCATTCTGACAGGTGTGAGGTGATAGCTCACTGTGGTTCTGACTTGCATTTCCCTGATAATTAGTGATGCTGAGCATCTTTTCAGCTACCTGTTGGCCATGTGTACATCTTCTTTGGAAAAAATGTCTATTCAGGTCGTCTGCCCATTTTTTAATCACACTGTTTACTTTTAATGGTATTAAGTTGTAGGCATTCTTTATATATTTTGGATATTAATACTTCATCAGATAGCTGATATGGAAATATTTCCTCCTACTCCGTAGGTTGCCTTTTCATTCTGCTCTTTCCTTTGCTGTGTAGAAGCTTTTTAGTTTAATGTGGTCCTGCTTGCTTATTTTTGCTTTTATTGCTTGCACTTTTGGTGTTATCTCCAAAAAATCATTGCCAAGACCACTGTCAAGAAGCCTTTTCCCTATGTTTTCTTATAATAGCATTGCAGTTTCGGGGCTTACATTTGAGTCTTTAATCCATTTCGAGTTAATTTTTGTGAGTGGCACAAGATGCGGCCTAATTTCATTCTTCTGCCTGGAATGTCCAGTTCTCCCAACAACATTTTAACTAAAGAGACAATCCTTCCCCATCTCCTATCCTTGGCTCCCCTGTCGAACGTCAGCTGACTGAACGTGCATGGGCTTCTTTCTGAGCTAGTTCTGTTCCACTGGTCTAGGCGTTTGTTCATTTGTCAGACCGTACTGCTTTTGATTACTAGAGCTTTGTAATAACAGTATAAATTACTATAATGAGCAACAAATGACTCAACACAGATAAGGGCTTGAATGAGAATCCCATTCTGTGATTAATTTCAGAGGAAAAAAAGGAACCAACCTCTGTTTTCTAGCCCACCATGTAAGGAATTCAGAAGTCACCACACGACCCTAATAGTAAGTAAAAACCTAAGGGGGAAAGAAACCTAAAAAATCAACAACTCTTCTTAGATCTGTCAGAGAAGTGGGGTCACAGGGCAAACTGCTGCCCCCACAGCAAGACAGACAGACAGTCAGGCACAGACAATCATGACTTACTGGCGCAGAAAGCCGTGAGAAGGGTCCAGGGCAGGAAGACCTAAATGTAATTTGACAAATTGGTAGAGGCTCAGCATGGACAGGCCTGATGGTTGAAAACCCCAGGGAGGTTTAGGCATGGTGGTGGAGGGGGGAGGACCCTAAGCTTTTGTGAGATCTTCTCCAGGAGCCCCCCAGGTCCCCACACAGAGCATCAGAGAAAAATCCCCGAGCTTCCAGTGGAAGGTGGGGGAAGCAGTCATTTTTGCACACCCAGAGCATTTTGTTCTCAACAAGGTTTGCCCTCATAACCCGCCTGGGGGAGAAGAAATACCCAGCTCCAGCCCCTCCAGCCACCCTGTCCCTCCTAAGGGGTCAGGTGGGGAGGGTATGACTGAGAAGCACGGTCACACTCTGTCCAGGGGCCAGGCTCACCAGAAGATGAGCCCTAAAGCCAGGACTACAGAATGCCTCC
The DNA here is from genome assembly GCF_009834535.1 of Camelus ferus. Taxonomy (NCBI): domain Eukaryota; kingdom Metazoa; phylum Chordata; class Mammalia; order Artiodactyla; family Camelidae; genus Camelus; species Camelus ferus. The sequence continues at coordinate 21,192,231 of NC_045714.1, read as the reverse complement.
CCTCCCAAACCTCACCAGGACGATACTACAGGCCGGTTATCAGCGTCCCCCTCACATAGGACATCATGTCCACCTTTCAGCTAAAAATGACAAGGTCTGCAGAAAGGTAACAGCAGTCTGGAGCGCTGAAAAGGCATCAGAACCAAAGTCACACAGGCAGGAAGGTTGGAATCACCAGACTAAGACCTTTTTAAAACTATAATTAATATGCTAAGGGCTCTAATGGAGAAAACAGACAAGGCGCAAGAACCCTTCACAAAAGTTAACTCAAAATGGGTCACAGATCTAAATGCAAAACACAAAACTATAAAGTTCCTGGAAGACAAAATGGGAGAAAACCGAGATGACTTCTGGCATGGAGATCACTTCTCAGCTACAACACCAAAGGCACTACCAGTGAAAGACGTCATCGCCGAGCTGGACTTCATTAGAAATAAAACCTTCTGCTCTAGGATAGACTTTGTCAAGACAATTAGAGGATCAGCACAAACTGGGAAAAAATATTTGCACCCTTGGTGGTGTACACTCCATGGCCTTTGACACACGTCCCAGCGTAGAAGTTTCTGCCCTAAAAATCTTCTCTGTTCCACATGTTCGTCCCTCCCTCCCCCAACCTAACCTCCAGCAACCACTGATCTTTTCACTGTCTCCATGGTTTTACCTTTCCCAGGACGCCATCTGGTTGGAATCCTACAGTATGTAGGCTTTTCAGAATGGCTTCTTTCACTTAGTAATATGCATGTGGTCCCTAAAATGTTCACTGTCTAGTCCTTTACAGGAAATTCTTGCAGGACCTGTGCAAAGCAGTTGGAGGGATTGCCTCTTCACATGTGTTACTCCAGCGAGGTAAAAATGATTATCATCCCCATTTTAGAAAGAGGAAGCGAAGACTGATCAAGATTAAGTAGTCTGGCCAAAGTCACACGTGAACAAGTCAGGCTTCAACCCCAAATTAACTGCTCAGAGTAGATGCCTTAACCACCAAGCTCTGCTGAGTGGGAGCTGGGGGCGTAACTTAACCCTAATGCTACGTGAGCAAAGAAACCTTCACTGGTACAGAGGTAAAGCCTAAGCCGTCTCTGGAACGGACAGTCTCCCACGCGTCCTGGAGAAACACTTCCTGAATCCCATCATGTGACTGGCACCGCAGGAGTCCCAATGTTTCCATGGTAACATCACGCCATTTGCTCCTGACCCTCTGCGGATGGAGCCAGAACCTCTCGGTGGACTCTGTCTTTGGCCCTCGTGGCCTATTCCATGTGCCATCGCCACACCAACCCCGCTCCAAGGACTGAGTCATCATTTCAGCATCTTGCTCCCAGAGCTAAACAGACTTTGGTGGGCCAACCTAAGAACCTGACCTCCACTGAACACCAGTACTCATTGGACAGAGATGGGATCCTGGTTCTGAGAAGCTAAGCACATCAGTCATTGCTCAGAACGCAGCTATCTTATAAGATAGCGGGTTTTTAGCAGAGAACTTTTCACCATTTCAATAGCAAAAGACCAAAAGGCAACCTAGAAGAGTTTTAAAAAGCATTTTTGTTCTAAGGGATCCATTTAGGCTACAAGTTTTCTTAAATTCTGGACGCAAAACTGAAAAAGGCCCCTTGGCTTAGAGCCAAACAGCAACCCTCAGCACACAGCAAGCTGAACGTGAGCAGCCCCGGGCACATGAGGACAGAAAGGTGCTCCCAAACTTCTATCAGCAAACCTGTTTAATTTTGTTCAATTCAGTATTGCTCAACTTATCTGAACTTTTCTTATCTGGGCTTTTTTCTCTCTCTCTCTCTAGGAACTGCATGAGCCCAGGAACAGCCTCTGAACACACAGCTCCAGATGTCTGCTTCGTGTCGAGAACCGAACTAAGGCCTAGACCTCGGGGCTGGCAGGATGTATGTGAAACGCAGAACTGCCAAGTGTTAACCAAACAAAGGTGTCCTGTGACAGAGATACACAGGGACCAGGGAACACACTTCAGGAAATACTGCTGGGGGAGAGGGTCCTGGACTGAGAATCAGAAGATTATCTTCTGATCTAAACCTGGACACCGACTGCCTGTGCTGAGGTGTCAGAAGCTCCCAACCATGGCATGAAAAGGTTGGAAAAGACCTGCTCTAAAACCAGATCTATTTGAATATGCTATGCCATTAATTCAATGTGAAATGAGAGAAATGGATAAGAAATTGCAATATACCACTTAGCCACTTCAAAAGACATCCTGATGGCTCAGATAATGAAATCAAACGGGAAAAATGTCTTCAGAATGTATGTTCAGAATTTAAATTTAGCTCTGAGTATTTTTCCTGAGGCAATAATGAAGCGGTAAGAGCTTTAAAGGGGAAACGAGGTCCGCTGCCACCTGAGACAGGCTCTTCCTCCAGCCTCAGCACCCCAGCCCCTGGCCCCTCGCCCCAAAAGCACTGAGTTTCCCGGGAAACCCCAGTTCCCCAGGGCGAGGGCGTCTTCTGAGCTCAGGCCATCAGACAGCTTTTATTACCCAACCCAGGACTCCCAACAGCAACTCAACTCTACCCTGGCTTCAAGGTCAATGAGGTCAACTCCTCTCCGAACCCTTCCTGACACCCTCAGACCATCTTCCAGAAGGCTTGACCTGCTGACCAAGCCCTCCTCTGGGTCTTCACCAATCCTAAGACTGATTTCTGGCCATCTTGGCCATTTATTGGCTGTGTGACAAGTTCCTTATCTACTCCAGTTCCCATTTCCTATAATGGAATAATGAGCATCCACATGGTAAGATTGTTACATGATTCCAATAAATTACTACCCGTGAAGTGCTGAGGACAGTGTTCGGCACATCAGAGTACCTGTGGTCAAAACCACCTTCTGCTTTCCCTTTCTTCCTCAGGAACAAAAACCCAGTTTTGCTGGGGATGGCACTGTGGCCAGCTGAAGAAACCACTTCCCAGCCTTCCCTGCAGCCAGAAGGGGCCACGCAGCATAGCTCTACAAAGAGGCATAAGCCAAAGCTGCCAATCTGGGCTGAAAAGAGGGACAAACTCAGCTGACTTACGCCCCACTGCCCCTCCCCACTCCTCGACGAGATCGCAGACGTGGTGATGTGGTTGCAGAAACTGTCTTGAAGACCAAGAGAACTATAAGCCCTCAGCTCTGAGCGTGCCACGGAATCCCTGCCGCCTAGCTCTGTCGCTGTCACCCGGTGAGGGAGAAAGGACAGCCCTGAGCTGGCTCACGGCACCTCTTCCCCTGGTGCTGTTGTCTGCAGCCAAATGCATCCCTGATACAGTGAACTCTTACTAACCCACCACCTGTAACCATTTATTTCATTATTTGTTTAAAGTTTGGTTCCCCCCAGATGGCAAGTGTCTTATTCATGTTGCCACCGTCTCTCTCACCCACCCAGCAGGTGCTCAAAAATGTAAAATGCACGAATGAAGTGACAACAAGGCCATCGTAGTTTGTCCCTAGTTTTTTCCCAAAAGAAAAAAAGAATTTTCCTCTTCCCTCACTACCTAAACCGAACATCCTTTAGATCCTTTAGCATTGATAAAAGTGCTCACGGAGTGCCTGAAACCACAGTCCTTTATTTAACAAGCCCTAAGCACATTCTGTTCCAAGCACTACTTTCAATGCTTTTCACAAGCGACTCCTCTAATCCTCACAACAGCCAGGTACCGTTATCTCCCTCTCACAGATGAGGAGGCTGAAGCACTGAGAGGTCAACAAGCCGCCCAAGGTCACACAGCTGCAACTGGCAGAGCCGGGGCTGGGTTCCACGCAGCTGGGCTCCAGAGTTCATGGCCCTGTCAATTCTCTGCCGCCTCCCAGTCACCAACGGAGGCAGCACCTCCTTCTTCCTGTTTCTACGTAAACGAGGAAAAAGCTGGGAGAAAATTTAGTCTGAACATCTATCAAGGTCCTTGGCTCCACAAACCAGCAGAAATCAAGCAAGAAAACGCTGTGTCCACTATAAGAAGAGCTAAGGTTACTTTGCTGAAGGAAATATTATCAAATGCACGACTGGGATAGAAAGAGGCAGAGTTGTGTGTGTATTTTAATTCTCTTCAAAACTTCTAGAGTTGAAAATGAGGAAAACTCAAGATAAAAGAAGAAATAGAGTTACAAGAGAAGTCTTCTAAGGGGCAAATGTAAGCAAAGGATAAATAAGGCTCTCTAGCAGCAAGCAAATCAAAATGACCACCTAACACCAGATTAAGAAAAATCATTTACCTGTTAGATATTATCCAGGTTCTCTAATCTTGAAGCAACTTTGGGAAAACTATTTTAAAAACTGAAAAAAGGACCTCTCAAAACATGAAGGCACGTTTACATCTCTTAGCAGCAACTCTCAACTCGGCTGCAAGAAGCCAGTCCTTATACTTAACTCTTCACAGTTCTCCTCGCACAGATTAGCATCCGGACATCAGCACCCAGGCCCAGGTCCACTGAGCACACGTGTTATGACCTTCCAGACAAATTCACTATCAAGGACCCCGGCAGTCAAAGCGGAGAGAGAGCTGCTTCTTCCTAACTCCAGTGACATCTAGTGCTAAGAAACGGAAATGCACCCAGGAACACAACGTCCTTCCAATTAGCACCATGTTAACTGCATATTATAAAACAGGAATGTGTATAACTCAAAAATATAGGGCTCTTTCCATAATTGGAACTGAGAATTGTCAACTGTCTTCTAACCCAAAATTCAAAATATCTCAAAAGATAAGCCCATTGAGAAGACACTCTTCTTTGATTGAGGGGAAGAAATCACTTTGCTCTCCAAATTTTTGTTTGTTATAAATACAAACATAGCTTTATTTACTTACAGCAGGCTGGGATGTTAGGAGAGTCTGCAGACATTAAAAGATTCCTGTTAAATTTAACCAAAAAGCACTCTGGCTTAATGTGACAATAAATACAAGCCATTAATTCAAAACCAACTTCAAAAATCTCTGAAGGAGCATAATTTAAATGCAGATGAAGCCCATTATAGAATGGTTTGCTGATTTAAATATGCCATGGGCTAAATCCTGTCTCCAAATTTTACATATTAAAATTATATTCTAAAAGATGCAGGCTAGCCAATTCTCTTTATCAAAGTAAAGCACCATTTTGGAATTAAGAATCAAAGGCATTTGGGAACCATTTTAAATAAAAGATAAGTAAGATATAATTAAAGAGCACTGGATGAGGAGGAAAAAAACAGAATCTAGCCCTGGTTCTAACTCTAGAACTTCAATACCAACTCATTTAATTTCTCTTGGCTTCAAATCCCTTATTTAAAAAAAAAAGGGGGGGTTGGGGGGGATGAAGAGAGGAAGAATGTCACCCGATTTCCCTCTCACCCCTCGTCCTGACAGCCTATGTTCTATGAACAAGATGATCTTTAACACCTCCTTGAGCATTTTTTAAAAATGACTTACACCACACACAATGACGCAGCACTTCAGGAAGACAGTCCTAAGTACGGCTAAGACTCAACAAAGGAGATGTGAACTGAAATCAGCGTGAGGTATATAAAGGTTTCTTCAGGACGTTTAGATGATGGCCCCTGACCCGGATCAAAGACATCTTTAATCGCATCCACTGTGACCTTGTACTTTCTAAACCATAAGGCTTGCCTTTGTCACTAAACCAGGATATTCATAAACATGCTGGTCAAGTGAGGTCTGGGTACCAGAGTAAGTTTAGGTCTTTGTTTAGTTCACAGAGAATGTTTATCAAAAAGCCTCTCTAAGATGAGGAAAGAGATCCAGGTAATTTAAAACATGCCTGGAGTTTCCTAATATAGTCATGGACGTTACCCTCTCACTTTGCAGAGAAAGTGGTGGCCTAGCTAAAAGCAACCGCTGTGGGTTAGAGAAGAGACCTCAGGGGGTGGGGGAGGGGGGGACCAGGAGAATGAGTTGTCCAGCTCAACCAAGACAGGAAATGAGGTAAGTTGAACCCAAAAGACCTACTAGATTTTGGTCGGTTCCAGATCACCACCTGGGTGTGCCCCCAGTATCTCAGGAAGTCCCCCTACTGCCCGCCCCGGGCACTTGTGAGGAGTGAATGCAGGAGGGAGTAACAGTTCTCCAGGACCACAGGGGCCAGTCTACGCGTCAGCCAAGCCAGGGGAGCTGGAGGAGGCTGGAGGCGCAGCCTGGACGGAGGACAGGAAATCCTGGGACAGGTCTCTTGATGACCAGGTCCAAGGCAAAGACATTTAGAAAATGAGGCTAATTAAAAATAATATACCATCAGGAAACTCAAAACAGAACCACAGCGTGATACCACTGCACACCCAACGAAAATGGCTAAAATAAACAAACAAAAAGACAGAAAACAGCAAATGTTGGTGAGGAGGTGGGAAAACCCAGCCCCTCACGCGTGGCAGGTGGGAATGTCAGTGGTGCAAACACTTTGGAAAACTGCTTTCAGTTCCTGCTGAAGTGGGGTGTGCACCTGCTCTCTGACCCAGCAGTTCTGCTCCTGGAGGAACACCCAACAGAAAGGCTCATGCGCCCCCAGCACGTGCCGTTCACAGGCCCGCTCACGGCAGCGCTGTTCCCCAGTCACAACCAGGAACAGCCCAATTCAAAGAGCAGAATGAATAAACCAACTGACGTAGCCACATCTTGCAATACGACGCAACAGTTAAAACAAACACCACTATAGGCGGACTCACTAACACGACGCTGAACGAGTGAAGCCTGTCACCAAAATAGCACACTGGGTGCAATCCCCAATGTACTAAGTGTACGGGCGGGATCAGCAGAGCTACGCCTCTAGAGTCAAGCCAGACCGCTTCCTTGGAGGGAGTAATGACTAGAAGGGGTCCCGAGGGGACGCGGAGGGGCTGGCAGTGCTCCGTTTCTTCACCCAGACACCGGGATGTGTGGGTGCGTTTACCTGGGGAAACCCACCAAGCAGGACACTTAGCATTTGTGTAATCTTCCGCGTGCATGTGACACGTAAACACCCAGACTGAGACCAGGCTCCCAGGGTGCGCTCAGAAAGGAAGAGTGGTCCAAACAAAGGAGTTCTGCAGCAAGGGACAAGGAAGCCCCCTGAGAGCCGTGAAGACACAGAAACCAGGCGGGGTCCCACGGGGGTAAGTCCCCGAAGCCCCCTGAGAAAGGACCCACGTCCTTCTCAGACGGAAGGGGTCCTGAGGGCTCCCCTAACCCTCCCACTTGTCCATGACTGAAAAAAACAGACAGAGAGAACGAATCCTTCGGTCAAGGTCACACAACTAGTTAGAGACAAGTCCAAGTGTAAAAAGCCAGTCATCTCAGTTCTATGACTTAACTGATTAGAAAATAACCAAGACATTTCAAAAGAACGAATGGTGCTGCCAGCCAGAATGGGACAGACTCCACGGACATGGTTTTCGTCCGTCTCATTTCATGAGAGAAGCAGACAGGGGAAGGGGGACCTCAGAAAGAGCAGAGAAAGCAGTCTCAGAGAAACGGGGAACACAGCACACTGCAGACAAAACAGAGCAGAAGGACCGCTGCACCCCTGCATCGCAAAAACACAACACTCTGCACGTCTGGACCACTCTTCCTTGCCAAAGAGCACATTTCAGATCTCTGTTCTATAAACAACCACCACTGCAGTTAAGTGCATAGGACAATCTCACGTGACGTAAAGAACTACCTATAAAGGTAGACAAGGATGCACAACTGGCTGGACACACTTCAAAAAAAAAAGTCTGAAAGATGTTCAGAGAAATCATGCATGTAAGAACAAACTTTAATAACCCATTAGGAAAAAAAAATGATACCCAGGAAATAATCATGATTCTTTTCTTACAATAATGACTAGAAATGAGCCAAGGCAGAAGAAATGACTACGCCCAATGCTGGTGGAAATAAAAATCCTCAGGATTCTGATTAAAGAAAGAGCATCAGAAATGCAAAGGGAAACCTGAGCCGTTACTTCAGAGGAAGCAAACCTTGTCCTGACATTTATGGAGATCACAGAGCAGACGGTGTGTACACAGGGGCCGTCGGCTATGTTGGTTTTTAAAACTTTGATGAACAGTCAAATTCACAGCAAATAAAGGGTCACTTTTTCAGAACTCCTTTTTTCATTAATCTTTAAAACATGAAGAAGGAAAAAAAAGTCAATGGTCAGAGAAAGACAAAAAAAACAATGAATTAGAACATAAAAAAAAATAGTGAGGTCAATCTGAAACATTTAAGAACTAGACAGCATAGTGAGGTCGCAAGTCACCTTCAAGACAGGGTTCAAATTCTGACCTCACTACTCCTTCCTTAACCGAGTGCCCTCTGGGCCTCAGTTTCCTTGTCTGTAAAGTGAAAAATTACATACATACACCCCTCAGAAGGCTGCTTAGCAGAACAAATTAATACATATGATACTTAAAACTGCAGTGCAGGTGGCTACTGAAAACTTCAGATGTGACTAATGCAGTGAGAAAACCAACCTTTCAACTTCTATGTAACTCGCTGGTTTAAATTTTTAAATTGCGCTCCATTAAGTTACTGGAAGACTTAAATATCTGAAACATAGTTTGCATAAGAATCTACTTTTCAACTGTAAATTTTATAAAATCAAAACACATATCAAGTGTATCTAACGTAAATTTAGCACTGAATTGATATTCACTGTAAACGTAAAATTCACGCCACAGCAAAGATGCATTAAAAAAAAGATTATGTTCCTCATTAATAATTTTATATTGATTATGTCAAATGGTAATTTTTTATATAATGGGTTAAATAAAATGTACTGTTAAAATTAATTTCAGCTCTTTCATTTTAAATGTGGCTATTAGGAAATTTAAATTCCCATATGTGGCTTGCATTACATTTCTGTTAAACAGTGCTGCCTTAGAACAATGCCTGCCACATAGTTAAGGCTGCAGTAAATATTATCCACTGTTATTTCTATTAATATTACCATTATTAATTACTAAGTGCAAGGCAGTTTGAGGAGCTCCGAAAACAATTAAAACAGGTCTCTACCTTCTGGACCTCAGAATCCAGCAAGGAAAACCAGACACCGTAACAGCTTTACAGATCACAAATGATTAAATATTTATCTGTGAAAAGAAGGAAACTTGCAGGAAAGAAAAGTCTACAAAGAGTGTATTCACCTCACTGAAGACCTTTGAAATTGCCGTTCTAAAAAACTACAGAGACCAGAATCTGTGTTAACCACCCAATTAGACCAGATCCAGATGCAAACAGAAAACAAAACAAAACAAAACATTACGTGAGGAACCCACACAGACTGAAGGCAAACATCTGCTCTTTGTGGATGGAGGTGGGGGAGCTGCTTCTGAGAGTCCAGACCTCATCCACTGGGGGGTCCTGTCTGGCTCCCGAAGCCCAGCCTGCACTGAGAGGCAACTGGGAGTAAGGGACGTCTGGATCTGGATCGGGGACACTCTGATCATAAACACTGGGCAGACAAGTGCAGGAGAAAAGCAGCCGGAGCCAAATTCTCACCAGGATGGAAGCCAGAAAAGGGGGCCCAGGGAAGGCACACACCCAGCAATGCAGGGTCAAGTGTGTTTCTAGAAGCACTACTCTTAATAACCAAGAGATGACAACTCAAATGGAGATCACCGACAGGAGAATGGATAACCAGAGTGTGCACAGCTGCGTAATCAAGCAGACAGCACTGCTGACCATGGCACGGATGAATCCGAACATCAACATGCTGCACAGAGAGCCAGAAACACACAGAGGATGTGCTGCAGGAGCAGGCCAAACCCATCCAGGCAACGGCTGTCAGAGCACCTCCGGGAGATGAGGATCGGAAGGACTGGGGAGGGACCAGAGGGAACCTCTGTGGAGTAGGAGACAACTCTGTTCCTCCATCTGGGTGTGGGTCACAGGGGTGCACACACACACACACAAAAATCCGTGAGCTGTACAGTTCTCCGGGTTTGCACACTTTAAAGGTGCACACTTTGTGTATGCTGAACCTCAATTAAAAAGGAAAAAATCTCAAATAGTTTTTTAAAAGGTCCTGTGAACAAATCACCCTATTTAACAAAAAATAATCTATTCAGCTGAAATATCTTTTCAAATGCCATCACCCAACGTCTCCAAATGCTTGCATGAGCCTACAATCCGGAAGCTACAGAATACTGCAAGAAGTTACGTGCGCCGTGTTTTCCTGGGAGCCCGTGCCTGGGCCACAGACACGTGGACATGTGCTTTAAGTGATAATCTTCCACGTGCTTAGGGCTGCAGGTCCCAACTCTTGGGAGGCTCAGGGAACTTGTTTAGAAATAGAGATTTGGGGGTACCATCTCCAACAACTCTCCTCCCATGACTCTACAGATCCCAGAAAATGGTCTTTTTAAAATAGTTCCCAAGGGATTCTGAGTGGAAACCACTTCTGTGTGAAAAATCAGCTTCTGTGACATGCACAAATCAGCTTCTGTGACATGCACAAATTGGCTTTCGAGACACTCGACTTAGCAACTTAAAGAGAACCAGAGCTAGTTCTGCTGTTAGATTTCAGTCCAATCTGCTCGAAGTGCCAGTACAATTTTTACTTTAATAGCAAGGACAAGAAAGACTAACAGAGAATACATTAATAGAGAGTAGACTGGATCTAGAAGAAAATGAGCATTTTTGGTGACACTTGTGTTATGAGGTTCTTTCAAGGAGAAATCACAGCTGTCTGGAAATAACTCTTCTCATGTACAGACACACAACTTGCTCGGAAAAGCTGTTTTTAGCTGGCAAAGCCGGCACCGTAAAGCTTTCTATGAGATGTTAGAAATTTACAACCACCTCCCTCCTTGCAAGTATCAGAACATCCTGGTGACAAATAGAAACATGCAATTCCATGTTCGCTTTTCAGTAGATGCCCACTGCTAATTACCCTGTCTTACAGATACATACGTCTCATAACCACCACTTTTGTTTGCTAAGAGACTCGGAGCTCTACCACCTGGAGTGAAAAGAAAGGACGGTCATCCTTAAATGATGCAAAGGCAAAACCCACCCAGATGCTAAGGAACAGTAATCTCCTAAAACCTGCGGCTGCAAATGGAAGGCAGAGCCAACTCGCCGCTCGTAGCAACCGTTGCTAGGTGGATGGGGCTGGGAAACACTAAGCGAAAAGGGTCAGCTGGAAACGAAGCCCAATTCAAAACCACATATGAAAAGCGGAAGAAGAGAACACACGCTCATTAAGGGCTCATTTTAAATCACATAATCCATGCAAAAAGGGCACGAGAAATGTGTTTAAATACATGGAGTTCATCGTGTGCCATCCTTCAATCCTAATGCCAGGAAAGAGTGATTTCTCCTGTACGGAGTATCTACGCCACAGTGCAGATATTCAGGGGCCCTTTCACATACAAGCGCATTACAGGACTCCTGAGTCCTACAGGAAATGTATGAAAGTATTTTCTCTTAAGAAATAAAAGAGTATTTCAACTAAGTTGCATCTTCTGTTTGCCTTGAATATATACTACAGTAAGTGCCTGGTTCTACATCTACGGTGGAAAATGCGGATGGCAGCACCAAGATTCACCTGCTCCCCCACCCCACAGTGCACTGCAGCTGCTGCGAATGGGCCTGACCTGACCCCAGCTCAAGAGGAGGGTCCTGGTTCATCTCAGCCAATCAGAGAAATTCATTCTCTTATCAAAGTGACTGATTTAGGTAACCAGGCCTAAGCTGGTCAGCACAAGGCCCCAGGGATTGGTTCACAAAAGCATCAATCAGTCAGCACAAAGCTCAGAATTTTGCTGGAGACTCCGAAACCCAGACCCTTTGAATATAAACCATGTGGTAGGTAAATATAAAGCTCTGCTTGCTGCTCTCACTTTGCCTGAGAGCCTGACAATGAACTCATTACACCAAAAAGGCAAAGCCAGAAATAGTCCCAGAGAACCTGAGCCAGTGCCCTGATCAAACCATGCTTAAATCCCATCCCTACCTCCAGACCACCTAATAAATCCCTTTATCATTTAAGCCAATTTGGAATTGGGTTTTCTGTTATTTGAAATTAACAAACAAACATAAAATGCTACATGATGAAATGTCTTAGAGGTAATGACACTTCATAGCTGTGTAAAACTAAACTTTCAAAAGTTTGCATCTACATAATTTCTGTCCAGTTGGGAAGACACATTACTGGCAAACCAGTTTCACATATAAGAGGGTGGATTCAGAGCAAAGAAGTAAGAGAAAAATCATATGTTGGATTATACGTGGAATCTAAAAAAAGCCTAAAAACTAAACAACATGAAACTGAGCTTACAGATACAGAGAACAGATTGGTGGCTTGTTGGTTGCCAGAGGTGAGGGGGGTGGGGAATGAAATGGGTGAAGGGGATCAAAAGATATAAAGTAAGTAAGTCCGGGGATGTGACACACAGCATGGCGACTACAGTTAATGATACCGTATTGTATACTTGAAGTTGCTAAGACAACAGATCTAAAAGTTCTCACAAGAAAAAATTTTTATAATTATATATTGATGAAGAATTTTTTATTTCACTTTATATTTTTTGTACATACATATTTTTATCGCTTAGCTAGACGTACTGTGATCACTTCACAACATACACAAAAATTGAACCATTATGTTGTACACCTGAAACTAACATAATGTTAGAAGTCAATAATACCTCAATTTAAAAAAAGGGGGGGGAATTAGTTAACACTACTGTAACGCTTACAACACTGACTACGTGCTGGTCACTGTTCTAAATGCTCCACACCTACTTATTTCTCGCCGTCTCTGACAGGGTCTGTCGCTGTCTGCATCTTGCAGGGAGGTTCTGAGAAAAGGAAAGGCCAAAGTGACTGAGGCTGGAACGCGCACAGACCCAAGTCATTAGGCCACCAGGCTGAGAGCCATCTCTCCGCTCCCAGGCTCTCTCCACCTCCACCCACTCGTCTCCAAACTCCCAGCTCTTAGAACTCCTGCAAGGTGAGGTAAGTGTGTTCCTGGATGACATCAACAATGAACAAGTTGTACCATGAAATGGTTGCTTTTCAAGCTTTCCTGCCAACAAAACCAAGTTCCCACAGTTGGGTACGCCCTCTAAGTCCAGGTGCACATAAAGCACCTCCGTACGGCTGGGCAGTCTCTTCCTCCCGATTGTGGCAGTAAACACGCAGCTGGAGCCTGACGGCTCCCATGGCTCACTGCAAAAGACCAGAAGGGAAGCCCCGCGTGCATTCACAGTAATTTATCACACTGTTCCAACGTTTCACAGGGCGCATTTAGTCTGATTTCTGAGCCTTCTGCTTCTGAAACGTTATTCCAAAGTAAGAACCAACAGATACTTGCAATACGTTAATTTATGAGCACCCCCTGTGGGATGAAAACTGCCACGGAAAATAAGGCAGGCTGGGCGTTATTAACACATCACAGCTGGTTCTGGGAACAGCTCGCTTAGCCTCTGACCCTGCCAGGTTCTCAGGCATCTCCCTATCAATTATCAAATCCCAGTTCAAGAGAACAATGAACTTTGTTTATTTCTTCACCTTTCACCTTAAAAAACAGTTGCAAGAGCAGAACTTTAGACGGGAGGGAACACACAGTCTCATGGGAATTAGCAGCCAGAGTCTAACTTTAAGGAGGCCAACAAATTAACAACTGCATTCTATATAAAGCGCAGTAACATGCTTCTCTTGCTTCGGAGCAAGCAAGAGCCAGCGAGATATTATGTGTTGATGCACTGAAAAAAATGCAGAGCTTTGCCCTCGGGGGTACCAACAATGACTTCTGTTCAGACAGACACAAAGTCATCCACATTCACCTGCACATGAAAGCAGGGAGGCAGTTTGTCTTAATGCTGTAAACAGTACGCATGACCGTCCTAGGTCAAATCCTAGGGCATCAAATGCCCAAAAAGCTCTTCACAAGGAAGCGACCCACAGTTGAAAGAGCTGTCTCCTCCGTAACCCAAAATCGGAGCAGAACCAATGTCCATGAACAGAGCTCCCTACTACAGCTACCGCAGCTTCAATTCTTGTACCAGAAAGAGGTCAAGGTTAACAATTCTAAAGGAGACACAGGCCACCAAAAAATATCATCTCTCATCGCTTTGTGGGTTACCTGGAAACCAGAGAATCCAGAGCCCTGGGCAGCAGGGATCCAGAAACCGCGAACCTGGCCTGCCACAAGCCCACGGAGCACCAGCCCCAGTTATCAGTGCTGCTTCCAGTGACGTCCCGTTACAGCCCCAACACGACATATCCACAAAACGGAAAACTGCTGACAGCACGAAAAAATTGTTTTATAGGTTGCCATAATCTTCCAGAGACAAAAAGTCAGCTGATTGATTCTATCATAAAACAGAAATAAGTTGGTTTAAAGTATGCCTCTCCATGAAATTCAAACTCAGACAATCTTAAGCCAGTAAAGGACTCCAATTTCATTTTATTATATTCCTTATTAGTCAAAACATTCTGAAAGGGTGAAAAATGTTCTTCCAGCAACGTGTGACCCACTCCTGCCATGGGCTTGTAGTATCCCGCCCTTCTACTCCCTAGAGATGGACTATTAAGACAATTTAAACTTAAGTCAGTTACATCAGGACCCAATCATCACAGATTCAAACATGTGCCCTCCTCCAAATTCAACTTGACAAACGTAGTTTACTGTAAGAAAAGAAAATCCATACAATTAATGTTTGGGGAAAAATAACTTTAACTCAAACTTGCGCTTGTCCAAGGCTTGGACAGGAGGCTCACTTTTGAAGGACAAGTCTCTCCAAGTCCCTCTGCCCATGAGCCGTCTGCTCCCCAGACCCACGCCTCCCCCGCACCAAGCCATAGTCTAGGGAAATCACGAAAGTAAGTCACGTACCGGAGTAATCAAAGGGTATGTCTGCAGTAGGGAAGAGACCCTATTTCTTCTGGGAAAAGAATATATACATATATCTGGGAGAATATCCGGTCAAGCCAGCGGCGTGGTAGGACTACGAGCTTGCCTCTCCTCACGACTACAACGAAACCACAACTGACTGCTAAACAACCATCGAAAACAGACAAGGACCTAGCAAAAAAGACCTTCTGCAACTGGAAACATAAAGAGGGAACCACGGCAGGACAGTAGGAAGGGCATGCTCCCAATACTATTGGGCCCCATACCCCCGGGGTGAGTGACCCACAAGCTGAAGATCTGTTAAGTCGCAGAGGCCCCCCCACAGGAATGAGAGCTCTAAGCCCCACGTCAGGCTCCCCTGCTTGGGTCCCGGCACTGGGAAGGAAGGAGACCCCAGGGCATCTGGTTTTGAAGGCCAGGGGGGCTTGGCTCTGGGAGCCTCATTGGACTGGGGGAAACGGAGACTCCATTCGTGTGAGAAGCATACACGAAAACTCACATGCACCAGGTCCAAGGGCAGAGGCAGTGACTTCACAGGAACCTGGGCCAGGCCTGCCTGCTGGATTTGGAGGGTCTCCTGGTCCCGTGGGGGGTGGCTGCGGCTCACTCAGGGGACATAAAAGCTGGTGGTGGACATTTTGGGAGTGTTAATCTGCATGAGCTTTCCTGGAGGCTGACATCTTGATTGGATCATTAGCACCAAGACCGAGCCCCACCCAATAGCCTGCAGGGAAGCCTCAGGCCAGATGACATACAGGCTGGGAACACAGCCCCACCCATCAGCAGACTTCCTAGGCCACAAAGGCCTCTAGACACAGCCCACCCACCAGTTGTCCAGGACCTAGCTTCACCCAACTGTGGGCAGGCACTGGCTCCTCCTGCCAGGAACCCTGCATAAGCCTCTAGTCCAGCCTCGTCCAGCCTCATCCACCAGGGCAGATACCAGAAATAAGAAAACAATAATTCCAAAGCCTGTGGAAGGAATCCACACACACATAGAAAGATAGACTATATATGGTGGCAAAGGAATATCTCCCAGGCCAAGGTACAGGATAAAATCCCAGAAGAAGAAATAAGTGAGGAGGAGATAGGCAATTTATTTGACAAATAGTTTAGAGTAATGATGGCAAAGATGTTCAGAGAACTCAAGAGGAGTACAGATGCACAGAGTGAAGTTTTTAAGCAAAGAGTTGGAAAATATAAAGAATACCCAAACAGAGTTGAAGAACACAATCACGGAAATGAACAGCACACTAGAAGGAACCAAGAACAGACTAAATGAGGCAGAAGAACAGATCAGTGAGCTAGAAGACAGATTAGTGGAAATCACTACTGCAAAAGAGAAGAAAGAAAAAATAATGAAAAGAAATGAGGATAGTTTAAGAGAACTCTGGGACATGAAGTGCTCTAATATTCACATTATGGGGGTCCCTGGAAGAGGAGAGAGACAGAGAAAGGACCTGAGAAAATTTTTGGAGAGATAATAACCGAAAACTTCCCCAACTTGGGAAAGGAAACAGTCACCCAAGTCCTGGAAGCGCAGAGAGTTCCACACAGGATCAACCCAAAGAGGAGCACACCAAAGCACACAGTCATCAAATTGACAACAATTAAGGGTAAGGAGAAAATATTAAAATTAGCAAGAGAAAAGCAACGAATAACATACAAGGGAGCTCCCATAAGCTTATCAGCTGATTTTTCAGCAGAAACTCTACAGGCCAGAAGGGAGTGGCACGATATATTTAAAGTGATGCAAGGGGGAAACTTACAACCAAGAACATCTATCCAGCAAGGCTCTCATTCACACTTGATGGGAGATATCAAAAGCTTCACAGATAAACAAAAGCTAAAAGATTTCAGTACCACCAAGCCAGCTTTGCAACTAATGTTAAAGGACCGTAAGAAAAGACAAAAGAAGAAAGAAGAAAAAAAAAAGAGAGAGAGAGACCTACAAAAGATTGCTTTGGCTATGTGAGGTTTTTAGTGGTTCCTTATAAATTTCGGAATTGTTTGTTCTAGTTCTGTGAGGAATGTCGCGAGTATTTTGATGGGGGTTGTGCTGGATCTGTGGGTTGCTCTGGGTAGTGTGACCATTTTGATAGCGTTGGTTCTTCCAATCCAAGAGCACAAGAAATCTTTCCATTTCTTTGTGTCATTTCGGTTTGCAGAGAATAGGTAACCTCCTTGGTTAGGTTTATTTCTAGGTATTTTGTTGTTTTTGATGTAATGGAAATGTATGCTAGTTATAGAATTCTGGGTTTTGAAGTGAAAAAAAAAGTAAATGAAGGGCTGCAAAGGGCAAAATATCCTTCTTTTTTATGGGTGAGTTGTATTCATATATATACATATACACACTGCATCTCCATTATCTGTTCAACTACTGATGTGCACTTAGGATGCTTCCATATCTTGGCAATTATAAATAATGTTGCTGTTAATAGCAGGGTGTATGTACCTTTTTGAGTTAATTCTTAGTTTGTGGTTGGCTTTATTCCTTTGATAACTATGTAAGTTTAAAAAGCTAAAACTCTAACTGTTCTTAGAAACAATGAACAGTACATATATATAAATTTTAAAACATACACGCAGTATATAAAGAGAAATGAGCTATCAAGCCATGAAAGACATGAAAGAGACTTAAAAGACATATTACTAAATGAAAGAAGCCAGTCTGAAAAGGTTACAAACTGTATGATTCCAACCAAATGACATTCTGGAAAAGGCACACCTACAGAAACAATAAAAAGACCATGGTTCCCAGGGGTTTGGGGAGAGGGAGGGAGGGAGGCAGGAATGAATAGATGGAGCACAAGGGATTTTTAGGGCAATGAAATTATTCTGTATGATTGTATAGTGGTGGCTACATGTCATTATGCATTTGTCAAAGCCCATAGAATATACAACAGCAAGAGTGAACTCTAATGTAAACGATGGACTTTGGTTGATAATAATGTGTCCATGTTGGTTCATTGATTGTACCAAATACGCCACACTGATGAGGGATGTTGAGAGTAGGGAAGGATATATGTGTGGGTGGGGAGGGCTATGTGCAAACGCTCCATATTTTCTGCTCATTTCTGCTGTAAACCTGAAACTGCTCTAAAAGAATAAAGTCTATTAAAAAAAAAGAATATATATGTATGTGTGTGTATATAACTGAATCACTATGCTCTACACCAGAAACCAACACATCATAAATCAACTCTACTTCATTTTTTTAATTTAAAGAAAAAGAAAAGAAAGAAGAAAAAAGAAAGAAGAAAGAAAAGAAAGAAAGAAAAGAAAAGAAAGAAAGAAAAGAAAAGAAAAGAGAAAGGAAGGAAGGAAGAAAGGAAGAAAGAAAGAAAGAAAGAAAGGAAGAAAAGAAAGAAAAGAAAAAGGAAAGAAAGAAAGAGAAAGAAAGAAAAGGAAAGAAAGAGAGAGAGAGAGAAAGAAAGGAAAGAAAGAAGGAAGGAAGGAAGGAAGGAAGGAAGGAAGGAAGGAAGGAAGGAAGGAAGGAAGGAAGGAAGGAAAATCAGCCTGGCCCTGGGAGATTTGGCAATATATATGAGCAGTGACTTCAGTGGGGTGAGTATAGCTCAGTGGTAGATGGCATGCTTAGCATGCACAAGGTCCTGGTTTCAATCCCCAGTACCTCCATTAAAAGAAATTAAATAAATAGATAAATAAATATACCTAATTACCCCCCCAAACAAACAAACAAGCAAACAAAAACGCCAAAACCTAAAAAATACCACTACCACTAATAAAAGCACTAGCACTGCTCCTTCCAACAAGCAATTCCACAAAACAAACAAACAAACAAGACACTGAGAAGAAGAGCCAGTGCGGAAGGGACCAGAACAGAGAGCACGCCGTGCGCGGCTCAGGACAAACCCTGCCCAGAGTCAGCGCCCCCCTGCCGCACCGTCTGCCACACATGCGCCATAAGCTGCAGTCCAAACAGGCTGTGGTTTATTCTGAAGCACAGAGCTCAAGGAGTTGTCTGGACGTCAGGTAACAGATCCCTGGGCATTTTGTTTTAATGTTTTGGTAAGTACGTTAAGAAGAAGCCATTGGGGTGAGTCCTTATCCAGTCTAACCCAGCCCCGTATAGGCAGAGATGAGGACATGGAGGGCAACGAGGCCTGCAGGCACACAGAGAAAAAGGCCACGTGAGGGCCCAGTGAGCAGGCGGCCGTCCGCAAGCCAGGGACAGAGCGAGGCTTCAGGACAAACCAACCCTGTCAACACCTTGACCTTGGACTTCTAGCCCCAGAACTGTGAGCACATAAATGTCTGCTGTTTAAGCCCCAGCCTGCGATGTCTTGTTACGACAGCCCTAGCAAACTAACATAAAGGTTTTGGTTTTGTTTCTTGATGCTGCTTTAATCCGGTAAGTCTTCACCGCATGCCTCCTCTATGAGAAGCAGAGTTCTAGGTGCTGGTTCACAGAATCATCTAGAGACAGTCCTTGCCCAGATCCTCCCCCTGTTTAGAGGGAGAAATCGAGACCACCAAACTCCAAGTATGATGAAGCCTGTGACAGAGGCAGCACCAAACCTTTTCAAAAGCAGAGCAAACAAAACCACCCCACCTGGGAAGTGGGCAAGAATAGGGACCGGAGAGCTCCAAGGTGGGTTCAGACGGCGAAGAGAGGGGAGCATCTCAAACGATGGAGCAACACAGGCAAACCCAGCACCCAGTGCGCACAGGGCCCAGCAAGACGCCCAGCCGGGCGGTGGGGGACTGTGACAGGACACGTGAGACGGAGAGGGAGGTCAGTGACTCCGGGGACACGTGACGGAGCTTGGACTTTAATTTCTAGAAGATGAAGACTAATGAAAATAAAGAAGGTAGATTAAGGGGCAAGAGAGCAGAAACACAGCATAGACCGTAGAGGGTAACACACCGCACAGTACCCATCTGCCTTACCATCGCCTCTTCAAAAGCAACACGCTTTCCACTGACGTTCACTCCTTTCCTGATCACCCCGACCCTTTTCATCTCTTTCCTTGTGACTCAGATATAAGAAAGAGGTTGCCATCGCCCGACTTCCAAGCTGGGGACTACGGAGTGACAATGTGGGTAAGGGTCACGACCCAGTGACTCAGAAAGAGAATTGAAGCCTGAGACGGACCCGGCAGATACAAGCTAGAGGCTTGTGCGTTGTCACCACAGCGCCATCAGCCTGGCTGCAAACAGCCGGCGCCCTTTGTCACTGCGCCTTTCACGCCCTCCACCCCACCCGACACACCCAGGACTCCACTCATCCACAGCAAGGAAAGCCACAGACCAGACCAGGAAGAAGGGGACAAAGGCACTCGTTGGCTTCTGAGCATCTAACAGCTCAGGATCTAGTGATTTCCAGGGAAGTTAGGAAGTTAGCTATTTCTGACCTCAAGGGACCTGTGCCTTCCACACCGACTTGAGACGCTGTCCCTGCGTCAGAAGGGCCCCCCTGGCGTGTGCTGATAAACTCATCTCAGGTCTCATAACGGGCCCGGGCAGGACAAGCAAACAGCACAGTTAGAATGACAAGGACAAAGAAAGCCACTGTGAGGAATGAGAAGGCAGAGCAGCCTCTCCTCCTCAGTTCCTCCTCCGACCACACCCACGAGGCTGCCCTGAAGCGACGTGCCAATGAAGCTGGGCGAGGAGCAGCGACAGTGCCGGCTCTCACTGCGCCAGGAGGCACCGCTGTCCTTGCGCCTCCCTTCAGCCCCTGGACGGTCTGCCTCCCAGTCTCCTCCTGCAAGGTCTCGCCTTAGACGTTCAGGGTTCGGGGCGTGGACGGGCTGATAGATGACAAATCGGCAGAGTGAACAACTGGGTCCCAATGCTGAAGACAATCCTGGGAATTCACCGCATCACTTGGCCTGTCTTACAAAATGGGCAAGTGTAGGGCCAGCGCAAGCTCCCAGAATTTAAAGACTCGTGTTTTAACACCAGCACATGTCGATCACACCGCTGATCTCAAAGCAGGCGTGTACATTTATGCCCCACCCCCGGCCTTTTTGTGGGTGAAATCCACCTCCCCCTAGACTTTCTGTTCAGCCAAGTGACCTGCTCTGGTCATGACACAAGCAGAAGTTTGAAATGTACTCATATGACCAGGCTTGACCCATTACACGCTGGCCATGACCGTGAGAAGATCATGCCCCGGACAACCAGCTGGTCCAGAGGGATGAGGGACGTGGAGCAGACCTGGAGCCCACCCACAGCCTGCATCCAAGCCCAGCTAAACTGGAGCAGCCCAGCCCGCCCCCAGCCAACCTGCATGAGGGGAAGTAAACATTGGTTTACGCCACTGGGTTGGAGGGGGTCTATGCAGTATAATTGGAATAATAGCCAAGAACAAGCAGTAGAAATACAGGAAAAAGAATGACACAAACCACATAGGTATGAACTCAACAAATCACAATCTCTTCCCATCAACTTCCAAAGAACGTTTCCAAAAACATTTGAGTGGCCCACTTCTTCACCTCTGCCCTCAGGCACGATCTTCCAATAAGAGATGAAAACAGCTTTGAAATACCAAACGTGTGTAAAAAAACAACTCTGGGTTTCAAACACAAATACCAGCAGAGAAATCCAAAAAGGGTTTGTGAGGTCAAAAGAAGGAAAAAAATCTGAAATATCACTAGCCTTTCTCATAACCTTCCACACCTAGCACATATCATATTTCTATTCTTCTCATCTTGAAAGTTATAAAAGATAAAAATAATAAGATTTATGAAAAAGAGAATTGAAACTGAAAAAAGATTTAGCTTCAGGGCCCAGAATAACTTTATGAGAAGCAGCATCAGAGAAAGTTCAGGGGTCACCATGGTGGCTCTCGGCGTGGACACCTCTGCGGGGCTGTTTTAAAACCCCCGCCACGGTGACAGGGAGAAAGTCAGTGGACGAGATGGGCTGGAACCTCTCCACTCACTGCTGCACTGCCTCCTGGGCACTCTGTATACTGATGACCTTTCACACAATAACTACTTGGTTTCCATTTTCCTTACATGGAGCAGATTTTAGCTCCCTCCCTGGCAAATTTGCTGAGGAAAGTATACATCGTGTCAGGAACAGTCCAACGACCGGGCTTCATAAGTCTAGGGCGTGGTACTGCTTCTTCAAGATGACGCAACGTCAATGATGGAAACCGTTCACAGCCTTGCTGTGCGTCATCTATACCTCGTTGTTCAGAAACGTACGACTGAAGCATTGTGCTGTACACCAGAAACTGACACAACGCTGTAAACTGACTACACTTCAATTAAAAAAAATAAAGTTAAAAACAAAAACAAAAAAAAAAAAAGAAATGCAACTGAAGTCTCTGCTCAGTTTCCTGCACAGAAACCTCTCCGTGAAACCAACGGTGAGAAAGTACCTCAGAACGACCCGACACCACCAGGAGGAAAGAGAAGGAAGTCTGGCCGCAGGAGCCCTCACTTACTCAGTGCTTCCTGTAACCAGAGAGGACGCCTCTGGGCCCATCACCACCCACGACCTCCGAGGACGGCAGCTCCCCCTCTGCCCATGAGAGCCAGTCCGCTTAACCCCAGGGCAGGCTGAGTCGCCTAACGGTACGAGGGAATTTTACCCAGCATGATGCTGACCTCACGCTCAGAGCTACTCCACGCCGTTAAGTCGGCCCCCAGGAAACGGCCACCAGGCGCCGCACTTTCACGTGAAGGGCGCCCCAGTCAGGGCTCTGCCAAGACGTGTCGTTAAACCTCGTCTATCCAGCCTCGCCAATACCGGAGGGAGATCTTCATCCTTTGGGGAAGTTTTACCTCAATAGACCTCAAAAACAAACCTAGGATTCAGTCACCGACTCTGAACTCCTCCTCGCACGTGGAAGGACAGACATTATCAAAGCAGAAAACTGGAGTCTGAACCTCAAACCTGACATAGCTGACCCTCCACGGATGACACAAGTTTCTTACCAACTCAGCAAAAAACGGGGCCATAAAGAAATGTGTATTTTGAAGCACGGAATATGAAAAACCAGAGGCCGTCACTGACATCTTCTCTCAATGAGTCTTGCAGAAAATGCAGACCATCACGGCCTTTGAAACCTACAGAAAAAATTCTAATAGGAAATTCCTAGTTGAGAAATTTCCTTAGTCTAGCCAGGCTACAAACATGTATTCTTCAATATTGCCATCGGAAGTTTGTTTTTGTTTTTTTTTTCCTTTAACACATCGCTTTCGTATTGGGTTTAACAAAAGCAGAAAGGCAGACTGGATGTCCTCGGATATATTAAGTGCAGATTAATACGTGTTCAGTCAAAAATAGAAAAAGTCCACGATTGAGAGCAAACACGTTAAGCACCAGCATCGTCTCTGTGGGTTAAAACACGCATGGCTGTAATGGCTACCTTTTCCATTTCTTCAAAATCAAACCAGACTCCCAACCTCCCAAAAGTCACTAATCAGTTCCACTGACCTGACCCAAAGCAAAGCACACCATCGCCTTCTTTGCGAGAGAAAGAAAAAGTTTTACCGATTTAAGCCAGCACAGTAAGATTACGACACCTTTTTTAGAGTCCTTACTTTCAAAATGTTTTGGGTTTCATTCCACTTGTTTGTCCATTCTTTGGTCAATTCTTGAACCTAAAAGGGAAAAAGACACATATGTGATCGCTCCATTGAAAGTAAAACTTATTGTGATTTTATTCTAGAACGTTTCCAAGCTCTTACAGATTGTGGACGGATGTACTATACTTTTTTTTTTAATTAGATAGCAATTTCTCTCTGTGAAGGAACCATCACCAAATATAAATCAAACAAGCTGATCTCACCCTGCAACCTACATTGTAGCAAAGGAAAGAACAGAAACAAATCTGTCTAGTTGCCTGGAGCAGACTTTTTTTCATGGTGGACTTAAATAAAAGCTGCTTCCTTGGATATTAACCAAAATTACACGTTCAAAGATGACAACATCCCACTAAATGGGTTGATTTTTCCTGATCACACTTCCAGTCCTGAGAAACACTGATTTACTTTCCTAATTAGATGCGGTGATTAAATCACCTCGGGTGCTGCGGTTTTCTTTTAGGAGATAATCTGCTTTTGTAGCTAATTAATAGGGTTTATAAATCTCATTCTATCTTTAAAAAAAAAAAAAGGGTGGCTCTTCAATTGACTCAGTAAAAGCAAAACTCTTTTGATAAAAATCAGCTTCTTTCCCGTCTGCTGTAACTTAGGGGAGAAAGTATCCCCCACTGTCGAATGCAGCAAAGTGGGAAACTGCTGCTCCAAGTTAATGAAAAATATTCTGCTAGTTCCATAAACCTTTTTAAATGACCTTAGTGAGTAACCACTAAGAAGCAAAAAGTGATACTTGAATGAGAGGTAGAAAAAAGAAATAATGGAAAAATCCTGTAAAAGGAGGCATACTCAGGGCTAAAGGAGAGTGACCTCCCAGGGGTAGAGGAGGGGACGCATCACTCCAAAGCCCTGTCCCTTCTGTCCTCCAGGACTCCTGCCACCTACCCACTCCCAACGGCAGACACCATCCCATTTCAAAGGCTGGCCTTCCCACTGGTAGGTGATCCTGTTTAACAGGTCAAAATGAACGCCCAGAAGGCACCTGGTTATACTCCCGCTGCTCAGAGGAAGACTTGCCACAGGCCATCAAGTCTGGTAAGTGGGAAGGGCGGGAGTCAGCGACCTTCCTGACAGACAGCGGTCTGTTACCCACAGGAAGCAGAGGAACCAGCGTGATGGTTTATCCCACAGCAAAACCACAACACCTCTCACCCACCGGCACCCATTCAGCGGGCATTCATTTTACTCCTCAGCTGACCTTTTGTTTTAATAATGTATCTTCTTCTACTAGCAACTAATGTCAACACTATCATCTCCTTGGTGAAAAACAAAAGAAACAGGACTGAGCCTCCCTGACTTTGTTTTTCGCTTGTTTTCAGGGGTTAGGCAAGCGTCCTGGTCCCTCTGGAACCGGCCACACACGCAGGATTTCGCGGCGTCACTTGAGGGGCGCCAGTCCCAGGGCCTCTACCGGTGGCAAGAGGAATCGGGGGGCTTTCAGTTTTGGAAAAGTTTTCCAAGCGGGAGCATTCTTCCGCCTTCTCCCCCTACAGAAGGGGAAAATAGCAGGGGGGTGAATTCACTAACTTACAACAATTAACAGATTCTCACAGGCAATTTATCTGAGAAACACAAAGCATTTAATAAGAAATGTTTCTTCATTTCACCAACAGATAAGTCCTCCCTGAAGAAATGTGAAGCCAATCAATCCTTTTCCAGTTCAACCAAGTATCTTGAGTTTAAAACAAATAGTAAGTGTGCCTCGGGTTTACTTTACTTTTGAATTTAAACCAAATAATCTTCATTTATAATTTTTTTTAAAAAAAACGCAGTCTGATACCACCTGTAATAATGAGACCAGGTGGTAAGATTTACAGCTAAGAGGCGCCAACAATTTCAAAAGGTCAGCAAAAACCTAGATGGAAATTTAGAAAATGTTATAAACAAGAGGGGCAGTCATTTATGTCCCAGCATGGATAATGGATTAAATTAAAATGTTTATTGCTTTCTATTAACTTGCTAGGTATTCCTGAGAACTATTAGTAAGAAACAATTTAAGACAATATCCAGACATTTCAAAGCACTCAAAATTAAGAGTCTGAAGAACTAAAATACAAAATGTCAAGAGAAAAATAGGGATTAAGAAACCAATATTGTCACTAATGCTATTATCAGCAAATTAATCAGCATAATTATCCAGGGAAGCGTCAACACGTTCCTCATTACCCCCCAGATGACACCTTCGATGCTGCGTATTCTTGGAAGAGCTTTACCAACAGAACCCAATTTTCCTTCTCAATCTGTTTTAACCATTCAGCACAGTGAACAAAACCCACTCCGAAAATGTCCTTAATGCCTGTTTCTCCTTTCACAGAGGATTCTATTTAAAAAAAAAAAAAAGTATCGAATCAGGTCAGCCTTGAAATGAGTTTTCAAAAAGCGCCAGCACAGAAACCGTGGCTTCAGCCCACAACACTCTGTCTCCCAGCCACTCACTGCCCCCCTCACCCCGCCTCAGATCCCACCTCGCTTAAGAGCAACTAACCATCTGCTCAGAGGATTCAGTGATTCCTCAAGCGCAACTTCCCGCTGGAAAGAAAAGGATGACGCAAGACTCGACGGCGGTCATGGCAGAGCCCTGGGGACCAGCACCATGAACACGGCCTCCCTCTCCCACCAATTCCGAAGGCCCGAGAGGCCTCCCCGCCGCCTCGCACGGCCCGCGTGTGAATCTCGGTTGCAGTCAGTTAACCATCGTGTGCCAGGCAGATCCCATTTCTTACGTCACAGAGAGCTTGAGGAGATACATGGGAAGTCAACTGTAGTGCTTCTTTAGAACTGGGGTGGGACAGGGGAGTGGCAACTATTATCACAGAAGAAAATGAGTCTCAGAAAGCAGGTATTAAAACGTGCGCACTAAAAACAGTAAAAGTTATCCTTCGAAAAAAATAAATAACAAGTCAAGGTGTCACTTACTCTTGCTTCATTCTGCTGAAGTTTCTCCTCCATACTTAAGGCCGTGGGAGAGTCTAAGAGGGCAATCTACGATTTAAACCACAAAAATGAGCAGTTAGTCAACAGCAACAATCTGGAGGCAGGATCTGTCCACGACACTGCAAATCATCAAAAGTTGCCAAATAAACAATTAAACAGAGGTAGAAAGTACTGCTCTGTACGCCTCCCTGAAAGTGCCAATCATCATTAAATCTTTAAGCCATGGAGTACATATCTCATAATATTCAAATCCACGGCAACCTGGTAAACCTACATTTGCAACACAAATTAGCAAAGAGGAGGAAAAAGACAAACATGTAACATACTGACATTTTACCAAAATCAAACACAGTCTAAATCCCTAGATCCTAAAGGATTTGTCTGTTTTGAATATGCACAAAGTACAAATTCAAAAAGTAAGAAGCGTTCAGTCGGGCTCAACTGCAGGCTTTTGAGATTCATCCATGCTGACACTTGCAAATGCAACTCCTTTATCGTCACTGCTGGACTGCAGTCCGCAGACGGGATGGCTATACCACCACCTGGGTATCCATTTCCTTATCCGTGTTGCAAAGGTATGACGACTGACATGAGACTGGTCATGTCAGGTCAGCCTCGGGGGGACAAAGACAGAGACCAGAGATGCAAACGCAGCCAGGTGAGGTGCAGAGGGACTTTGGCTGCATTTGTAACTCACAACCTGAAAGGCAGGGACATGGGGCTCCCAAAGATGTCACCAGAAAGAAAGAAGGGCGTCCCCCTCCCTCCCCATCCCCTGGGCAGCCTCTCCTACCCAGATTGCTACATAAATGTGCAGTTATTCTGGGCATATGTAAGCATATTTTTGGCACTTTTCTAAACATACAGCATGATCGCCATTCCGAATAGTGCCTTTTTCACTTAACAATCTATCTTGGGGAAAAGTTAGTACCAGTAAGTCCACTTCATTCTTTTTAACAACTCCAGTTCCACTGTTCAGTATTCCCTTGTAAAGATATCCTGCCGTTTACAGCAGTGTGTTCCTATTAACAGACACGCAGGTCTTTCTCATCTGCCTTCCCTGCGAAGCTACCATCTTACACCAGCTGCCAGCAGCAGTACGCGTGGCTGCATCAACAGAACAAATTCCTAGGAGGGAATCTGCGAGTCAGCTCTATGAACGATTTTTCTTAATTGCCCAGGTGTCCTCCCCTAGAGGCTGCAGTAATTTTTTCACTATCATTTACTCTTCAATTTCTATTAAAAAGAATGGAACCCACGAGGTGATCCTGAGGCTCAGTTAAACATTCAGTCTAACAAGACCACCTGGGCCACATGTGGCATCTGTGTGCTGGGCCGAGGACAGAGCCGTGGCCGGGAGGGCGAGGGCCTCACTGCAGTCCCAGGTGACTGTCTCTGGGCCCCTTGAGGGGTCCAGATTCAAACACCCCACACAAGGTGACTTCTCCTGTAACAGACGCACGACCTCCAGGGCGGGCCAAGGACACCAAGCACCACCACAACAGGGGGACCCAGAGCCACGTGGTTTACACACTGTCCACCCTAATCCCGACAAAGCTCACCTGGTAGGGGTCATGGTTATCACTAGAGATGTTGTCTGATTACAAGCTGGCATCTCACTTTTATTCAGTTTACTGAGAAGGAAGCCAGGAAGTTAGCCTTTAGTAAAGGCAAGTCACCTTTAGTGAAGGGAAAGCTTTGTTAACTCATTACCACGACGCATCACTGCATACCCTGCATGTCGTCCTGCACCAGGATGGTACCCAGCAAACATCTCCCACTGAAGAATGTGGGTGCCAGGTGTTGCTACAACTGTAGTTTGTTATATGGTTGACAATTCTCAAAACCATCAGTAACCCCTTCACAACATGGTGAATCTTAGACTCCGCTGTTAGGATTTTTCATCTACAATCAGAGCGGAAACATTCTTACCACACCGTCAGTTCAGGAGACCGTCACTAACAGAACATATGCATGCAGGCTCCTGTTTTGAAGCGCATGTAAAAAAAGATCGACCTAAATCCTTTAAAAGATACCTTTGGTAAAATTAAACCATTTTCAATTAAATTATTCCTTGCAAGCTGTCTGGCTAGGAGAAAAATGTTCAGGATTAAATAACACTCAGATTAAAGTCCTGTGTTGAACCAGGAGTAACACTCCATCAAAACTGCAGCAACCTCGCGCCTCCCACCCCTGCCCCTTCACTGTGCAGTCAAGGGTTTCATCTTTGCCCAGCTGGTGAGTGTCAAGGACCTCTCCTCGTTTTTAAGAACTTCGGGGTATAATGTCCATGCAGTGAAATTCAGAGGCTGATGCCTCTCTCTGTACCCACATCCGCACACAGACCCGCGTCGCCACCCTTCAGATCTGCGCTGACCACACTGCAAGTGGTGCTGAGCACACGTCCACACGTTCAGAAGCCACTTCAAACTCTCTTCTCTGTAAACTATACTCATGTGCGTTGTTCATTTTTCTGTCTGGTTTGATCTTATTTTTCTAAGAGGCTCTTTTCATAATAAGGAAAGCAGTTTTTTGCAGCATGAGTCAGCAATCTTTTTCCTGGTTTGTATCGATCAGAACAAATTTTCATTATATCATGTAAGTATGCTGGGGCCTTACTTATTTCTGTCCCCGTGAGCGCTCACGGCACGGGAAAGAGGAGGTGAAGTTCCCTGTGACAGGTGTGTGTGCAGCTCTGTCTCCTGCAATTTCCTACAGTCGTCTTGTTTTTTTTCTCTCCTTTCATGAAAACTGACTTCACATTTGATCTTAATCATGAATCGCACTTTTCGTCATGACAAAGGGCTGTTTTAAGGCTCACGCAACGCTGTTTCTGCCCTGCCTTCTTTCCCCTTGAATTGGGTCTTTGCCAAGTCTCACAAACTCATCAACTAGTTTTCTTTTGCGACCCTCTCTGAGATGTGTCCACCATAAAGGTTCACATGTAATGACATTTCTGTTCTCCAGCTATTGTTTAAAGTTCAGCTGTGACTCCAGTTACACAAACGAGAAATCCTGCCTACTTCCGTCTTTTCTTCCTCAAAGTCTTCTTTGCTGCCGGGGCTGTCCTTGCTCATTTCATCTCTGTATTGCTTCATTTTCTCGTTACCTTCAGATACATTCAAGAGAGAGGAGTTAACAGACATTTTCCCTCTGCCAAATTCAAAGCAGAAGTCTGAAAATATGCTTCAAATATAACAAAAGAGAACACGTGAAGAGACAAGAGATTCAAGTGCTCGACTTCATTTATCATCTGAGAAGCACAAACTAAACCCATCCTGTGACACCGCTCTGCACCCAGCAGAATGGTTATGATGAAAAACAGGCAATACCACGTAGTGACAAGGACCTGCAGCAACCAGAACTGGCATCTTCATATCCTGATCGTGCTGTAAGTCGGTATAACTTTCTTAAATTATTTGGCAGTATCCACCAAAACTGAACATACGTACACCCCCTGACACACCAACTCCACTCTTGGGTATAAACAGTGCAGACATGTACCTGTACATTCACAAAAAGACATAGAGAAGGAAGTCCAAGCAGCACTGAGAGCCCCAAAAAGGAACCTCCCCAAAGCTCATCAGAAACAGAGCTAGGACACACTTGCATGGTGGAACACAACACAGCCCCAAAATTGACGATAAACGGATCTACAACTTCCTGGACCACCGTGGATGCATCTTACAAATACAATGTTGAGTAAAAGTAGGATCAAAAGAGTACATATTTCATGATTATATTTATAGAAAGAACAAAAACCGGCAAAACTAAAAACTAATCTACGCCTTTAGAAGTCAGGATAGTGGCTACCCTTGAGGGGAAGGGCAAACAGCAGCCGGAAAGGACCATGAAGACGAGTTGCTAGGGTGCTGGTACCTTCTGTTTCGTGATGGAATGCAGGTTCGATGGGTGAATTCAGCCTGTGAAAATTCACTGATTCATATACTTACAATATGTATAATTCTTCAATAAAAAGTTCACATATACATGTATGTATAAACTACCACATAAATATATCTGTGTATCTATGTACCAGGAGAAGCAAGAACACGTCAGAATCTTTCGCTTTAACAGTGCTTCTGAAATTCTGATACACATGGCACTTTGCAGTGGCAAGTACATAAAATTATCAGAAGCAGGAGTTTTTATCTGGCTGTACTTAAACAAATAACCCAGAAGCAGGACTGATGTGAGTAATATTTTCAGCGAACCACGGCAGCATTTGGGATGGAACACTGTGGGAATACAGCCATGTCATCAGGAAAATGTACAGAGGAGCTTTTAATGGACACGTAAGCACACCTGCTTATTTGGAGCAGCACAAATTTAATTAATGTCGGATAAGCCTGTATTGTCTCACAGTAATTTACAGCTTCAGAGTGATAAATTATTTTAAATTGGACTCTTCTTTTTACTGTAATGTATTAAGTTTATCAAAGAACATAATCTTTACTGCATCCTAAAATAGACAGCTATCTTTTCCATCCTCACTGGCCCCCACAAACTACAGTAAAAATAATCCTTCAATTACTGTGGGTGGTCTTTTGACCACAAAAGAACCAAGACAAAATGTCACAAAATATAAGGCAACTGGCACCTCTGAAGACATTCCTCAGGCAGAATTTGTCAAAGTTTTAATAAAGGTTTTCCATCCACGTGATAGGCTCCTTTCTAGGATTTCCTTAGTTTAGTTTTAAAAGTTTGATCTTTCTTTTCCTTCATTTTCATGACTTAGTAACATGTTAAGTACAAGAAATTTAAGAATTTTCCAGGCACTCTCCTTTCCCTGCGGTAGTTTGGGTGAGCCCATCAAGTCGTCCTACTTCAGGTAAACGTTTTAAAAACTTTGGAAAAAGATCCCAGTAACAAGGTGTTTTAGTGGAAATGAGCACTGCGGTTCATGTCAGAAGTGCTGTGAGCCTGCCAGCACCACACGCAGCTGGACCATGCACGCCGACAGCTTCCTTTTGCACGCGAGAAGGCTCCGCATCCAAGAGGAAAACGTACGTGGAGGTATTTCTACATACGGAGCAATTCCTACCCCACCGCGGTCAGCCAGCTCACGGGGAAGGGCTGTCAGTTGTTCCAGGGCAGAGGAAACCCAGGTGTCCAGCCGTCAATGCTCTCACAGGTCAGACCACTTACGGGATGTCGAGGGCTTCGAGGGCCACACGTTCCTGGACGGAAAACTGCTCTAAAGGGAGCACTTTGCATTTAAAGAAAAGTATTTTTTTTTTTTAATAAGACTTCAGACATCCATTCCTGGGTTAGGGAAATGGGAAGAAATATACCTTTGTTTATTTCTAACTCCCATTTAACTTGAACATTTTCAAAAGCTACCCCTGATTTTCTCTCACAACAGTGGCCCCATCAGAGCCTGGCACACCGCGATCACAGAACATGGCTCTGTCTGCGTGCGGTGCAGATTACACGGAGGTTTACCGTGAAAAATACGAAAGGACAAGGCTCCTTCACTAAACACAGAAAGACCCTGAAGCGAGGCTGCTTCAACAACCAGGCAGGAGCCCAGACATCGTCTCAGCCAGGCCGCAGGCATGTCACACCTGTCACTGTGTCAGCATCAGCGCTTCCACAGTGGGCGATGCTACATTCAGAAAGCTGTTCAGATGGCTCTTTCAGTCTGCTAAAATACAGTTAAGTCATAAAATGCATGGGTAGAATTTTAAATATTACTCCAAGCACCTCAGTTTCCTTCCACTAATGGACATTATGCTGCTACTCCTATTGCAGGCTAAATTCCCATCCATAATTGATAACCATTAGGTAGTTAGTCATTTCAGGTCTAGGGGATAAAATCTCACACACGGAGCACACGAGGACGCAAAGGCCGACAGGAGGGCGATGTGCAGGACAGCCCGACTCACGCCTCCACAGCTTTACTGAGCACTTGTTTACTCAAGTCCATGCAGTGGGTGAGACAAGTGTCTCAGGCGGATCTAGAAAGAGACGCCATTACTCAGAGAAGGTGACCCACGGACCTCAGAGGAACCGACCTGACTGCCCTGTGCAAGCAGCGTCTTCAGCCTGGCGATTTCCGCTCGCAGCTCCCGGATGAGCCTGACGTTGGGGTCCTCGTTGACGGTGGGCTTGTTGATGATGTTTTTGGCTCTGTTTGCATAGCGGAGGGTGCTGAGGGTCTCCCCGTAATGGACATCAGCGGGTGAAATGGCTGTGAAGCATGAATTCAGAAAACAATTTACCCAGCACTCCGTCTCATTTGAACACAAAGTCGATTTGTAATTTAAAAGTCAGATTAACCCCGGGTCATTGGAGAGAGTAAATATTCATTGCCACGGTCATGAATATTAAAAATGATCTCAGACCCCTTGGAAGGGCACTCATTGTACCAAATTAAATGCCATTTCGCACGTCGTAAGTTTAGAATCAGCCATCTAACTAAATCTAAAGTGAGATATGAGACACTCCGCTGCAGTTTAGGGAGTTTCCTCTGTTGAAAGTGTAAGAGGAGGGTTTCAAGACTCTTAACCCTTCTCAATATGAAGTAGAAATTAAAATGCTTTTAAAAACTCAGGCAAAATCTACCATCTGTGAAAGTCCAGAGCGTGAAAATTTTTGAAAAGAGTCAGTAAATCAGCTCGTTCTTTTCCGCCTAAAGCTTCTGGCTAATCGCAGCCCCACCCCACCCACCCCCACGACAAACTGTGGGGCTTAACTGACCCCACTGCTGCATCGTCTGGGGTGCACACCCTGGGGCAGACCCTCTGCCTCCAGTTCCCAGGAGGCTTAGTGGGTGGGGTGGTGTGGAAATGGGGGGAGGGGGCCACGGGGAGTGGAGTTAGGAGGGAGAGAGCTTCTGAGTTCCCCTCGACAGTTATCTGCCCTTTGCACACTTTTTTTCTCTCCTCTGCTTCTTCCAGTTAATTAATGAAAACAGAGAGGTAAAGTGTTACTGTTATGGTTCTTTGCTGTATTTACTGTTTTTTTTTTCCCTCTCAATTCTTAAATTCCACATTTACTGCTTTAAAATAGAAAAACAAAGTTGGTTTACTTTGACTTAATGTCCCTACAGTGACCTTCGCCCACAAGGAGCAGAGTAGAAGTTTCTATCCTGTCTTTTAAGTGAAGAAAAGCTGACATCACCCTGCGAGTATCCTAGCTCGCAAAACCGGGAACGTGGCAGTGTGTGTGCCTAAGACGGGGGGAGCGAGTTAACACAGTGCTGTCGGCTGGATCACAGTAAGTGATTGTCTTCAAAACAGAAAAACTACTTTTTTAATAAAAAAGGTGCTATTTCCTAATGAGACACTTGAAACTTCAATATTTACAGCTAATTCACAGAAAACACTATACACTGAGGGAAAAAAAACTTCAGACTCTTACTCGCAATCATGATGGTTTTAGAGTTTCCTCCAAGGCTGTCTTTTAACAACCAAGTCAAAACAGAATCCCTGTAAGGCACAAAAACTTGTTTCTTCTTTACAAAAGGGTTTGATGCATCCTGAGATAAATCAGCTGGAGGGGGAAAGAAAAAAGGGGGGAAAAAATTAAAGACAATTATTTAAGTTTTTTTTTTCCCCTAATTTGGCTTCAAAAAACCAGATGTGTAACACAAACATGAAACGTTTAAGTGCTTCTTACTAACACAGCAGCACCAGAATGAGCGGAGGCGGGAGTCGCCCCGAACCCACCTAAGGCAGAGATGACGTTCCCCAGGGTCACGAGGGACTTGTTGATGTTCCCGCCCTCCTTGAGGCGGACCCCGGTGGCCCCCGTGGCATCCGCGCGCTCGCTTCCCGCGAGGTCCACTAAGTGGATCTTGCTGACGGTCTCGCACGGCATTTCAGAGTCAAACTTCGCCTGGGGTGAAACACAGAAGCAAAACCAAAAAGTATGAAGACCCCTGGCGCTGTTGATAGTGCAAATTCCAATTGTTTTCCACGCCTCACACTCATCTCTCGGGGGAGTTTTTTTTTTTTTTTAATTTTGTTGTTTCATCAGCCTTCTTACTGACTACAGAAACTAAACTGAATACAGTAGGAATCTACCAGACATGACTCTTAAACTTTCTGAAGAACTCTGTATTCCGTGACTCAAATCACGTGGTCATTCTCAAAAAGGGCTGAGTCCGACGGTGACAGTTCAGGAGACTAAGGCCCTGAGGGGGGCACTCAACAAAGAAAAATACAAGTAAACAAATGACTGCTTTTGTTCTCATCTAAAAATCTTCAATATTACAGGCACAACGGCTTTCCAAAACATGATAAATATAGACAGGTGAAAGATCATTCAACCATTATTTGATGTTAAAATTCGATTTATTTCACAATTACAAAATAGTGAAAATCTTTTTTCTTTTTTTTGGCGAGGGGAGGTAATTAGGTTTACTTATTTATTTTTAGAGGAGGTGCCGGGGATTGAACCCAGGACCTCCCGTGCATGCTAAGAATGCACTCTACCGCTTGAGCTACACCTTCCCCTTACAAAACAGTGAAAATCTTAAGTATTATATTCTTTGGTTCTGGATTCTACCAAAATTTTACATTCCTAAAGATTTTTAACCTATGCTTTACAGGCTGAACCAAAATGCCAAAAAGAAATCACTACATTTTGATTGAAACGTAAGCCCCTTAGATACAGGGGTGGCCACATTCTAATTCGCATTTACCAGAAAGCAGGAGAAAACCAGGCAACAACAGTGAATCAAAAGACAATGTCTAACGAAAGGCAAACTTGTGAAGAATGCACCGGGAGTTGTTCCAGCTGACCCCAGAGAACGTTTTCATTTTCTCTGCTCTCTGGTCCCCCTCGTTAATGAAAGGTTATGTTATGTCTCTCTCTCTCCAACGTGCTCAATGGTTAAGACAGGCCAGGACTTATCCAAACCCCAACATGTGCTCAAGTTCTGGGAGGACCCTACATCTTCCCGTTCATCGGTTCCACCACATACTTACGCCGAGTCATTCCCACGCATGTTCAAAACACTCTCTGCCTCCTGATCGGAACAACTTCTTAACATCAGTACTTAAGAATGTCCCTTGTCCTTTAATATCATTCTAATAATTGTAATCAGCATTGTGGGATGAGTCCCACAGAGCAATAATGCGCCACAATGAGTTACTCACCTGGGCCTCCAGCTGGCCTGACTCGCAATCCATCATCTCCCACAGAGCTTGCAACAAGGAAAACTCTGGCTTAATTAAGCACAAAGCAAGTTTTCTTTTTTTATTTTTTCATGTCAAGAACAGGGCAGAAGCCTGCTGAGTATTTCTTAAGGGCGCACATCAGGACACCTCAAATGAGTGGGACTGCACCCAGGGAGAAACTCAGCACCCAGCACACGTTCAACCCTAACTACAAGACCAGGGCAGCTGGCCACCTCTGCCGCGGCTCCCGCTCAGCAAGGTCGGTCCTCAGCGCCAGGTAAAGCCCTCAGGCTGGAGCCAGCAGGCCCTGCAGCCGCCCTCACCTGTGTGAACTTGATGGTGAAGATGGCATGAGACCGGCTGCTGACGTCGTTCATCCCGGTGGCGGCAGTGGTCCGGTTGATGTTGCCTGCGTCCATGAGCTCTTCGACGTCACCGTAATTCTGCACCAAGTGTTTGGACAAATCTGAAAAATCAAGAGGGTGTGAGGAAACCTACCCAATATATCGTCCATGGGAAAGGAAATGCACCTCTACAAACTAATGCGCAGCGGTGCAAACCTGCTGACTTGTTCCGACAGGGTGGTGGTGGCTGATAACCAGCCTCGGGAGCTGGGCTGCCTCAGGTCCCGCCCCAGCTCTGCGGCTTCCGAGAACACTTACCTGGTTGTAAACAGGTCACTTAACCTCACTGGGCCTCTGTCACCTCACCTGACACTGCGTACCCATCCCCTGCGGCATTTAGGATAACCTAACTGAGAGCTACCATCACCAGCCTCACTACCGTCAACCACAGCCAGAGAAATGCGCACACTACTTCCATGCAAAACCCTACAGCACCCTCTTTAAATCCTTTTCAGACACTTTTTATTCATCCTTTCGGAAACATTCATATGGTTTTAAAGCCAAAGGCTACAAAAAGTATTCTGTGTAAAGGGTCTCCCCCCTCCTCCACCCGATAACCCCCCCCTTTCTGTCAGGAAACCCAACGTTATGAGTTTCTCCAGGCCCTTCCAGAAATAACCATACGTATACAGGCAGTTACACATATATAAAACCAGCTCCTTCTCCCCTTTCACACGTGGCAGCCTACCATACACACTGTTTCGCATCCTGCTCTTTTCTGTGCAGTGGTACACTGAAAAACATTCTGTATCAGTTAAGGTGATTCATTCATTTTTGTGGCTGCAGAGCACTCGACCGTACACATGTTCCAACTTAACAGTCTCCTATTAAGACTGTAGAGGTTGTTTAGATTTTGTTTCCAATACAAATAATGCTGCTACAAGTAATCTTGTATATAGGTCTTTACCAACATGTGACAATTTCTGCAGAATAAATTCTTGAGGGGTGGAATTGCTAGATCAAAGCACATTAGAAATTCTGATGCAACTGCACAGCTGTTCTCCATGGAAGGCAAGTCACACCCAGCAACAGCAAAGCCTAAGACTGCCCATCTCCCAACCTTTCATCAGGTTTCCCCACATCAGCTGGGGACAGGGAACAGATGCTATCTCAAAGAATTTTTATTTTGCTTTTCTCTGATTATGAGCGAGGCTGAGCATTCTTTCCTCCATTTAAAAACCACCAGTGTTTCCATTTTTGTGGACAGTCTAGTCGCACTCTTTGTTCATTCTTCTCCTTGGTGCTGCAGCTGTCCTTATTAATTTATATGTGCTCTTTATATATTAGGGAAACTAGTCCTTTGTCTGAAACTTGCACTGAAAATACTTTCTTCACTTTGTAAGTTGTGGTTTTACTTATATCTTATGGTGTTTCTGCCAAGTATAAAGTTGGCTTTTTGTTTTGTTTTGTTTTACCATTTCAAAGTTAACACTTTCATTTCATGGTTACTGGATTTTAAGTAAAAAATTTTTTAAACTTTCCTTTCTCCATTTCTAGAAAAAAGTAACTCAGAGTTTCTCACAGTCATTACGTCACTTTTTACATTTAAATCTTTGACCCATTTGCCATTTGCCTTAGCATAAAAACTGAGCTCTGGTACCTATTTTCTTGTTTTCCCTCCCAGACAGGTTAATAACCCATATTCCCCTGATGTTTCAACAGCAGATCTGTTAGAAACTAAATCCCCAGTAAGTATCTCCATCAGATTCTGGATGTTTTACCCTCTTTGATTATTCTGTCTCTTCACAAGCCAGCTTTATACCATGTGGTAACATCTGATAAGACAATTAAAGGGGAAACATGAAGGCACAGATAGGCTAAAACTATTAACAATAATAGTTATCCCACCCTCCACAAAACAAATACATAGTTCCACACCTCACGTTGGGCAGAACAGGCAAAAGTTCAATTAAACATTTACTAACATGTAGATGGCGTCCTGTCAGTGCACCTGGTATCTCCAGGTCAAAAAGGCAACAGAAACAGGAACACCTTCAAACCCATGACGAGCCTTCAGCCTGGCCTCCAGCAAGCCACACAGGAAGGACCACAGCCACGGGAAAGCCCACAGGCCGGCCGGCCGGCCAGCCGCTGCTCCCCTGCTGCACACAGCGGAGGTGTGGAGAGCTGACTATTCTAAGGACAGCCTTTAATCCAGCCTACTGCTAAAATAATGAGCAAGGGCCAGCCCGTTACCCATCACCCCTTGGGACACCCCTCACAACGGACTGTGACACAGGCCGTGAACCACAGCACGAAGGCCAAGCACCACGGCACAGGAAACTGCAAACCCTCTTCTCAAAGGTGAGAGCTCTCAGATTCTCCCTATAGGCACATGGTACCATGAAGGTCAGTAAAAACACACCGCTATCACGCACAGCCATTGAAAGAGACCGGTTAGGTTGCTTATCTTGCCTGAGAACTTTGGAAAACAAGTTTCTCGAGTTCTCAAAGCCAGAGGAAATCTACTGGCAAGCCCCACAAAGTCAGCAGATGCCCAGTGAAGTACAAATGCATTAAACGAACAGCGGGTAGTGACAGAACACGTCATTTTTACTAGAATAAAAAGTCCAAAAGTAATTTTTTTTTTAAATCTCACCATTAGCCTAGACTTTTTTTTCTCTGAAACTCTTATTTTTACAAAAATTCCCAAGAAGAATAAGGATGTGAAAATTCACTCTATTCACTCTTACCCTCAACATAAGGTCCCTCTTTTGGATGCTCCCGGACTCGTAAATTGAAGGTTTTGGATGACTTCCGGCGAAGTAGATCTCTCACACGTTCATTATAAATTTCTAAGTAGCTAAAAGGTCCAAATAGAGTTGAGTTCAGTAAAGTGATTTCAGACATTAATAACAACGACAGCACCAGCCACATCCGTGTGGGTGGTGACCACTTTACCTGGAGTATTTCACTACATCAGCCCAGAGGCAAGTACCAGTATCATCCCCATTTTACAGGGAAGACAATAGAGGCTGAGGGTGATTTAAATACCTTGTCCAAGGCCACACAGCCACGGAGAGGTCAGGCAGCAAGGAGGACACTTGATTGCTACGTCTGCCCCCAAACCACTGTCTCCTCACACAGGTTTGAGTTTAAGGAGGACAAAAACACCTCCACCATCCAGACTGATTTAAAGATTAGATTTACAGTGATCCTACCGACAAAAAGAACCACACAAGTCTTATTCAACTGAAGAATAAGGCAAGGAGGTAGACACTGAAAGGCCAGATGCTTCCTCCATTTGAGGTGAGCATCTGACATGCGTTTCTGACCAAGCTGCATGCCTGACCTCTACCAGCCTCCCAAACCCTCATCCAAATGGTACCCGAGAAAGTCACTGAAGACATATGTGCTTTGAGCTTTATTGCCAACTCTCACAGTACAGGAGGGGAAGGAGTAGACTCTCCTTTCAGGAATCCAAAGCCTTTATCCATTCCTTGTGCCCCGAATCAAGCTCACACTCAGTGACTCAGGCCACACCATGGACTCTACCTGACTTCGGTTCGGAAAGACGCTTCATCCCATCTGGTGGTCTCATTTATCCGACTGAAGAGCCCTTCGCAGATCCGGGGTATTAAGCCAGAATCGCCCTGCAGTGGGAGGAACGTCTCAGCTGTCACTTGAAGTAAAAGCAATCCATGACTGCCTTTGGAATCTGCTGGAGTGGACTCAGATTCCCGGGGCCCACAGGCCCACCCCAGGGCCCCAGGCACACCACCCACCCCGCCAGGACTGCTTCCTCCTCTCGGAAATGAGAGGACTGAGCTTTCTAGTTTCTAGTTAGGGACCACGGCAATAGGCAGTCACCAGCTGTTAATCGGCCAAATCGTGGCTGGCAGACACAAAGGGACTTATTCTCTAGTTTTCAAACAGGACAATCTACTGCTATAAAACCCATGTTACAAATCTAATCTGGTCAGAGGACAAAAAAAAAAGTTGAAATACACACTCAGCAGAGAAGAAACATTAATGTAATCTTAGTAAGTCCTCAAAGTAGCTAAGAATTGTCTTAAAATTTAGGTGATGACCACATTAAAAGATGCAGTGTATCCCTGCTTTGATGCAGGAACACTTGCACTGGCCTCCCTGACAGGAACGTTCTGACACCCCGTATCACTTAGGCAGCGTGGGCAGCACCAGTAATATGCACACTTTCGCCAGCACCGAGAAGCTTATGAACTTCAGAACGGGGCTAAAGACGAGGAAAATGTTCCTGTTAGAGGCCGAAACTTTAGGGCTTCCGTGATGTCTTCTGAAGTCCCTCCCTCCCTTCACCCGATCTCCCACCCAAAAAGTTTTTTTTAAATATCACCCCAAGTTTAGGAATTTTTTTTTTCCTTTATACCATTGACTCAGCACTAATTCTTGTCAAGAAAAATTATACCTTTCATCACATATTTTGTTCTTACTTTAAAAAACAAAATAAAAATACCCAAACAGTCCTCAACCATAAGGTCAGAGAAAAACAGCTGTAATTTATGAGTGCTTTATAGATGTGGAAATTCCATAAAACAGCTAAGAGGGAGTCAACATGCAAACTTCATTTTTAGAGAAGGCGTTTTTCCCGAAGGCACAGTGGGAAAGTAGGAAGAGAGCAGTATCCCTAAGAGGAAATGTAAAACTCTTAAAACTGTCTGTTCTTCACTTAAATCCATCCCTACTCTCCAGCACCGAGGGTTCGCAGCACAGCTTTGAGCTCCTCCTCTTGGAAAGGTCAAGCCTGGATTTAAGACGCCAGGACCCATGCACTGAAGGGCCTGCATCTGGAAAGACCGGCCCTGCTTTAACGCACTACAGCTTCCAGCAACCACCGAGCACTAGCGTTCAAGGCACCACTGAGCCCGCAGCAGGAAGCCCTGGGACCCTCCCCTCGAACCCCCACTTCCAGAGCAGGCCGCCGCTCTGAGCATCAGCGGACAGTGTCACCACGACATCAGAAAAGTAAAACACACAAGCACTATGCAGACCTGAGGAAACACAGAACGGGATAAGGCCCTACAACGATGTCTAGTTTTCCCTAATCCGTATGTGGGGGCAAGTGTACCTTTAAAGGCTTTACTTTATACAGCCCACCCGCCAAACTGCACACGATGTTTATAACTTGTAGGTGCGCTCTGTATAACCTGTGTAATTCTTACACCTTTTATGTATTTGCAGGATGTACGTAGCGTCTTTCCACCAAAGAGATTTTTTTTTTTACATTTTTCTTGTGAAAAAGTGTTTTGAATAATTTTAAAAAGAACAGAGTTCAGTAATTTTATTCAAACTGTTGGGTTGGCAGGAAAGAAGAATAAATTACTTGTGGGCCCAGCATACTTTTTTGATAAGATTATAAAGCCTTTAAAAATGGAAGATGAACTGAGACTCGCATCCATTATTCATGCTTATAAAACTTAAAACTCTTTCTAATTTAAAATATCTCAAAGGAAATTTAGTCCAACTTACTACTGAGTTTTATCTTACTGCTAAAGAATGATCAGAACATGAAAAGCAAGTCAGTACAGACCACGTGATGAAAGGGGTCATTTTTATCAGCCCAAAGAGAGAGAACGAGAAACTCCCTCCCCACACAGTGCAAACCACGTACAGAATCTCCCATCATGGTGTACGACTTCCCTGATCCAGTCTGTCCGTACGCAAAGACACAGGCGTTATAACCTTCAAACGCAGACTTCACAACATCTGTACCGAGGGTTTTGAAAACCTGAATGCAAAAAGAAAAAAGAAAAAAAACACAAAAGATACAATGACAATTACCATGGATTTTCATAAAAGCCATTTTAATAAAAAAAAAAAAAGCATTCCTGAATGCTATTTTCAACTCAGAAGGATTACACCCTATAAATAAATCACTGCAGAGCCGTTAACAACAGAATACACGTGCACTCCAGTTTTTAATCAAAAGGAAACTTTTTAAGGAAGCAAAAAGCAACCCCATCCTTTTTCCCCACTTAAGTTAACAAAAAATTCCTGAAATATAAAAATGTAAACAAGGCAAAATGACAATTATGTGTAGAAGCAAAGATGATTTTAAAGCCTGATGATTTACCATTTCAGAGTTAAATAAACTTATAAAGTGATTCACTGTATCAGAGCTTCTATAAACTAAATATTCAAAACCTGAAAGTCACGACAACCAGAAGGTATGGCTCAAACCATGCCAAATCAACGGCATCGTTTTAAGAGTCCGGCTACTCATCGAAATAGTCTCGGGAGGCCCCTGCAGAGCTGAGTGATGGGTGAGTGCGGATGAGGCTGGATGCCTGGGCCCCTCCAGTAGAGTGCAGATGCTTCTTTCTATTTGGACACTTGCCCGGGAGGGGGAGGGCAGGAAGGCTAACTGTGTGGGGCCTGGCTGGCACCTGCAGTGGCCGGAGTCAT
Source organism: Camelus ferus (assembly GCF_009834535.1). Classification (NCBI taxonomy): domain Eukaryota; kingdom Metazoa; phylum Chordata; class Mammalia; order Artiodactyla; family Camelidae; genus Camelus; species Camelus ferus. Next base: position 21,149,994 of record NC_045714.1, on the reverse strand, counting down.
GTCCACTGCCCCACACAACTGCAGTGGGACACCTCGGGGGACGGAGGGAATGAAGGACAAATACCTGACCCCCACAATGGATGGAAATGAGAACTTCCAAACCCCCACAAGCTTTCACGTTGCCTCCTGCCCTCTCGGACCAGCACACGAAGGGCACCCGGAACACGTCCCCGCTTCAAAGACAAAGCCCGTCGGCAGCCGGAGAGATACCGGAGGGAAAGAGCACGACCGAGCTCCCAGGCAGAGCCAGAGAACGGTGTGCAGTCACCGCCATCCACAGTGGGGCCCCATCGAGCCCCAGGAGGGTTCAGTCCCTGTGAGTGGTGCCGGGTGAGCACCATCTCCCGCGGGGAGGGGGGCCCTCGGGCCGGGTCACCCCCCCCCTGCCCCGCCCAGACAGGGCTGAGGATCACTGGCTAGCATGCGCCCTTCCTCCACATCGGCAGCCCTGCCGCCAACACACCTGTCACCCAAGACGAGATAAAAGGACTCCGCTCTCTTCAAGCACCATCCTCCCACCACCTTGTTTAGAATCAGTGTCCTCGGTCTCGTCAAAGAGTCACACACGATCACGGCAACCGAGCCCCTTCCACAGATGGCCACCGCCTTACTCTCAGCCGTTCTGAGTCAATTCACACCCATTTCAGCTTCAGGAGCTGATATTCTCTGACCTCAGTCTCAAATTCTGCTGACTCAGTCAACTCTCAACTACAAGAGCCACCAAACTCTGTCCCGTCGTGTCCTCTGTCCTCACAGAAACACTGGGGGGGGGGGGCAATGTCGCTAGATCCGTTTTCCAGGAGAGCTGGCTCACCGAGCATGCAGTGAGGGGCAGAGTTGGCATCTGCACCCGGCCTATCTGACCCCTAAGTCTATGCTTCTAAAGGCCTCATCGCTGAGTCCTCTCTTCCCACATTCTTGACACCAACCTGGAGACCCCGACCCTACCCCGGGGGCCTCCCCCCAAGGAACGCCCCTGCACACACACGCATTTCTGTGAAGAAGCAGAACCAGGAATCCCAGGGGCACTCTGGGCTCCAGATCACCTGTCCGAGGTTCGTATATGGACCAGAAGGAAAACTGTAAATATTTCTCCAATTATCTCCAGTTAAACAGAAAACAAGAGGCAGATATCTTCTTTACCATTTCTCAGAGTGCCACTGGACAGAAAGAACAGCCTTCCGAAAAACTCCCAAAGAACACACGCATGACCTCCTCCCATGCTTAAATCTGCGGCTAAAACAGAGTCATAGAAAATGTCCATGACTTTTACCATGACTTTCCACTTACACCAAACCCAAAAGTTTTCAAAATGAAATTCTTCCCCAGGGTTAAAATCCCCGCCCACTATCTACCTTTCCTTTATTCTCCGGAAAGCTACCTCAGCTGGCGTCTGCCAGGCTGGGGTGGAGGGTGGGGGATGCAGGGGGCTGGGGCTGGGGGCCACAACCTCCACAGGCCTAGAGGCACTGAGACCCAGGCCTGGCTCAGTCTCAGGTTTGTCGTCTGGGACCCAGAGAAGCAGCAGGACACTGCCCACCTCTCCAGGGCTCCCGGCAAGGAAGAGACCGTCCCAGGGCAGTGCCCACAGAGGACTGATTCCCCGTCATCTAGCAAACCAGGGCGGGGATGAGATGGACGTCCTGCCCTCCCCCACAGGCCTGGAAGCCCCGCTGAGCTCCTCCTCCACTAGGGTACCCCCTCCCCCTCCCCCTCCACCCTGGGCTCCTCTGAGTGTCTGGAAGGCTGACTTCCAGAGTAAAGGGAGGCATCTCCGGGCCTCACTTCGGGGAAACTGCCCACAAGAGGGCACCGTTCAAACAGAAGACTGTCCCGTCCAACTCCTCAACTGGGGGATTTTAGGTTTCAAGCTTCTGGGGGGGGGGGGAGGGGAGGAGAATCAAGGAACAGGCTGAGTGAGATCAAAGCCTCCCTTCGGAGTCTGAAGAACCATTAAGAAAATGAGACCTTCCTAATGGTCTTTAATTTGCATGACTATGGAATTAAACTGCTCACTAATTTTTTTCCTACATCTAAAATTAACTTGGAAGGGAGCAATATGAATGGTCATCTTACTTGGAATTTGTTTAACATTAAAGGAAACTTGATTTGAACTATAGTAATGAGCATATGTCTTCTCAAGATCCCTTTATGTTTAAAAGATTACAAAAAGAGAAGAAAAGACTAGGGCCACATCACGCTAAGCCCGCAGCTTCCCCTGAGCAAGCTGTCAGCCCAGTTCCTGGGCAGGACCCAGCCGCGTGAGTAGCTACGACACCAGCGATGAAAGTCGGGGCTGAGGAAGAGAACCCTCTCTTTAGGAGTGCTGAAAAACTAGGTATTTTCCTGTGTCTCTGCTGGTGTTAGTAACATGTGGTTCAGTGTTTACTAACATATCTCAAGGCTTTTTTACTTTTGAACTGAGTGTACCGATCAGCTGAGATCGTCCCACAGCCTAAGAACACAAAACATCTGAAGCCCACACAGTGGAAGCGGGGTGCCTCCTCCCCAGGTGAACACTCCTCACAACCTCAAACTTTTTAAACTCTGGGCATGCATTTTTAACCTGCAAAACAACTAACCGTGCTGCTGCTCCCCTGACCTTGACTCTCCTTGAACCCAGGAAACCCAGCTGCTCCCATAAATTCACCGCCCGCCACCGCAGAGGAGTCCTCGGTGACCGGAGACCTTGACGGCCCTCATCCATCCTCTGGTGGAGACGCTCTGAGGACTGTGCCACAAACTAGCTTTTCCCTCAAACTCCCTCGTACCAGCCACTTCATTCCCACTCCTCTGTTAAAGCCAAAATCTGGATTCTAACGGCTGTGACATTCTCTCTATTCCTCACCAGACTCCTAGCCACCAGCGTGGATTAATCCAGTTACCTCAGCACCAAAGTCAACCTCACTCACTCGCTCACCCACTTATTCATGCAGCAGGCCCCTAGACGTATCCACCACTAAGGACACACCTCTCTTCTCTCTCTCATCCTTAAGACCCTCCAGTGGCTTCTCCACCGCCCTATACGTCAGCCCCATGATCTGAACTCTGCTACTATTCAGCCAATTAGATCAATGGACTTGAGCAAATTATTTAAGCTAAGTCTCTTCCACGAAGAAAAACGGAGCTAAGGTTGACCTCATTTGGCTCTCATGAGGATTCAACGGGTCAGCAAACATGAGCACCAAGCAGCGTTTCTGACTCGGACACAAACTCGAGCCACAAGAGTTCACCCTTCTTCTCCCGGCCCCTCGTCCACACCAGGTCTCTCCCATGGCCCCAGTCCTGCTGCCGGTCCTTTCCAGGTCTCCCCGACACTGAGTCAGCAGCTTCCAATACCATCACTCCAGTCCTCTCCTTGGAACAACTTTCCTATGTTCACAGCGTATCTTGACACCAACATTTACATCTCCTCCGAGAGCCTCTGTCCTCCACAAACCACTTTTCAGCCAGCTATGCTTCTCAGATGTTAAGGAGTGTGCAGATCACCTGGGGATCTTGCCAAAAAAAAAAAAAAAAAAAAAAAAAAAAAAAAAAAAAAGCACTTTGATTCAGTAGGTCTGGAACGGTTCCTGAAATTCTGCACTCCTGCCACTTTCCCTGGCAATGCTGATGATTCTGGTAGATGGACAACAAATTAGACAGTGATACCACTTCAAGATGCCATCGCCTGGCTTACAACCCAGGGCAGGCGGGGCAGGAGCTGTCATCTCATTTTACCACCTGGAAACCTGAAGCAATGTCTCCAAAGAAACTGCTAAGAAGGCCAGATGAGATGCCACGTTCTTCCCCCCACACCTGTGCACCCCCATAACCCCACCCCACTCCACTCTAACACCCTCCTTGTCCCACCCAGGGGAATACACCTGTCCCTCTGGTCATGTGACACAGGGGCGTGTGATGGTCTCCTGGAGCATCTTTGGGTCAGTTCTCATCTGCTCAGGTCATGTCTACATTTAGATCACAGACACCTACAGCACAGGTTTCCTGGACAAATTCCAGCTTCATTCTAGTTCTGGGAAGATTAGGAACCAAATGTTCTTTCTAGAACCTATGATGACTCACCCAAGCAGGGGAAATGTGACTTGGGTTTGAAGTCTACCTCCTAAAGCTCGGTATGGCAGCAGGACTCAAGGCCAAGTGGCTTATCCCAGGCAGATGTCAGAGATACTGAGGGTCCAGTTGCAGATCACCGCAATAAAGCGAGAATCGCAATGAAGTGAGTCACACGAATGTTTTGTCTCTCAGTCCACATAAAAGTTACGTTTATACTATACTGTAGTCTACTAAGTGTATAGTAGCATTATGTCTAAAAAAATAATAGGCCTACCTTAATTTAAAAATACTTTCTTGTTAAAAAATCCTAACCATCATCTGCGCCTTTAACAAGTCGTAATCTTTTTGCAGTAATAACATGAACATGGGTAACATGATCACAGACCACGACAAATATAATAATAATGAAAAAGTTTGAAATACTGCAAGAATTACCAAAATGTGACAGAGACATGAAGTGAAGCAAACGCTGCTGGAAAATGGTACCAATAGACTCGCTTGGCCACAACCTTCAATTTGCAAAAAAATGCAGTAACTACAAAGCACAGCAAAGCAAAGCGCAGTAAAATCAGGCACACCTGCCAACGTCCCCCCAAAAGGGCTTCATTTGCAGAGCTCCTTTAAAACAGTGGTCATGGCCGAGTTTTGAAATAAAAATTATGATCATGCTCAGAAGTGGGAAAAAAAAAAATCAAACCCTCTCAGGCTGAAGATAAATGATGCTGTGTAACAACCAAAAAGCTGAGTTAGCAAAGGCTAATTTTATATAAGTCATATTCAGAAAAAAAACTAGCAAGATGCTTTAAAGCATTTTAGGATAGGGATGTTTTTTCTTGGCACAATAACAAACCAAAATAGAGTATTTGAAAGTATCATACCATTTCTTGTGAAACGTAATCTGGACTTTTAGTATCAGCAGAATAAAAAGAGAAGTCATAGGTGAAGGTCTTGGTCCGTTCTCTTCCTGAGTCCCCGGTCCCTCCTTCCGGTATCTGGAGAGAGATGATCGAGAGGGTAATAACGATATAAACAGCCCTGTTGGCTGACAAGCAACCTATCCAATTCAAGAGAAAAAAAACTTCACAAAAAAAATACAATAATCACCATTTCCCACTATTTACACCCTGACTCAAATCCATTTCACTCCTCCTGACCACTTCCTGAATGAATGAATGAATGAATGAGAAACAAACAAACAAGCAAACCTGAGCTTCTCCCAGTAGCTCAGGCTCTGTACTCAAGGCTACTTCTCTGGACCTTTTATCATGATTACCTGATGTGAACCTGACACTCCAGCCAGACTCTGGTTTTTTTTTTTTTTTTTCTGGCTTCATTGCTTTTTACTGTCCCCTCCACCCAAAACCACCAGAGCTGGCGTCTACACAACTCCGGGGGTGCTATTCACATAGATCACGATGTGACTAGCAGTGGCCCCACCAGAAACTCCAGGTCAGAGGCTTCCTCGTCCACGAACCTTCCTTTGGGCACTCCATCCAGAAGTAATTTCTACCCCTCTGAGAGACTAGGCCCTCCCAGGACACAGCATAATATGACTTTATTGCATTTGTCTGCATACATCTTGCCTACCTTGTAGATACCTAAACTGAACCAGAAACCATGTTTAGAAATCTTCATATGCCACCAAAGCCTGGCACAGTTCCCTGGACATATGCTGAATATAATTAATCATCATATTTTCTAACATATGCAGGTACTATAAAGAAAATTTTTAAGGTTCTAATTATTAAAATGCTAAAAATCCAGGGCTCTATTCTGGTTATAACAGACAAGGAAATGTTTGTACAACTCAAAAAGCAACAGAGTGATCAAAGAAAACAGATTCCATAACACACAAAGAAAGGAGACTCATCCAAGGCCAGGGGACTCCTTGCTCGGTTTCAGTAAATACAGTTTTTGAATGATTAGACCTCTACCACAGCACCGTGAGCACACAGAGATACACGAAGCAGAGCAAAGATGACTGACAGCGGAGAACGGACGAGGGCTGACCGGCAGCAGCATGAGAAGATGCAGGAGGTCGGAGGAGGGAAAGCTGGGTGCGGGCCAGGTGGAGCTGGAAGGGGGTCTGGGGTCAGAGGAGAAAGCAAGACACTCCCCTGGAGAACGCCTCAGACCAAGGGCCACCAGAGCCCCAGAGGCGGCCTCTCCAAGCACCCAGAGCACCGCCCGGTCAGGAGACGGGCGCATTCCCCAGCGTCCACCCCTGGAGATCAAGTTGCACAACTTTAAACTGGATCTCAAAGTGCCCGGTCCCTTGAAGCACGAAGTAACAGAAATCCAAGCAGAGGCTGATCTGCACTTGGCTGGGGGCCAGAAGGCCTCCGAAACCCAAATCTGCGAGCTGACAACAAACACGGACAGAGAGCGGGGTTGACTCCATAAACTACACGATTCCTTTATTACTGATTTCTCACTCCTCTTTTCCCCCTAAGTAGAAAGTACTCAGGGTCCTTTGCAAGTTCAGACCAAAGGAAAAACCAGGATATTTTAAGTACAAAAAGAAGAACTCGCCATCTTAGAAAATGCTGTTTGTTTGTTTTTTTTTTTAATTTTTCATCTCCTGGTTTTTGAATAATAATACCAGCTCCTCTTGCAAAGCTTACAGAATTAATTATCTGCATTAAAAATGAAAACAGATCTGGGGCCAAAGCATATTTAATGATCTACAGTGAGCCAGTGGCCAGGCTAGGGGTCCACATAAAACTGTCTGGGTAGGAGTAAACCAATATGCTCACATCCCAGAGCTCCAGCTCAGACCTGTTTCCCAGATCAATGAAACCAGGGACGAGAGAGGAAACAGCATCAACCCTTTGGCATCACCACTGAGCCCAGGCCAAGTGCAAGCTGACGTGGTGAACTGAACTGAGAAGGGAGGAGAATGGAAACAGCAGGTGTGTCTATTTACCCACAAACCATCTGGTGCTGAAACAAACACGGAACTCGTGGAACTGGAGCCAAGGTCAGGTCGCTACTTGCCTTTAAGTTTGTGATTGTTGTTTTGCTTTTCTCCATTTGAATAATGAATTTGGCTTCCAAGTCCTTTTCCCTGCAACACAAATAATTCAGTGTTGGTTAGAAGAGAAAAGAATGTTTTTAAATTGTTTGTTGTATTTACTTTTTACATATGGCGGCTTGTTTGTAAATGGCATATGAAGCACAACCTCTGACACTCCCCCCAAATTCTTACTAACAGGAATATTAAGACACACAAAACAGATGTCACCATCAAAAACTTAGGACTGAAAATACTGTGTTGTCGAAACCTGGAAGAATTTCTACCTGGAAGCCAAAAGAAGTGTAAGTGAAAAGACAGAAACCATGGATGGCTGTGTGACTGAGGAAAATGGCAGCCCCATGGAGCTGGTCCAAAAAAAATGACACCTTATCCCTTCATCCAGGATGAGAACTAAGAAGAAAAGTAAAGTGAGTGGTCACAACCAGGTGCTACTTCTAGAGGCAGCCCGGACACTGTCCCCTGCCCTCAACCTTGTCTCTACATTCATTCAGAAACTGTAATTCCTAGAAAACATCAGAACAGGAAATTAAGAGAACTCCTAAAAAGTGCAGTTCTCTGGGGGAAATGAGCATACACCCACGCAGTGGAGCGTGATGTCACTGGAAAAGGAAGGAGGAAGGTCTCTGTGTTATATACCGGTGTGGATGGAGGCCAGGAGATATTAAGTGGAAAATGCGAGGTGTAGAAAAGTACACACAGAATGCCACCACTTATATTTAAAGATAAAAAGGACATCCCATTTATTTTTCAAAAGGTTACCTATGGAGAAAGAAGATGAAGTGGAAGACACAGGGACAGAAGCTAGATCCACAAAAATACCTTGATCTCTAGGTCATCTTTAGAACATAAAAATAATTCACACAAAAATAAAACAATATTTTAAAATAACCTAAAACACAAAAGAAAGTTGAAGCAAATGAACTTAACCATGTGCCACATGGTGAGGAAAGGTCTCAATGACAACTGTCTGGAGGAATCTAATCCAAGGAGAGAAAGAACTACAAAGAAATCTTAAAGCTTTTTCAGGAATCGTATTTTTAATGATAAAACAATTGTAGTTATTCTGGGATTTCTGTTTATGAAGTGTGGAATAATACATGAGTAATTATGTTGCTGCCACTGAGAATCAAAGTTTTTGGTAGAAAGGAGATAGAAACATTAGATTTGTTAAAAAGAAACTATGGGGTCAAAATGGAGTCACTGATGCTAAGTCCCACCAAGACAATACCTGACTTAATGCAGTTTCAGCCTCTCCCAGGAGCAGAGTCTTGAACCAATCAGTCTGGAATTTCCTGGTCGACACTAATAAGGTAACTTGCCTGGTGAGACCCCAGTCTTCCCCAAGGGAAGCTGACTTTGCCTGAAATAACCCATTTTTTAACTTCCTGGTCACACCCTCCTTCTGCCTATCAAAGCCTTCCATCTTGTGTAGCTCCTAGGAGGGCCTTTCTACCTGCCAGATGGGATGCTGCCCGATGCATGAATCACTGAATAAAGCCAATCAGGTTTTCATATTTACTCAGCTGAATTTTTTTAAGACAGATTGATGAGGCTAGGTAAAAACTCCGTAGTCCTGAATCAGATGGGAAAGACTAACACGGACTTTATCTGAAATTGAAAGAAAAGTACTCCCTAGCTTTGTCCTCTGTAAAGGCCTAGAATCTTAAGCCTAAATTATAGTATCTGAATACCATTTTCCACTAAAGTAAGCCATGGCTCTTTGGAGAAAGACTCAATCCAAATACGGGCAGACCTTGGAGATATTGGAGTGGGCTGGGTTCCAGACCACTGCAATAAAGTGACTATCACAACACAGTGAGTCACAGGAATTTTTTGTTTCCCAGAGCATATAAAAGTTATGTTTAAAGTGTGCAACAGCATTATGTCTAAAACAACAAAGTACATGCCTTAATTAAAGAATACTTTATTGCTAAAAAGTGCTAACCGTTGTCTGCCTCAGTGTTGACGGCTGTTGACCGGGGTGGCTGTGGCTACTTCTTAATATAACAAGTAACTCTCCCTCATCCATTGACTCTTCCTTCTATGAACAATTTCTCTGTAGCAAGAGATGCTGTTTGATAGCATTTAAACCACAGACTCAAAATTGGAGTCAATCCTCTCAAAGTCTGCTGCTGCTATATCAACTAAGCCATTTCAACGATCTTCACAGCATCTCCACCAGGACTCAATTCCATCTCAAGCAACCACTTTCTTTGCTCGTCCAGAAGAAGCACCTTCTTCTCCATTAAAGTTTTATCATGAGATTATAGCAATTCAGTCACATCTTCAGGCTCCACATCTGATTCTAGTTCTCTTGCTGTTTCTACCACATCTGCAGTGACTTCCTCCACTGAAGTCATGAAACCCTCAAAGTCATCCATGAGGGTTGGAGTCAACTTTTTTCAAACACCTGCTAATGTTGGCATTTTGACCTCTTCCCATGAATCATGAACGTTCTTACTGGCATCTAGAATGCTGACTCCCTTCCAGAAGGTTTTCAGTTTACTTTGCCCAGATCCATCAGAGGAATCACTGTCTATAGCAACTATGGCCTCACAAAATGTATTTCCTAAATAATAAGATTTGAAAGTTGAAATGACTCCTCGGCCCAGGGGCTGCAAAGCGGATGCTGTGCTAGCCGCATGGAAACAGCATTCACCTCCTTGTCCATCTCCATCAGAGCTCCTGGGCGACCAGGTGTGCTGTTAATGAGCAGTAATATTTTGAAAGGAATCTTTTTTTTCTGAGCAGTAGGTCTCAACAGTGGGCTTAAAATACTCAGTAACATGTTAAAAACAGATGTGCTGTCATCCAGGCTTTGTTGCTCCATCTAGAGAGCGCAGGCACAGTGGGTGAGCATCACTCTTAAGGGCCCTGGGATTTCTGGAATGACAAATGAGCTCTGGCTTCAGCTTTAAGTCACCATCTGCATCAGCCCCTAACAAGAGAGTCAGCATGTCCTTTGCAGCTCTGAAGGCACTGACTTCTCCTCTCCAGCTGTGAAAGTCCTGGATGGCATCTTCTTCCAACAGAAGGCTGTTTCGTCTGCACTGACGGTCTTGTTCAGTGTAGCCACCTTCATTCATCATCTTAAGCAGATCTTCTGGAGAACGTGCTGCAGCTTCTGCATCAGCACTTCTGCTTCACTTGGTGCGCTGATGTCAAGGAGACGGCTTCGTTCCTTAAACTTCATGAACGAATCTTTGCCAGCTTGAAACTCTTCTTCTGCAGCTTCCTCACCTCTCTCAGCCTTCACGGAATTGAAGAAAGTTATGGCCTGGCTCTGGATGAGGCTTTGGCTTAAGAGATTGTTGTGGCTGGTGCGATCTGTCCAGACCACTCGGACTTTCTCCATGTCGGCAACAAGCCTGTTTTGTTTTCTTATCCATGTGTTCACTGGGGCATCACTTTTACTGTCCTTCAGGAACTTTCCCCTGCATTCACAACCTGGCTCACTGTCTGGCACAGGAGACCTAATTTTTGGCCTGTCTCAGCTTTCAACACGCCTTCCTCACTAGGCTTACTTACGTCTAGCTTTTGACCTAAAGTGAGAGACATGGGACTCCCCCTGTTGCTCAATCACCTAGAGGCCCTTTAGAGGCTATTAAGGCCTAATCCCACTATTGCTATGTCAGGGACCAGGGAGGCCCGAGCAGAGGGAGAGGCAGGGAACAGCCAGTCTCTGGAGCAGTCAGAACACACACAGCATTTACTCATTAAGTCTGCCGTCTCGTTTGCGCACAGTTCATGGCACTGAAAACAATTACGGCAGAAACATCAAAGATGACTGATCACGGATCACCATGACAAATACAATAATAAAAGTTTGAAATATTGTGAGAATTATCAAAACATGACACAGAGACACGAAGTGAGCAGATGCTGTTGGAAAAATGATGTCGATGGTCTTGCTCGAAGCAGGGTTGCCATAAACCTTCAATCTGTAAAACACGCGGTACGTGTGAAGCATAGTGAAGGATAGTAAACGAGGGGCTGCTCGCGTAAGAAGGCAGGAACGCCGCATGTCAAACGTTACTAGGTTGTCTCAGCAACTTCCGAAACGGCTCCCAATGACCCCTGCCTCCAGGTATCTGTGCCCTGGTGATGCTCAGCCCTGGAGAGGGGCCTGGACCCAGGGACTCGCTTCCAATGACCAACACGCCCCAAAGTGACGATCTGGACAGACCCACAGAGCAGGGGACCGAGTCCGTCAGCAACCAGCAGGGTCAGCTTGGAAGCCCCCCACCCCCAGCCATGCTGGAGGGCACCTGGACTGCTGCCTTGAGAGAGACCCCGGGTAGAGGGACCCAGGTACCCTCCACCCAGACGTCCGCCTCCCAGAAAGTGTGAGATAATAAATGTTGCTTCCAGACCTTAAGTTCCAGGGTGATTTGTCACACAGTAAGATAATGGATACAAGGGCTTTGTCAAGAGGATGCAGGAGGCGACCTCAAGAAGTTCCCATGGGCCCAAGTTGAGCAGCAAAAAGAGTAACAACTTCGACAGACAGAAACATAAAATATGCATAAACTTATGGACTCATAATTTAAAAATAAAAACAGAATGCCCCCCTTTGGAGAATCAAATAAATTACCACATTATTTTGGGAGCTAGTAAATAAAGGGAAAGAATCAAGCATTTACCCTGCATTTCCTGAACAACCTGCACTCCAGGGTCACCAAACAGCTGCTGGGGCAAGTAGCTCACACAAGGAGGGGGAGGGAGGGGACTGGCGGAGCATCACTTTGCAGCAGGCTAATTAACGGTCTCAGGGAGTGACCATCAATGGCTGCTGACTCTCCGACAGCCAGACAAGCTGCGCATCTGAAATAAAGGACCAAACCAACACCGCTGCCCCAGAATTCTTGCCCCTTCCCCACCTAAAAGGCCTGACTCTGACCTGGATCTGACGACGAGGCAGTGCACCAGTGAACAACACAGCGGGCAGGGGAAAGCGTCGAACGGTGCCGGGGGCAATCAGCAAAACCCAGCCTCTGGGAAGGACGGCAGGGAAGTGACCCAGCTTACTCAGCACCAACACCACACAGCGGGAAATACAAAGATGGGAGCGGAACCTACAGATTAAGAAAGACTTCAGAGACATATCAACCGAAAAAGCGTCTTTAGAAATTGTTAAGATATGTAGGGAAATGTTAACACTGACTAGATGTTTGACGACATTAAGGAATTACTGCTACTTTAGGTGTGATAATGGTAGCATGATGATTTTAAAAGTTCCTAACCTTTTAAAGAGACATTGAAATATTTACAAATGAAATGATATGATGTCTGGGATTTATTTAAAAATAATCCTCGGGTTGGGGGAGGGGAAATAGCTCAGCGGCAGGAAACATCCTCAGCATACGCAAAGTCCTGGATTCAATCCCTGGTATCTCCATTAAAAATAATAATAATAATTAATCAATCAATCAATCAATAAATGTCCTGGAGGGGGTGAGGAGGCAGGAGGGGGGGTTGGAGCCAGGTAGGGGAGCACCCTGGCCACCTCAGGATGAACAGAAACAAAATAAATACCAGCCAGAACAATTAAGCCCCAAGAGCACATTGTAGCAAACACCATTCAAGAACTCCAGTGGCCCCCAGGGCTGTGTTGAACGTTTCCAACCCAGGAGGAAGAAGCATACGGCTGGGCAAACAGAGCAACGGCTTAAAGACAAATGAATAAAATCCCTCCTACATGCAAGGAGCTCCCACTTCAACCCCCCAGGTCCTGGGCAGCAACACTGCGGACCCCAAAGTGAGTCCTGCCCCAGGGACATCCCATGTTCATGTGGAAAACACATACTTCACACGGTGACCCCTCTCCTACAGCATTCAACTACCAAAGGGACGTTCTGCCCAGCAAGAGAGCCACAGAGATCCGCACTGTTAACACCCCAGACAGCCACATCTCGGACCCTCCCGTCTCCACGTGGGTCATTTCTCAACCACTCACTAACCTACGGGGTCAAGATCTTACACTTTAAAACCACTAGTATTGTCAACAGGGACCTGCTGGGAGCACAAAACCATCCAGGGATCTCGGAGGATTAGATGTGACCACGACAGGTGCTCACACCACCTGCAATTCTTGCTTATAAAACATGAAGGAAGGCAGGTCACAGGGTGCCCACCCCTCTGCTGGGAAGCCGGAGGTTAAGTAACTCCAAGGCTGGGAGCCTCAGAGCTTCGGAGCAGCTGAGTTTAAAGGGTCCTTCACACGATCACTTGTTCCAACCTGCAGGTAACCATGACAGCACTTTGATATGATATCAAAGTTTAAATTTGCTAGTTTAAATTAACGTCCACTCTATCAAAATACCAGGAAAGATACTGACAAAAAGACTGGTATGTAATGTGAGCGCCCACTTCTGAAATCAAAAACCAAGATGCTCGGGGGGTTCCCAGGGGTTCACAACCTTGAAATGGCAGATGCTGGGGTGCAGTGGGCGGGGGGTGGGGGTGTGGCAGGCTCACTGTTCCGAGGGCCCAGAGCTTTCCTTGGCTTCTCAACGAGCTCTGTGCCCCAAAAGGCAGGAACCCCAGATCAGACCCTTGTGGTTCAAAGTACAGTCCAGGAACCAGTAGGTCTGGGGCTGTGTTAGAAATGAGGGGTCTCGGGCCCCATTGTGGACCCACTGAATGGAACCTGCTTGAACAGGGGCCCTGAAGGTTGAGAATCTCGGCTCTGACATCCTCCGAACACGACACGGTCACAGCTGGTCTTACAGTTACTCTCATGAAACAGACTCCACCAAGTCATCTCCCTGCAACCTGGAAAACTCACTAACTGTGTTCTTTGACCTTTAAGTCTTACTTGTAAAATCACATGACAGGCCTGGCTATCACCTAAGCCAGCGGACACTCTGCTCTTTGCTCTTAAGTTGCACAGTGGCTTCTGCCCGAGAGCAATAAATGTCTAACATCATCAGATCCAAGGAGTCATCTGAGTGTTGTGACATCCAGGCTCCCTCGCTTATAGCTCCTTGCCAAGCTTCAAGCCCTTTCTATACCCAGGCGGCTTCCCAATGTCAATGGAAAGCTGCTGCCAAAAGCTTGAGGTCATTTTAAAAACTAATCCCAGATCATCGTGATTAATATGGCAGCCGTCTGTTCCAGAAAGAAAATGTCACAAATAACAAGTTCCTAGATCATTTCCCTCTTAAGCATAAAAACTCAAACCCTAAGAAAAAGATGTACCTTTACTGTGAGGATAACCTCTAAGTCTAGTATTATAAATGCAAAGACGCCAGCTAGAGTGTCAGCCACAGACTGCAGATCTCACCCTGGCTCCTGAAAATCCTTCTGGCCAAGTCTGCGCAACCCCCGCAGAGCGGTTATGACGGCAGGGGTTACTGAACGCTGACATGAACCCTCTGGTGCATTCATCCCCAAGAGACTCCAGGAGGGCTCTCAACTGTCCAAGTACTTCAGAGATGGAAGAAAGGATGAGGGTAGGCCCACCTGGCTCAGCGCCCTCATCCACTAGAGACCAGCTTCTGCTGGTGGCCTCCTCCCCATGCCCAGGGCCTCTAACTACCACAGGGGAATTCGCGTCCACATCACACCCCCTCCTCCTCCCATCCAACGGTCAGTTACCCAGTCCCGTCTGATCTAGCATCAGGTTACCGACCTGGGCCACCTGTCCCCTCTGCGCAGGCACTGTCCCAGGTCAGGCCACCGCCACCTCCCCCTGGTCTCTTTGCCTCCAGCTTTGTCCCCTCCCACCCACACTGCACTCTGCTGTCAGAGGGCTTCCTTCCAAACGCCCCGGGCGCCACGTGGCTCCTCCCAGGCCACGCAGGCAAAGCCCCACACCCAGCGGGACACAAAGGCCGTCTGACCTGGCCCTGCCGCGTGGCAGCGCCCTACACCCGCCCCTCCTACCCTTCCCCAGGCCAACGCCCCGCTGGCCCTGTACACAGCCTCGACTTCATGCCGCCGCTAAGCCTCTGCCCACCGCACAGTTAGGTGACCCACCACTAGTCTCACCCCCAAGGCTCGGAAGCTCTCAGGAGTAAGGACTCTGCCTTCTGGGTCGACATCCCCGGGCCCTGGTGCAGGGCCTCACCTGTGAGGTGGCTGAGTGTGTCGGACTGACTGCAGCATTAAATGAATGCTCCCCCCATGGCCTACTCTTCACCAGGTGCGTCCCCCACTTAAGGCCACTCTCCCTACCGCACCCAATCCTGGGTGCTGGCTCTCCCACCCAGACGCCTGAGCGAGGCTTGTTCCATGAACCTTCAGAAACACCTGCCCAGCTCATCCCACCCACGTGCCCTCAGCCCCTGCTGGTGCCATCTTTCCAGTTGGTCTAGAATGATCCCAGAGAAGCCAGAACCCCAACTGCCTCCTCACCCACATCCTGGGTCCCCCAAGCACAAAGGCGACACCCAAGTCAGTACCAGTGCCTTGTCCTCTGATCCTTCAGCAGAAAACTGCGGAACACCGGGCACGGGGAGCTCCCACGGCCTCGGGGTAATTTCCTCTCACGTTTAAGAAACTTGGGAAATAAATCTTGACATTTTTCTCATATTGAGGAAAATAAATAATCCTAAAATATTATTTGAACATCGATTTGATAATAGAGCAAAATAAATGATGTCTCTCCCTGGCCACGTTGGTGAATTGGGTTTCTCAAGCGAAAAGTCAATTATGGTCCACTCATATAAATAAGTAATTTATCTGAAAGGTCTGGAAACTAGACCATAAGATGCTACAAATGAACCAGCTGGAGTAAGGAAGCTGAGAGTTATAGATCAATACTGAGGGAGGAGGAAGGAGGAGAAAGGAAAAGGGAAAAGACATAAAATAGCCAACCAGAGAAAGAGATGAATTATGTCAGCTCTCAGATGTGACAGCAGGAGAAAGTTTACTAGGCAAAAACAACTCTATGCTAATTCAAATATTTTGAAAATTGATTCCACTCTTGCAGCTGATGGTTACTTGGTCATTCCAGAACAAAACAGCTGGACTGGGTGGCGGTGAGAGCTCCAGACTCGGCCATCAGCCAGGAAGGCGCTAAAGAGAGGCTCATTCACCCTGAGTTCTGAAGTGAGCCGGCCTCCCCAGATCCACCTTACAAGTCACATATAATGAACCAGTATTTAGCTGCCTTCATTCTGGTGACAGGACACTCAATAGTAACAATGTTAAGCTCTATTTTTAAAATGAATGCATGTGCATAACCTTTAAAAACTGAATCACTATATTGTACACCTGTAACTTATGTAATACTGTACATTAACTATACTTCATTAGAAAATACAATTAAACTTAAAATAAATAAGATAAAAACAAAAAGAATGCATGACCTCCTCGGGTACGACCATGGGAAGAAGTCCAACGAACACTGCTAAGTGGAGAAAGAACCACCCTTCAGCTCCTTCTAAGGCGGCACTTCACTGGGTGGCCTCCTCCCGTCCTCTGAATGCCCAATTCCAGGACAAAAATCCAGACCAGGGCTATGCCTGCTGCGCCATCACTGCTGGTCCAGCTGGGGCTTCTCTTCTGAACTCTAAACGCCGAGGCACAGAGAAATACCGCCAGGCGGGGAGAAAGCTGGTGGTAAAAGAGCACCACCTTTGCAGGAAAAAAGAAAAAGGGGGCAAAGGGAAGGAAAAATAACATGTCCGTACACTGAGTAACTACCTCCCCAGTTCCACTCGAGGTGGTGCGTAACTGGTACCACCACAGAAGCACAGGGGCAAGTTCATTCAGTACGTACAAGGGCTGCCTTCCTCCGGGCGTGAGGCTTAATTCTGGTCCCAGTTGAGAAAAGCTGGGAGAAAGCTCAAGAATTTCATACATTAAAAAACTCAAGCCCCAAATCAGAAGGACTAAATTTTGCTCAAAGACTGAAGACAAGAATGACACTTTCACAGGGAATCTTGGACACTCTGCAGGGAGAACACCTTGAGGGCCAAGACGAGGCTCTGGGAAACGGAGGTGACAAAGAGAGGGGACTCAGAAGAGGAGACCCCGCCCATCACGGTCTCACCCAGAGAGAAACTGAGGCCGTGGAGGTGAAGTGAGTTGCTCACAGTTGATCCCACAGAGTCAGCGTTGGGAAAGGTCGGGGTAATTCCAAATTAAGCCAGCAGTCAATACTTCAAAACCACAGAGAACTGCTGAGGGCAAGCCAGCACCCCTGACTTGATTTCAGCTCCATCTCCTGAATGTGGAAGTTCTGTGAGCTCAGGCCCTCATGGGATCCCGGTGGGGAGGTCAGCACATTTAAGGAGCCCACACGAAGATTAGTCTAAACAGGGTACAAGGCAGCAGCTGCGTCAGGGGCTGGATAGGCGGCGCAAGAAGCCCACTCAGCCTCATCTCCCACACCCGCCTGGTCACCCAGGCTCCCCTGCCACATTCCACACTAGTCCTTCCTCCAGGACTCATGAAGACCGCCATGCTGGCCCCTCTGCCTGGAAGGTACTTTCTCCTCCGCCCCATTTACCTTTCAACACCCTTAAAGTTGTCTCCTCCTCCAGGAAGCCTTCCCAGAACACCCCTTAGCCAATTATCTGCAGTGTGATTTCCCATAACACATGACCGCAGTTTTCACTTTCTACCCATTTACTGCAGGGCAACTGTATTTGTCTTCCCCACCAGGCTAGACGCTTCCTGAAGGCAGAGATAATACTTTTTATACATCCCACAGTACCTCCACGGTCCTTACACACACAGCAAGCCCTTGGATGGATGAATGAATGGACAAATGAATGAGTCAGCAGATGAAAGAATCTTAACAGCTGAACTGAAAACAAGATGCTTTTCTTAACCTCAAGCACTAACTTGAAGTAAATGCTTCTGAGTTTATTACATATTTTCAAAGTTTAAATGTAGGTGTGTTTTCCCACATAAATACCAGCTCACTTGGCAGATGTTAACTCCAAAGGCAGACACGAAGCTCACTCTTCCCGCAGGCCCACAGCTGTGACTCTGACTCCAGGACCAAGGCATGGGGACCTTCTGTCTCTTTTGAGTCATGAGAAAGAGGAAGACCAAGGACGTGCACGCGCCCGAACTTCCTCGATGTGCTTCCTCAGACACACAAACAACACATTCACAACCAAAAAGCGGACGCATAAAGGAAGGGATGGAAGAGAAACCCTGAGGACATAAGGACATCTGTTAATACTTCTTTTGTTTTCCTGGGTTCAGACACTAAATCAACGACTTAATGCACAAAAATATCCACGAAATTCAAAAAAAGCGAGTCTGCTCTCTGCCCACACCATCACTACAACACTCCTTCCAGACTTACCTCCATTTCAGAAAAATGTTCTCAGTGGCAGCGTTAGAGAAAACAAATAATACAATAGCTGGTCTGTATAAAGAAGACTGAGTCCTTTTATAACGCCAGCTAAATATTTGCTACGAAGTACCAAACTGTGGGACTTCTCTTCAGAAGACTTCGCTTCGAGTCAGAGCGGAACAAGGTGCAGCCCTGGTCTCGGGGAGCATCTCCACCGAGCACGGTGTCTGCTGTCACCCAGCAGAGCAGTTTAGCCGTTGTGCAGGGAGCCCTGGGCTGCGGGGAGTTCGTTCAATCCTGACTCTCAGGAGCTCTCTGACTCTGACACTTTATTTAACTTTGCAAGCCTTTGTTTCCTCACCTGTAAAATGGCTGAATAGAACCCGAAAGGGCGACTGTGCAGCAGTGGCGTGGGCACGGGGCTGCTCTCGTGCAGAATTTTTTGCTGAAAGACGTGACAGAGGAAAGCAAGCGACAGGAGGCCAGGCACTCGGCGGACAACCATGAGCTCTTCCGTCTCCCCCACAAACCCAAGATCCAGCCATGCATTCAGCAAGCGTTTACGGTGCCTCCCCTGCCCTCTGGGGACTTACATGCTGGTGGGACAACTCATTTTAACAAAGCCTTTCCAATCCTTTCCTGAAACAGGTGGAAATGGAGGAAATTCAGAAGACACATTTTGCCAAATTTTCGAGCGAGATCTCATCAAAATCGAGGAACCACCATATAGCTGATCTTCATAAACTGTATTAAATGCTTATCTTCATCAACACAATCCAGAGGCCACAATTTATCAAAAATAAGAGTATCAGAAACACCAGAATTCTCTGACCAATTTTTAAATACCTGTGATTACATCTGGTTACTCTGACCATGCACTGACTGTCCCCTCTGCAGACAGGTGGCACATGTTGTCCTTCCCGCACGGCGCCCAGAAGCACCCCCTGCCCCCCCCCAGGCAACGGGCAATGCACACTCACATATTAAGTTAATGGAGGGGAGGGTACAGCTCAGTGGAAGTGTGTGTACTTAGCATGCACAAGGTCCTGAGTTCAATCTCCAGTACCTCCACTTAAAAATAAATAAACCTAATAAAATAAATTAATTAATGGGAGCGACAGTGGCCAGAGGCAGGAGTAGGTCAATGGACAAACACATGCGTCTCCACTTACAAGGCTCTCTGGGGGATACAGGAAAGGATAATCATATCCCTTGCCCTTGAACGGCCCATGATGACCCCACGTGGGCAAGAGCAAACTGGCTGTAAAAGCAAAGCCAGTTTGGGGGTCGGGTGAGCGGCTCTCCACACCCCAGGCACAGGAGGCCAGACCAGGATTGACCCGGCCTGGGCTAGCTGGTAAGGGAACACAGTCAGCCCAGAAAGGAGGCCCCATCGTTGCCTAAAGCAGCACCCACATTTGTTATACTGGGAGGGGAGAGTCCCCAGAAAGTTCCTGTCCAGGACATCCTCTGAAAAGCCAGATGAGTCACAACGCCGTCCTCGGTGCCAGGACATCCTAGCCAACGAGGGGCCACCCCTGCCGACCTGGGCCCTCACCCCTCCCCAGGCCACACCAGCCAGACACAGAGAAGGCCACACCTCGCCTTGCTTCCTGAGCCGTAAGCGACCAAGTCAGGAGGATGCAGACACACTTCAGCAGGTTTTCATTTTGCCATCACCCAGGAATCACCAGGACGTCTGCAGGAGAGTGGGCAGGCCTTACCCAGGACGCCCAAGACCATGTCCAGTAAATCACCTCTGATCACGGCCCCCGCCCCAGGACTCTCCCTGGGGCTCTAAAGCTGCTGATGCCCGGGTGCACCCCATATCCCTGAAATTCAGCTCTCGGGGTGGGTAGCCTCAGCTGAGACGCAAGGCCAGCATCTTAACCCCCTGGTTTCCCCACTTCCCTCGCTGAGCATCTCCAAGGGACAAGCTGGGGCTCACCCACCATCAGATGTCACCACCAAAGCCCGAAAAGGAGAACAAACCACAACTCGGACCTGTGAGAAACCAGATGAGAGAGTGGGAAACAGACCAAGCAGGCCACCAAACCCCTCGGCAGAGGGGAGCACACCCTGAGGCGCAGGTAGGCAGCGGGCTCAGCACTGCGGCCGAGGTCGGGGGTCTGAAGAGCCAGGCTGAGGTTCTGGATCTCTAACAGACCAACCCTTCGTAGACCACTGGGCCTGTCTGCCCATCACAAAAGCTTCCTCCAAGAGGGCACCAGGCTTAGAGGGCGGACGGTGTGCAACCAAGCCATGCAGGCACAGTCAAAATCCTGACTTAGCGTCACCAGCACAGCTCACAGAAATTCCTCTTAGGGCCACATCTCCCAGGAGCCCTCACCCCTCGTCCCCCTTTCCTGATCTCCGTGGCATCCAGGAAAGGACCAGCACGTCTAATCTCAAGGATGCTGTGGCACAACAGCGGGACAAGTGCAGGATGCTCAAAGGTGACACCTCCCCAAACATGGACATCACTGACACCGCAGGAAAGTGGGAAGGGGAAGAATCCAGAGTCAACAGTGAGTTTTACATAAAACAAGGAAAAGAGAAGGATTTTTTTAAACCTCCATTCCAAACCAGAAGTTTTACAACGGCACCCCAGGGCGAGGACTGGTATACTCTGCATTCTAAAACACCCTTAATTAGTTGTATTTTACAAACCTGAGCATTTTACGTACAAGTCTGGGTTTCGGACTTCTCTAGAAGCACGGGAGGTCACGGCACTCCTGCATTCACATGCACAGGACAGCAGGTCCCGCCAGCTGCTCCTTGCCTGGGGCCCCAGACGCCGGCGCTCACACCCACACGGGAAACCCAGAGACTTCACAGAAGGGATCATGCCTCTATCAGCAGAACCCTTTTTTTAAATGACTAACTGGCAGACAATTTAGAGTATCTGACTGGCTTCTCAAACTTCATGTACTTCCTGCTGGATTTCATAATCTTCTTCCCCCCACGGTGCCCCTACAGGAGACAGAGCCATGAGGAAGCTGGCAGAAGCGATGAAACTAATCAAGCTGATTTTTAACAAAATAAAACATGATTTCACCCAGCCAGGAGCAAACAAGGCTTGATTTGTTCAGGTATTTAGGATTTATTAAAGAAACTACCAGAGTGGGGCTTTGTCTCATTTCCTTCTGTCCTTCCAGTGTGGGCTTCACCCCAATTCTCACTCTTCCTGACTGCTTGACAGCACCCTCACCTCTGGATGTCCTCAAGGTGCGCAGCTTTTGAAGAATGAAGCTGCCGTTCCCCAGAGCTATAATGCAGGTGTAATACTAGCAGGTTCTTAAGTCAAGAATTCATCCCAGTTTCCTTGAAGTTGAATACATTACCCCAACTGTCAGGCAGAAATAAAAGAAATCACCTCGTCATCAAGCCAGAAGGGCCAGAGGTAAGAAAGTCCTCTGATGTCACCACACTTTCTGCAATAAAACAGACAGATCGCAAAACAGGTCTGGCCTCACTTCCTTGGCCTGGCTGAGCAGACCGTCCGTGCGCAGTAAAGCAGGCCCCTCCTACGGCGGCCCTGGGAGGGCCAAAGAGGTCTCCGGTTGCGCCTGGCTAAGACCTGCACCCCTCACGTGGACCGCATCTCAAAGGCGAGGGGAGGAGGGGGCAGGAGCCGGCATGTCCTATGAGGCGCTCCCTGCCGGAGGCCCAGAGGCCTGCTCCTGCGATAACAGGATGGCATCAAAGGAGCGGCTCTACTTCTGTCTCACCAAGTCCTCCCCTTCCAAGTCTCGCCTCTCTGGTCTTTTATGATGAGTCAAGCTTTTTATTTCGGCCTCCAAGCTGCCGCACACCAATGCTGCCTCTGAGCCCCTCAGGTTTCATGGCCCTGCCGTTTACATTTTCAAAGCTTGACAAACCCGGTTTAGCATCTGAAATAGGAAATTCTCCGATGGATGGGAGTGTTAAGAAACAGGGCCCTTGGCTGCCCGCCAGTCACACGGGGAAAGGACATGAGAACAGAAGTGTGTGCCTCTGAAGTCAAACAGGTGGGTAAGATCACATCACGCTGAAGCCACACAGAGGAAGCGAAGCTCTGTTATCGTACCAGCAAATGCAATATTAACACACAGCTGCCATGAACTGCTCCCAGCCCCTCACCTGAGGCCTCTGGGCTTCCACCCGCTGCACCCACCTTCCGGGCCAAGGCCCACTTCAGGTCTAGCCAAGCCGTCCATCCCTCTAAGGGCCTCCCCTGATGCCCCAAGTCTCAGGGAGACCCCGACTCCCACCGCGGGCTGCACAGTACCGCAGGACCTGGTCCCACTGAGGCAAGGACTACGCCCTCCTGGTGCCCGGCCGAATCCCCAGCAGGCAGCCCAGTGGCTGTTAAAGGCTTGCAGGGAGAAGGGCTCTGCGAGGTCAAAACTATTTTCATCCTGATACCAGGACATCACTTGCCTTTTCACTCTCGCTCACTCACGAGTACAGTGCAGTTTTCCAGACACTGCAAGATGTGCCATGACAGACCGTCCTCGTGGCTAAGGGATTGTCTGCTTCGCATTCCCATGTTCTTAACATGTCTGTTTCAGTTTCTCATGTGGTGAAGACACTGCTATAACCCATAAAAACTCTTTGGGGTCCTCAGTAATTTTAAGGTATCCCCAAAACCTTGAGAACTGCTGGTCTAGCACAAGGCCTGGCATACACCTGGCAGAGTTTAAATACTTTGTGAATGATCAATCAATCAGCCAAAGATGGGAAGATGAAACCTCTTTCTATCAACATACTGATGTCTAGTCTGTAGTCTGTTACGGGCAAAAGGTGGAAAAAAAGAGGTGCACAAGGGTCCGTTCACTGTTTTTTGGTTGAGAAGGGAAAGAAACAGATTCCCCAGCCAGTTGGCTGGGTAGGTAAGTGGATGGGTGGTGAGGGGACAAGTGAGTGGGCAGACGGGGTGAGGGGTCACAAGGGTGGACAGGCGGGTGCACAGACGCTGACCTGCCGGATGGCGGCCAGACAGCTGGTGGCAGGGCAGACGAGTGGGAAAGTTCCAGCCCCTCCATGTTCAGTCACTCCAATGGCCCCCAAACCTGTCTGGTAGCTGTCAGTCTCACTCGCCGCCTTCTAACACACAAATCTCATCCTGTTAACGCCCATTGGTGAAATGGTCCCCACTACCTCCAGAATTAGCTTTAAGTTAATTCCTTTTAGAACAAAGGGTAGGAAGAAAAAAACAGTAAAGTCCAGACAGCACAACCCGCATAATCCGCCCTCCCCTCCCACCTCTCCGCCCCGCCCCCACCTCTCCACCCCGCCCTCTCCAGCCATCTATCTGAAGATTCAGCCATGTCACTGTACTCTGCAGCTCCCGAATTCCACTCTACAGTTTAGGGCTTCTATACACTTTCTACTTAAAATGCCACTGCCCACCGTGTCTGCTAGGCCAGCTCATTCTATGGAGCCCCGCGCTCAGTCACAGACCCCCCGGGATGTGGCCCCAGCCCTGAGAAGGAGCTCCGCTCAGCACCCCTGCACCCCAACACTGCCCCGCGGTGAATACCCAACACTACTCAGAGAACTTGGGACACTCTTCCTGCGCCTGCTGTTCCCAGGAGATCACGAGCTCCTGGAGAGCAGGGATCACACCCTCGTTCATCACCACCAAAGGAAAAAGCCCAATGAAAACTTGGTGGCTGCAGAGATGCCAAGGTCACAGGAAAACGCCTGCTCCTCACCACTCTGGGCCTGGGCAGGCCTTAGAGCTCAACTTCTGCCGACACAGCCACCTGCAGACTTGAGCTCACACTGACTGTCCCTTCTCCAAGCAGCCACCACGCTTCATCACCTACACAGCAGAACCTCACAGCTGGTGACAGGCGGGTCAAGTCCTCGTCACTGATCATGTCAGACTCTGCTCCACCGTCACACGACTCATGTGAAATCTCAAGAGCTACAACACAAAATACCTGCTCTGTGCAAGCACTTCACAGCTATTAACTCCTTAAGCCACTGAAATAAACTTGCATTTAAGGTTTTACTGTCCGCATTGTACACATGAGGAAAGAAGAGGCCAGAAGACTAAAGCATCCTCTAGAAAACCACGTAGGTAGTCAGTGGCAGCACCCGGATGCACCCCTGGGCCCATCAGATTTCCCTCCCCTTCAGCCTCCCTGCCTCTATCACCCCTTCACTGTACTGTGCCCTGTGTCAAAGTCCGGGATTATGGGGCAGTGAAATCTGTGTCGCCAATTTAATCAAGCAACAGTCCAGCAGTACCCTTCCAGGAAAAAGCTCACATACCCAAAAGCAGTTTCTCTTGTGCAGAAAGCACTTAATATCTGCTGAAGGAAGGGAGGAAGGAAGGGAGGGAGGGAGGGAGCGAAGAAGGAGAAATGGCAAATCAATAACTACAAACATATTCCAAAGGCTAAGGAAGATGGTACAGAAGACAAATCAGATTTTTCCAGGACTGATTAGCAATAGCTGT
Source organism: Camelus ferus (assembly GCF_009834535.1). NCBI lineage: Eukaryota > Metazoa > Chordata > Mammalia > Artiodactyla > Camelidae > Camelus > Camelus ferus. The sequence continues at coordinate 21,125,190 of NC_045714.1, read as the reverse complement.
CTCTCAAAAGTCAGAGCAGAATAAAAGGCAGAGGGAAAGGATGGCAAAAGCAGAAACAACCACAAAATGCTCTGACTCTTCAAAGTCAAGAGAGAGGAATTCCAGCCAAGATCAAATTAGAGACAATCAAATCAGTTCCAGGGCACTTACGCTCCAGGAAAGAAGGAATAAATTCCTTCCACTGACTCTCTAATTCATTTATTAGTCATCAGAAAGAACAGAAAATCTGAAAACTGTCTGTTAGTAGAACGGGCAGCTTAAGATACTACTGGAAATAAGGTTCCCTTGAGGAAAAGCCTGCCTTTGGAGTGTTCCGACCTTCCCTTCTTGGCACCCTCCTCCTCCTCCCCACATGCTGAACACCGGCGCCCACCTCCCCAGCTCACCTTCAGGGGCTGTCCTCTGCCAATAGAATAAAGCCTGTGGATCTCAGTGCTGGAAGGACCCCAGGCTCGCCCAAGTGCAAGCTCTGTGGCCTGACGCTCTGGCCTAGGGATCAGCCCTGCCCATCACACCTGCCCCCTCGACGGAATGGCTCTGGGCCTCCTCCCGCTGCTCCGACACTCGGCCTTCTGCTGTGAGCCCACTGGTCACTCACCGCCAGCCTGAGCTTCCCGAGGGCAGAGACCATGCCCACTGGTGTCCCCAGGGTCTAACAGGATATCACACACTTCACGGGTGGCCACTGAAGTCGTGCAGGGTGAATGATCACGTGGATCATCACGGTCACACGTCTACACCTCTCGCTCAAATCATCCCACCTCTATTCTTGGCCTTAGGGTCCATTCTCCACCAGCAGCCAGAGTGACCTCCAGACAATTTAAGTCAGATCAGGTCGCTTCCATTCTCTCAGCCTTCCGACAGCCCCAACCACACTTCAAATAAAGCCCAAGACCTCCCCGTGGCTTCCTGGGCCCCCCATAAGCACCGCACGTACCCCCACACCCCCCACCGAGAGCACACGCCAGGCCCGCTCCTGCCTCGGGGCCTCTGCAGTGCTCTTCCTTCTGTTTAGAACCTTCTTCCCAGACGTCCCCACAGTCACCACCTTCCAGCACCTGCACAGAGTCCCTCCCTGGCCCCTGTTATCTGTGGTGGCCTGGCCCTTTACTCTGCTTCGTTTTCTTTATAGAACTTGCAACCACCTGCCATTACGTATGGTCCATTGGTTACTCACGAGACCCACGCTGTCCAAGGTGGCAGCTACCAGCCACCTGTGGCTACTGAGCACTTGAGATGTGGCTGGTCCAAACCGGGTTGTGCTGTAAGTGCAAAATACAACCCAGATTTCAAAGACTTAGTACCCAAAAAAAAGTTTTTTAAAAAATCAACAAATAAGGGAGACACAGGGTAGGCCTAGTTGTGATAAGTGCTGTAAAGAGAAAACATTGAGAGGGGGATAGAAAACACCATGGGTGGGGGCTGGTATTTCCAATGAGACAGAGGAGGCGACATCTGCGCAGACTCTCAGGAAGGAGGAAGTGGGACCGCAGACATCTGGGTCTCCACACCTCCAGCAGACAGAAATGCGACGCAAAGGCATCACTGATCGGAATGGAGAAGCCATCCCTCTGGACACAGGGTGCATGGAAATAGAGAGCTTCCCCCTTTATGTTATAGGCCTGTCACCCGAGGGCAGTTTCCCCAGCCAGTAAGTCGCTCCCAGCCTTCCTCGCAGCCACGTGTGGCCACGTGACCAACAGAAGGTGAGCGCTAGTGACATGTCTCTTCCACACCAAGGAGGCCAAGAAGTGGGTGTGCCTTCCCCACCTGCTGGCTCCCTTCCACTGGCTGGAGAGAGAGGCCAGCCTGAGCCCCAGGAGAGAGAGAAAAGTCACCTACTTACGTGAGCAGAAGATAAACTTCTTTGGTAGCTTTAGGGCTAAGCCATTAAAATGTGAGGGGAAATGTGTTACAGACGCCAGCAAGGGCCCTTCCACACCTGATTACCTCCCCCCTCTGGAGCTGAGGACCTGCTGCGACCTACCCCCTTCTTTGTGCGCAGGGCTCGTCCCACGGCTGACTGCAGGCCCGCCTGTCCCCACGGACACTAAGTGTGCGAGCCCTGTGCAACAGCAGATTTAACCAATCGCACCTAAAACCAATCCTGACACACCACCGAGACTGGCCTCCTACTCACTCTGAACTCCAAGCCCTTCCACCCCATCGAGGGTTAAAGGTCCCCCCACCAACCCTGTCCTTTTCATCAGACACTGGAACTGAACAGTTAATCCAACCAAGGCATTAGCAGCTCAAACAACAAAGCTCGCCAAGAGTCAAACTTCCTCAATCATTTGAACAGACAGAGGTACTCGGGGGAAACGTTACCCACTGTTACCCTTAATATATTAGAATAGTCAAAGTTGGCCATAAGAACAAGAAAAGCTTAATTAAGGAGGAGATGTTTTACAAGACAACTAAATGCCTTGTGTGATCTTGGACTGAATCTTGGACCAGAGAAAAAGACGGCACAGGGCAATTTGGAAAATGTGACTGAATCAGATGGGTGGATAACACTGCATCAGTGACACTCTCCCGGTTTTTACTACAGTTGCACAAGGTGATAACGCTCGGAGAAGTTGGATGAAAGACACATGAGAACTCTGCACTATTTTTGCAATCTTTTGTACATATTTCAAAATAAAAAATTTTTTAATGTTTTAAAAAAAAAAGTCTCCACGCATCATCACACGCGAGCCCAGCCCAGGACGGCTGACGTCTTCCGCACAGCTGCCCTTCTGCCTGACCGCGCAGGAGGGGCTCCTGTAAAAGCACTAACTTAGGGAAAGGAATAAAACAGACCAAAATCTACTATTTTTTAAAGCTTTATCCCCGCAACTTTTTTCCCTTTTGAGCTCGTCTCCATCACCCTGAATCATTTTTTTCCTGACAGCTCCCTGGGGAACCTCTAAACTGAGGTTTAGAAGCACCTCACGAAGTGATCTGCCTGTGCCCCACACTGAGTCGGTATCGGGGCTTAGACTGTTAATAAGTCCTGAAAATAAGAATCAGTAGGTGCACCCAGGCAAGGCAGCACGAGACCACAAGGCCACGAGGGCTTAAGAAAGCAAGCTCCTGAGAGTGGACATCCCATGGTGGGTTCAGAATCCTAACTCTCTGAAGTTGAAAATTCTTATTCTAAGCTTTATTTATCCTCTTGAGATTATAAACCCCATCCCCACCCCCACCTCCAGGAGGAAACAGGACTGAATTTCTAACAGCATTCTACTTTCAACGTTCTCTCATGGAAAAAAAAAATCAGATCTTACCAAGTTCTGCTCTGAATACTAGATTCACTACACCAATGTTTTCAAACTGCCGACCATAAAATCAGTTTAGAGGATAACAACCGTGTTTTTTTTTTTTAATTAATGAAATAGTAGAGAGTAGAAAGGAGCGTGCATTGGGCTGATAGATGTCTCACTGCAAGATGTCTTAAGTACATAGTCCTGCACAATCGTCAGCCTTCCAAAGCACAAATGTCCTTCATTTTCAATACAATTAACTCTTTTTCACTAAGTCAGAGGGGAAAAAAAATGTTTTAAATGGATCTTATGTTCACAATAACATTTATTAGAAAATCTGAAATGTGTTCCCACAGACAAAAAATACTGTTGTACACTTAAGTCAAAAACTTTTCCTGCAAAGTATTTCCCTCATACGAGTGCATTACAAAGAGGAAAAAATGAAACATTACAGTGGGGAAACCCCACACACACCACCTCGACCAAGTGATCAAAGTCAGCATCCCCAGGGACGGGACAGACTGGCGCCACGAACCCCCTGGGACAGGAAACGGGGGCTCAGTATCACGTGGTTTTCTCGTCAAAACTGCGTACCTTCAACTGAATCATGACTAGACATCAGAAGAACCCAAATGAGGGCTACTCTACAAAATGACTGGCATTCTTCTGAGGCTGAGAAACTGCCGCAGACCAGGAGAGATTTGGGAGACACAGCAACGACCCGCTGGGTGGGGTTCGGCAGCAGATCCTGGAACAGAAGAAGGATGCTGGGGGAAAGCTGCACCATCACTCCCGCTGCCCTGGGTCATCCCTGAGTTCTGACGCCGGGGTTACGTAAGATGCTCATGTCTGGGGAAGCTGGGTGAAGCGTACGTGGGAACTTTAAGTCTAAAATTATTTCAAGTTAAACAGTGAAGACAAACCTTTCCTGAAGGAACATGAGTGCTCTGTCCATAAACTATGTATCAGTGAAACATAGTGTTTTAGCTCAAATATTCTAACCTTGAGCATTTGATGTGCAATTTGTGTATAATTAACGCAATACACAGGGAAAGCCCGAAGCTGTCCGTCCATACCCAGGCTTCTCCCTGTCCCGTCCCCCTGTATAAAATAAAGCAGCACAAGTTTAATACCAAATCGTATTTACTAAAAACTCTTAGTCACTGAAGAGCAGTTTTTAAACTATTGGTACTCACACACTGTGTAAGCACATCGTATACATTAAGATACTGTTAAATTTTGTGTATGAAGAAACATCAGCCACTAGCTTCACGTTATCTAAAAGGGAAAAACCTCCATGTGCTCCAAGCGCCATGAGTCAGCACCAGCACTGCCATCCCTGGGGAGCCACAGTCACCCCAGAAACCACGGCACCTTCTATCCAGCAGCCCCCCAAACCCGGAAGCCTTCCTTCTCCAATCCCTAACTCCCTACCTGCTTTCTTCTCCTCTTCTTTAAAACAAAAGCAGACACACACACACCCACTTCTCCTGGGCTGAGCCCAGGTCTGCGATGCCCAGGTGAGGGCTGGGGTCTGAGTGCCCCACGCAAGCAGCAGAGGAGACCAGGAAGATTGTATTCCGGGAGCCAAACTGCACAGGTGAACACGGCTTAGCCCTCACCTTCCTTTAACCCCTCCATTACCTGGAAGGGCAGTCCACAGGTGCCACCTCCAGGCCCTCACCCCCCGGGCTCCCGCCTGCACGGTATCACCTGAAATAGTTCCCTCCAGAGACAGGAGCCAGTCACCTCCCCGGCCAGCTGGGCTCGGACCTCAACCTGCAGCCAGGGACCCCATCTGCTTCCCTCCTTGTTGGTCACGATGTCCCTTCTCCTTCCTCCCTCCCTCTCTCCACTGCCTGGCCCTCCACTCCGGCCTCTGTCAGTAACAAGGTGATTGTACAAATCAGCAGCAGCTCTGACTTGTCAGCAGTGTGCTGACACTCCACGTACACGCTCTTCCATCTAAACCCCTCAACAACTGATGCAGTTTCATTTTTCAGCAGCGGCTCTCACATGCTGTGGCTTCAGCATCCTTTTACAACGCTTTAAAATTACCAAGGAGCCCAGAGAGCTTTTACGACTGTTGCTACAGCCATTTACAGTTACCACATCAGAAATGAAAAGTGGGAAGTTTTTAAGACCCAGAATGCACAGCACCCAGGATGCACAACATCATGACACATCGCGTAGCTTCTGGAAAACTCCACTGCGCCCTCATGAGAGATGAGCATAAAGGAGAAAGTACCACAGTGTGGCTGTGAAAACAGTGCTGACTTGTGAACCCCTCAAAAGAGGCTCCGTGATTCCCAGCTGGCCCCGGACCACACTTGGCGCATCCCTGTGTGACAAGAGAAGAAACGAGGTCTAGGACTAAAACCCACCTGCCCAGGTCACTCAGCCACCTACCGACAGCTCTGCTGTAACCCCGGTCACGGAGTTCTGCAATCCACACCCCTTCACTCTTCACCATGGTCCTCCTCGGAGACAACACACAGCCTCTGTCACCTTCAAGTGACCCACCTCCAAATGTGCATCTGGAGAGCTGATAACCCACCTGAGCTCCTGCTGCCTGGATCCCCCACCAGCATCCTGAGCCCAACTCAACTGGCTGCCATGGCCCTCGCCCCGACCAGCTCCTGGCCTAGGGAAGGGTCACTGCTCCACTAAGCAGGCCCCAGTCACTCAGTCGGTCATCGGACTCTTTGCCTCTCTATGTCCTACTGATCGGTCTTCAGGATGTCTCTTGCAAATGCAAAAAACAGGATATAAAACAGTTATGCTTTATGTCACTTCACAAACAGGAAAAAAAGACTGGATTCCAAGGCACCAAAACTTGAGGAGGAGTTATCTCTGGACTATGGAATTATGAGGGATTTTTGATTTGATTTCTTTGGTACACTTTCCAGCACATGTTTTTTAAAAGCATACATTTATTTTCACAATCAGAAAATACCATGAAAGCTTCTTCAGGGTTTGGTTTGTAAGTTTTATCCTTTGACTGTGCCCTTCTTCATTACTTACAACTCCAACCCAGTCCAGAACCCCACCGTTACGGGCCGTACCTCCGTTCTCTGTGCGATCCTCCCACGCTGGCCTCTGCCCACTCACATGGACACCTGAGGCCGCCAGGGCTCGCAGCCCACAACACTGCGTGAGGGGTGCGTGAGGGACACTTGGCCCAGACCTTGGCAAACAGTTAAGAAATGTTCATTGTTGCTGGAGCTGGTATGACTATTTCTCTACCCTGCTGCCAGATGAACCGGCTGAAAGCACTAACTGGCAAATGATGACCGTTTTAAAGCCATCAGTAGCTCCCAGTGCTTGATAATAATAGCCGATATTTATAGGGCCCGATACTGTTAGCAAGTGTCACCTCACTCAGTCACCACCTCCGCCCCACCTCCCCCGGGTGGCCCTGCGAAGATCTCTGTCTTACAGATGAAGAAACGGAAGCACAGAGCACTTGAGTAAAGTGCCAAGGCACAGAGCAAGCACGTGCACGGGCAGGGGTCAAACCCAGCTCAGTCTTACTGTCCAAAAGAACTTTCCGCGATGGGCGCGCTCTATATCTGCACGGCTCAGTATGTAGCTACTGGGCATTTGAGATGTGACCTGTGCAACTAAGTAACTACATTTTAAATTGCATTTAATGTTAATTTAAGTAGCTGCAGGCAGCCAATGGCTATGACACTGGCCAGCACAGGACTGGAGTATAAAAGCCCCAACTCCCAGCTTAACCAAGAAAAGCCCTCATGACACCCTGCCCACTCACCTCTCACCCAATCTTTACAAAAAGCTTCTAAAAATCTTATAAATCCTATAAAAGTTAGTCTAAGATCCCTGGTAACTGTACTCAGGGCCATCTGCCAGCCATCCCCACCCTCTAAGTCTTCTGTACAGCAGCGGGGCTTTAGAAATGAGAGTAAGTGGGGAGGGTACAGCTCAGTGGTAGAGCACGTGCTTAGCATGCATGAGGTCCTGGGTTCAATCCCCAGTACCTCCGTTCAAAATAATAATAATAATAATAACAACAACAACAACAATAAAATTTTTAAAAAGAAATGAGAGTGAGAAAGACTTCAGTTCAAATCCGGACTCCACAGTGACCTGGCTGTGTGACCCCAGGCAGGCTGTTTCAGTCTCTGAGCCCGGCTCCCCATCTGCAAAACGGAGTGACTATGCTAACTTCCTAAAAGCATCAGCCAGGCACTTCACAGACACTCTCTAAATGGTGGCGGGTAACACCTCCTTCAGGGCTCAGTTCAAACTCCACAGTCTCATCTAAGAGACCCTGGAAAGCCACGGAGAGCTTCCTCCAGCCTGCAATATCCCCTAGAGGCTCTCTCTCAACAGCACTGACTCTACTGTTATTTTTGTGTGTGGTGTGTCCATCTTCTCTGCCACAAGCCGGCTGTCCCCAAAGGCCAAGGGCTTCTGTCATCAGTTAGCCCCAAGACAACAAGTCACCAGGTGAAGGGCTCTGGAGGGAAGTGGATCCAGGTCAGCTCAGCTTTCTAATCTGAGGGGTCTCAGTTTCCCCTCTGCAAAATGGGGATAAAAAGTCAGGGAGCTGGTGGGAGGGGAAATGAAGCTGCCCAGGTAGACAAATGAGCCAGGTGCCTGCGGTGCGCCTTGTGACAGACACCTCCCACCCTTAATACGAGAAGCTGGCGTCCCCATCACACGCCCAAGAGAGCACCACGGAACTGTTTTCCTGACATCCTTGCTCTTAAAATGGGAAGACTTCAGTACGCTCTAAAGAGTTCAACCCCAATCAAAATACCTTGGGCATTTTTTCTTTCTCTTTTTCACTAGATCAACATGATACAAAAGTCTACCTGAGCGGCTAATCAGAGAGGCTGAGAACAGTCACAGAATAAAAGGCATGCGTGGACTTATCTTATCAGATGAGAAAGCACGTTATAAAGCTAAAAGCTGGCTGGTCTGTTGCCAGCACTCGGCAAAAACAATTTTTTGGGTAAAACATTTTTTAAATACTTGTTATTGAATCAAGTTACAATCATTAAATCCTAAAAGTAACAGTAATAACAGCAGCCAGTCTTCACAGAGCCCTTGCTACCTGCCAGGGACTGTGAGAGCTTTGGCCCCACGCAGTGTCCCTTTTGAACCTCACAACAGTGTTTTTCCCACTGCCAACTGCAAGTCATCGGTGGATCTAGCATTTTTCAAAGTGGGACAGAATAAAATAGGACAGAATAGAAATTAGGAGTGAATTGCATGTAATACCTCTTAAATCTTTTACCTATCTACAGAGCTTCAACATAAAATGTGCTTTTTAGCCTTCTCGCTAAAATCTGGAACAAGTCAAGGATGCCTACTCTCACCATTTCTATTCAACACAGTCCTGGAAGTCCTAGCCACAGCCATCAGGCAAGAAAAAGAAAGAAAGGGGATCCAAATTGGAAGGAAGAGGTAAAATTGTCACTATATGCAGATGACATGATACTACATATAGAAAATCCTAAAGATTCCACACAAAAACTACTGGAACTGATAAATGAATTCAGCAAGGTAGCAGGATACAAGGTTAACATACAGAAATTGGTTGCATTTCTTTACACTAACAATGAAATACCAGAGGAAAAGTTTAAAAAAAAAAACGTTTTAAAATCACATCAAAAAATACTCAGGAATAAACCTGACCAAGGAGGTGAAAAGACTTACATGCAGAGAACTATAAAACACTGATAAGTAAATCTGAAGGTGATTCAAAGAAATGGAAAGATATCCCATGTTCTTGGATTGGAAGAGTTAATACTGTTAAAATAGCCATACCATTACTGAACACAAGTTCATATGCCCGATGCACAGTGAGATCAAACAAACCAAAAAGCTGGAGTTTGAGGCAGAGAAAGGTTTACTGAACGGCTGAGCAAGGAGAACAGGTGGCTTATACCCAAAAAACCGGACCCTCACCTCCTCGAGTGGTTTCAGCTGAGCATTTTTTAAAGGCGCGCTGAGGGAAGGGTGACCCAGAGGCTGTGATCAGCTGTGCGCAATTCTGATTGGTTGACAGTGCTCAGTCCTTAGGCACCAGAAGGTCTGGGGGCTATGTGCTCATGATCATCACATAGTTAATTTCTCCCATTTGGTGGTAGTTTTTAGCATCTGAAAAATTCAGGAAATATGCATGAGATGCTATTACCTGGGAACTTCAGGGAGGAGCTACAGCAGAGGATATGTGGGAGGGGTGGGGGCCTGTCCCAGGAAGACCCCATGGGGTCCTGCTCAGTTAAGATATTACTCACAGCAATGTACAGATTTAATGTCATTCCTATCAAATTACCGATGACATTTTCCACAGAACTAGAACAAATAATCCTAAAATTTATATGGAACAATGAAAGGCCCAGAATTGCCAAAGCAATCCTGAGGAAAAAGAACAAAGCTGTGGGCACAACTCTTCCAGACTTCAGACAATATTACAGTTACAGTAATCAAAACAGCATGGCATTGGCATAAAAACAGACATATGGATCAATGGAACAGAATAGACAGCCCAGAAATAAACCCCACACACCTCTGGTCAATTAATCTTTGGCAAAGGAGGCAAGAACTTATAATGAAGAAAAGACAGTCTTTTCGACATATGGTGTTGGGAAAGCTGGACAGTCGCATATAAATCAGTGAAGTCAGAACACTCACATCATACACAAAAATAAACTCAAAGTGGCTTAAAGACTTAAATAAAAGACATGACACCATAAAACTCCTAACAGAGAACACAGGCAAAACATTCTCTGACATAAATTGTAGCAATGTTTTCTTAGGTCGGTCTCCAAAGGCAATAGAAATAAAAGCAAAAATAAACAAACGGAACCTAATCAAACTTATAAGCTTTTGCACAGCAAAAGAAACCATCAACAAAATGAAAGGTAACCTACAGAATGGGAGAAAATATTTGCAAATGATATGACCAACAAGCGTTTTTAATTACTATAAGACTATTAATGAGCCAACTAAAAACTCAAACAGTAAAAGAAAAATAAGCCTTCTATCTTCACCTAACAGGTTCTCCATCAGTCAGTCCTCTTCTTCAGAGTGACCACTGTCAGGCTTTTGATGAATTATTCTATTCAGATATGGGGGTGTGTGTGCGCCTGTATGTATACATTTTTTAACACAACTCTACTATAGTGTGTGTGTGTAGATATCTTGTTTTTCTCACTTAATTCCCTACCTTGGAACTCTTTTAAGATCAACACGTTCTTTTGTAAACACTACATAGCATTCTTCCAAATGAATAGGCCACAATTTAACAAATCCTCCATCGTTGCACATTTAGGTCATTTACGATTTTTTTGTGGTTACAATGATGATGCAGAAACATCCTTACACATATATCTTGGTAGGCAGGAATATAATCAGTAAAGTAAAATCTCAGAAATAAAATTTCTCAGCCAAAGAGTTTATAAACTTCTCGTCTTGACAGCTACTGTCAAATTTACCAATATGAAAGTTTCAGAAGTCCTGGCCCTTTATGACTCCATCACCATTCCCTTGCCAGCACTCAGTGTTTTCAGTTAATATGCACCGATCTCACTGGTGAAAAACGATTTCTGATGGCTACTGTAACTTGCAAGCCTTTCCTCATGTGTTAGGCCCAATGTTTTTGGTTGGTCATTTGTATCCCTCTTTCCTTTTCACTGCCAACTCCTGGATCTTTGAAAGTGTTCTTTGGAAGGTTACCAACGCTCTTGTCCCCAAGACCAAGGACCTCATCTTACTGACGTCATCAGAGCACCGTCCCAGCAACATCCGACACCAACCACCACCACCCCCTCCAGGAGACCCTCCTCCTTCCCCACCGTGACCACTAACTGTGCTGTACTTGTCCACGAGCTGCAAGCCAATTTTCTCCCTGGAATCCTAAAAAGAAGCACATCCTAGGGTCTAATCCCTGATTCCCTTTTCTTCTCTGTAAACATTTTTTAATCTACTGTAGAGATCTGTTTTATACATAAAAATAAGATTTTCTCTTCCTAAGAAAGTTCCTCCTCACTGTAACATTCTCAAACTGTCACCTACATGCAAAAGTTTTCCAAATGTCAATCCTCACATCACCTGAAACCCATGTTTTTAACAGTCTGCTGAACACCAGCAGAGACAGATGTCCTTCCCACACTTCAGGTAATGAACAGGGTCAACACGTGGGTGGGACTCACCCTGGGCCAGACACTGTGCTTGTCCTGATGCTCGCTGCATCTCATGCAAGTCTCACTCGACCTGACCATCCACCTTCCCCAAACCTCTTCCACCTCCTTGCACATCAAACCTCAGTTAATGACTGTGTTCTTCCCCTTTCCCGCCTTCCCACCCAGTGAACTGCCAAATCCTGTCCACTCTGCCAGCAAACCGTCTCTATGGATCTTCCCAGCTTTCCCATCTCCACATCTGGCCCAGACTCCGCTTCCTTCCTCATCCTGCTGCTTCTTGCCCGCATCCTGCTTCCACCACCACCTCTTCCCTTCTGGGAATACAAATATCATCACATCAATCTACCTTCTCAAAGCACATGGCTTCTGGATATGTTTCCTGCCTCCTCTCCATGGAACTGGGCTCCAGGCCCACACTGTCAAGACATGTGCTCACAGCACCCCTCCCAGCCCGCCCAGTGTTTCATGACAGTCCGACCAGTATGCAGTCCCTCCCGCACCAGACAGTATGCTCCTGGAAGACACGTATCAGACCTCATTCGCCTTGTCTCCCAGGCAGCACAATGCCGTGCACTTGGTAGGCGCTTATTAAGTGCTTTCTAAAGTTACTCAATACAGTCTTGTAGTACGCGCTCCATAACATCTTTATTCCAAAGAAGGAAATGAACTTCCATATATATGTAAATCCAAAATAAAGAAAAATCTTTTTAAATCATGTAAACGACCTCGGGGTCCATTTCTCTTGTATGACTGAATACACTTAGAAACATGTATATTCTCTTAGAACTTATAAAAAAGTCAAACTCTTCCCCTAAAAAGTTTTAGAAATAACTTAAAAATCACAAAAGCACTGGTTTCCAATCGTCACAAATCAGAACCATGACTCCCCATTTGCTAAAAGAAAAACAGATTCAGACGAGTCAAAGAAGGTTCTGGCAGTCTCTTGATTTCATGATCTTCTGATACTCCAGTCAGCTGTCAGAACTACCAGTGACCTGCAAAGCCGATACAACCAAAGGAGCAAAGGCCATATGGTAAGTCAAATATCCAACTTGATTGAGAAGCCAATAAAAACCAATGGCCTTGTGTAAACTGCTCCTATCGTTTGGAAGGAGACACATCCCACTTAGATCTACTTCATTCCTTAAAATTATACCAATTTAAAAAGTAACTTTCTAAATCATCTTTCTTAACTGATTATAAAGTGCGCATTGAAAAGGAGACACAGATTATTCTTCAGTGAATTTAGAGTCAAACCATTCTGAAAAGCATTACTTTGCAGAAACATACAAGATTAAATGCTGAATGTGTTTCTAATCTCCCCACCTTAACATCAGCATATTTTAAACACGTGTACTTAAGTGCCCTTGATTTTTTTTTTTCCAGGAAGCAAAACTTTGTTAAGCTTTCCCACCCACTCTTTAACCTGAAGTTAAGAACTGCTAAACTACCAATTAGAAGTTAGGGTTCACATTCAGGGAATAGAAATGACCTCTTATTAAGAAACTAAAAAGTAACACTGTTAATCGTTAGAGAACTTCTGAGTTTGCATAATTGAGGGGAGTTCGCCTGACACCTTTGGTGCTCCCCTCAAAGGAGTTACACCTTTCTGAAAGTGATCCCTAGATGCTTTTTAAAGGAGGAACAAGCAAACTTCCCCGAATTAGTGGGACCGGGAAGAGTTTACAGTAATCTGCGTGGCCTGGGGAACTCTTCACTCCCAGGGTGCCCTCCAGGGCAGCGTGAAAGAGACGGCAAAGCTTCAAGTGCCCCGGGCCCCCAGAGGCCACAGCCAGGGCCCAGTGGGCCGGAGACCCGCTCTTGACACTTAAGTCGAGGCTAGCCTTGGAGGGGAGTTGGAGACCCACTTCCTCCAGGTAGGGACGCGTCGGGGACGGCCTGCGCCCCGCCCCCCACCACTCACCTGCGATTCATGGGCCGGACCCTCACAGCCACCTTGACCGATGCCATTGCTCATCCCGGCCCGGCCCGCGCGGGCTCCCACCTGCCCAGCGCCCCGCGGCCGCCCGCGACTCTCGAGACTCGGCCGGCGGTTCCCGCCCACTTCCCCCTCTGCCCCCGCCCCTCCGCTCCCGGCCGGACCCGGCGGCCCGCGGCGGCCCCACCTGCCCGGCCACTGCGCATGCCCAGAGGGGCTCCAGCCCGCGAGATCCTTGCGCCGGGGTTTGGTGGCGGCCCGGAGGCGCGGAGGGGCGGGGCCTGGACGCCTGGGCGGGGCTGGGATGGGCGGGGCCGGGATGCCTGGGCGCCGCCGCCGGAGGTTGGGAAATCGGGCAGATCCACACTGCAGGCAGTGCCCTGGGAGTCGCCCAAAATTGAATAATTTCAGGAAAGCTTAAAACCCAGCCTCCTCCCCTGAAAAACGGGAGAAGAATGAAGAGGAGAGGTTCGCAATAATTTAATGTCAGCGCAAGGACCACAACCCTGGGATCAGATTACCAAAAACACAGTTCTTCAGTCCTTAGCAAGGACCTGGCTTTACCCCACTGTGCAGGAGTTAACTCATCCAATTTACAGAGCTAGAAACTGAGGCACAGAGATTAGTACAGCTTGTTGGTGGGCAACTCCTCTGTGGTCGTCTCCACTACTCCGAGGCTGTCCAAGCATGGGTTTTGAACCCCTCAACTCAGGGATAACAAGAAATGAAAATTAAAAGGGTATTGAGGGGTAGGAAGGGACAGACTGGGATTTCAAAATGTAGAATAGATAAACAAAATTATGTTGTATAGCACAGGGAAATATATACAAGATCTTGTGGTAGCTCACAGCGGAAAAAAAAATGTAACAATGAATATATGTATGTTCATGTATAACTGAAAAATTGTGCTCTACACTGGAATTTGACACATTGTAAAATGACTGTAACTCAATAAAAAAATGTAAAAAAAAAAAAGGGGGGGTATTGAGAGTTTTAAATGCAAATAAGAATGTCTATAGTGACCAAAATCAGATCTTCATTGCACTTTTTTTGCACTTATGTTACAGTTTAGTAGTTTTAACCTTAAGGGAGTTAGAGGTGGGGACGACCGTCTCCTGGCAATTTAGGGATTCTATGGTAGAAGTGAGGTCTGACTCAGTCTCTTTTTGTAAATAGCGCCCCCTCCCCACACACACACACACTGTCCCCCGCTCCCCTCTCCCGGAGAATGTACATTCATTCGTTCATTCGGGTACTGGGCATTCGTTAACACACACCCAGGACCCAACCTGTGAACCACTGGATTACCTGAAGGCCACGTTAACGAGGGCATCAATCAGCCCTGCCTTCTTCTTGCTGCCCCACTCAGGGACGCTTAGCCCACCCACTCCAGCCCTAGGACTCCATCCTTCCTGCCTCTGGTCCCACAATTGACAAGTGGGGGCGAGAAGGCCCAGAGAATACAGGGCCCCGTCCTCAAGATCCACTGGGCCCCCACGTTCCTAATGGGGCGACAAAGGGATACTCTGCCCGACCCGCCGGTATTTCACGCCCGCAGGCACCTGGGAGGTGGCTGGCAGCGGCTCTAAGGTAGGTGGCATGGCCGGGTCCGAGGGGCTGCCCCTCTAGCAAGCCAGGCTCTGATGGAGACCGCAACGAATGGAGGCTGGGCTCCTGGGTTTGAGCCGCAGCTTCAGGCTAGCACTGGGAGTCTTCCAGTCTGCATTACTGGGCACCTTGGGACTTTTTGCTTTATCTGCATATCAGGAACAACTTAATGCATTAAGTGGGATGATACCTGCGAACATGTGGCCCACTCAAAGAGCTTCCCTAGAGCCCTGAGGCTAGCCAGGAATCAGCACCCCCACGTGTTTCTAGCGCCCAGAGAATACCCAGGCTTTTCCCCCTTGTGGGGCGCGGAGCTGGGTGCGGATTTGATCACGGGGTTGGGAGGGAACCAGAAGCGCCGGGCTCCGAAGGCAGGCCACGCATGCGCAGTAGCGGCGGGCGGGTTTAAGACGCCACCAAAGGGCCCGCGCGGCGCCCCGGCCGCCGGGGCAGGGGCGGGGCCCGCCTTATATGGGAGCTGCGCGGGGACAAACTGCTCCGGCCGCCTCCGCGGTGGGCGTGGCCCCAATCCCCACGGGAGCCGCCGCTGCCTCCCGGCTTGTCACCACCCTGTCCCCTCCCAGGCCTCAGCGCACTGAACCCCCGAGGGGCCCAGAGACGGCAAAGCCAGCTCAACTCCTAAAGACCACAAATTAAACAAACTTTGTAGGAGGAGTTCTAGTTTACTCACTAAAGCGATTTCTGTGTCTGGGTCCTTAATTTTTGTTTGGAAGGGTTCATTCATTCATTTGTTAATTTATTTCCAACACCCTACTCTTGCCTATCAGCCCCCTGTCCCTTGATGGCACTGCCATTTGACGAAACAGACCATCGCAGCCCGCAGACTGTTCAGCCCCCACCCATCACTCCTGGAGCTGAAGGAGGCGGGGAGGCATCAACGCATGCGGGGCAGGACGGAACAGAGACTTAGCCGGAGGGTATTTGTAACCGAGAGTGAAAGAAGTCTCTGAAAGGGAAGATTAATTAGAAGATAAGGGGTTGGCTCATCTTAAACTTTAACATACTTTCAAGTACTTTGCAAAAAAGCACTCATACTTTCAAGTACTTTGCAAACGTTATCGCTTTATACAAATAAACTGGGGAATCTGGTGTGTAGGAGGGTTCCCTTTTCTCCATACCCTCTCCAACGTTTATAAATAGACTGTTTAATGATGGCCATTCTGACTGGTATGAGGTGATACCTCATTGTAGTTTTGATTCGCATTTCTCTAATAATTAGTGATATTGAGCATCTTTTCATGTGTCTGTTGGCCATCTGGATGTCGTCTTTGGAAAACTGTCTATTTAGGTCTTCTGCCCATTTTTGATTTTTTAAGCTGTATGAGCTGTTTGTATATTTTGGAAGTTTGTCCCTTGTCAGTCATGTAATTTGCAAATATTTTCTCCTATTCTGTAGACTGTCTTTTCATTTTGTTTATGGTTTCCATAAAAAAGAATGAAATAATGCCATTTGCAGCAACATGGATGGACCTAGAGATTATCATATTAAGTGAAGTAAGTCAGACAGAGAAAGACAAATATCATCTATCACTTATACGTGGAATCTAAAAAAAAAAAAAAAGATACAAATTCTATTTACAAACCAAGAACAGACTCACAGACATAGAAAACAAACTGTGGTTACCAAAGGGGAAAGGGTGGGGAGGGATTAAATAAGGGGTTAGGGATTAACAGACATACTTTACTATATATAAAATAGATAAATAACAAGGACCTACTGTGTAAGCATAGGGAACTATATTTAATTTCTTGTAGTGGCATATAATGGAAAAGAATCTGAAAAGAAATATACATATAGTATGTATATGTATAGCACAATCACTTTGCTGTACACCTGAAACTAATGTTGTAAACCAACCACAATTCAATTAAAAATTTAAAAATTAAAAAAAAAAAAAAAAGGTTAGTCTGGGTTTCTTGGTTGGGCAAGGCAGCCTTCAGAGAAGGCATGCCCAATGACTCTGTTGGAGCTCAGCTGGCTGATGTCCCACTGACTAAAGTCAGCAAGCCCAGCATGGGTGGGGGAGATGTGGGTGGGTGGGGATGTGGGTGGCGGCAGGTATTAAACACCAGGAGCCACCAAAGTTACAAACCTACCAGCAGGTCTGTGACCTTGGATGAGAGAAAAAAATAAGTTACATCTGTAATAGCCTTTAAGTAAATCATTAATTTTAGTAATATCAGAGATTTTGACACCTCTAGAAATCACGACATTTTTGTGTTAAATTAGAATTGTTGCAGCTTTCTCAAATTGGTAAAAATCATTATTCCTTTGAAATGATCGTAGTCATTAGACTGACACTAAATCTTTTATTTAATAGAGCCACATGTGTTACTCTAGCACAAATTTATTTTCCTAATACCTTGTTAACAATATTTTATTGTAATTGATTTCCCTTTTAATCCCATGTATTTTGTTCTCTGCATTTAAAAATGTTATTCTGAAAATGTTGCTTTCACTAGGCAACCAAAAGGGTTCAGGGTACAAAAACATTTAAGAACCCACAGTTTAGAAATTCGTTTGAATGAGTGAAGGGTATTTCTATTTTCTGAAAAAGGCTGAATGGGAGGAAGGAAAGATTCTGAAGCCCAAGTTAAAACCCATATGATAGTAAATGAGAATGGGGTATTAACCTAATTACCATGAAGGCCTCTCCATTTGTGTGTGTGTGTGTGTGTTGGTTTAATTTTGTTTGCTTGTTTTATGTAGCTTATTTGGGCCTTCACTTATTGGATTTTTTTTTATTTGAAGTATAATCAGTTTACAATGTTGTGTCAATTTCTGGTGTACAGCATAATGTTTCAGTCATACATATATATACATATATTCATTTTCATATGCTTTTTCATTATAGGTTACTACAAGTTATTGAATATAGTTCCCTGAGCTATACAGAAGGAGCTTATTGTATATCTATTTTATTTCACTTATTATTGAATTCTATTTTTTTCCCCCTGAAGTTTAGCAATCTCATTACTACCAAATAGTTGTGAGTGATTTAAATTCCCTGAGACTTAGCTTCTTAATGTCAAAGTGACATAGCATTGGGATTGAATGTTCACTCCATCTCAAAATATTTGAATCATCTTGAAAGACCACTATCAGGAGGAAAATACCATATTTCTATCAGCTGAATGTACAGTTACGTATTTTTCCTCTAGCCTCTGAGGAGTAAAGTTGATTTACTCTCTCACAAACATGATTTTTGGAAAACCTTGATAAACAGCAGACTGGAACTCTTAAATGGGAACAAAGAATACAACTGATACCTCAGAAACCCATCTGTTTTCCTAAGTGCAGGAAGTCCTGACCTGAAGCATTATACCACACAGTACGCACAATACCTTCTTGTGGGGGTACCTTACATCACCGGGCTTAACGCTGAATTTAGGAAGTAGGCAGTGAGGCAGTAAACAAATGTGTTATAGTATCAGAGACAGGAATCACAGATATCAAATCCAAACACAGAACAACTTTCATGTTCTAAGTCACAAAATTTAAAGGTAAATTTAGGATCTTCTAAAATACTGAACATTAAAAGCAAAGATCATTTGAGAAAGTGTACTTTGGGGCCCGAGAGTGAAACCAGCTCCAAAGCAACAGTAAAGATAAACACAGAAGTCATACATAGTAATTTTGCTGCAAAGATGTAGGCAGGTAGCCATGAATGGCAGCTTCCTTTTACAGCAGAAGTGAATGAAGAAATCACAACAGACTCAATTTAATAGAAGCTATCACCCTAAATCATAGTCATTTTATGGACTAAGATGAAAAAAAGATTGTTTTCAATTACATATAACTAAACCTCTGGTCACAAAGCGTTCAGAATTGGTGGACTTTCTAGCGCCTGTAGCTGCATTTCAACTTCTTCAGAGCAAGAAACCCCATTCAGCTGAAGGGATGGGGAAAAGTTTCATGGATGAATTCACTGTGGAGATGGACCTTGCAGGAGGAATCGCGTCTGAACCTTGAGATGGAGGAGGAGCTGACTTCTGCAACAGAGGAAATACGTGAACAAGTTTTCAGAGACAGGAAAGCAAGGGTCCTGGCCCGGGAATAGTGAGAAAGCCTTTTTACCTAAACCTGAGTGTCAGAAGTTTAAAGATAGTGACACATTCTTCCCCTCCCTGTATTTGTACCTTGCAATATCACCATGCAGCAACCCCCAATCAGGGAGGGAGTCTGTTTCTCCCCATTTCACTAGACTGGCCTTGTAACTTGCTTTGGCCCCTCCCATGCAACACAGTTAACTTTTGTTACTTCCAACCCAGGCCTTAAAAGGTTCCACTCTCGCTCCAGGGACCCTGCTGCTGTCACAGGAGCAAGCCCAAGCTAGCCTGCTGAATGATGGCATGACCAGTCAAACCCAGCGCCACAGCCAACAGCCAACCACCAGACGCGGGAGCGGGGTCGCCTTGCAGCAGCCAGCCTCAGCCCAGAATGACAGAGCCTGTCCAGACCAGCAGAACCACCAAGCAGACCCGTGGGCTGAAGGGGATCAGAATATGCCACCCCAGATGCACCACTGTGGTGTAAGAATTATCTTAATCCGAAGTCAATTAAAAAGAAGCCCAACACAGAAAGAGCTCTTTGCCCTTCCCACCTGCCTAAAAGCAGGACATGAATTTCCCTTTGTGAAGGTCTTTCTCTTCCCCGCCCCCATACCAAGAGAAGAACAACCCTTATTCCCCAAGACAGAAAGTCAGCAAACCTTACTAAACTAACCCTTCTCTTCCCCCATATGTTTACCTTCCCACAACTTGCAGCCACTAGGAGCCCCTCTACAATGTTATCACCTTTTGTTAAAATAATAAGCTCCCAGGACTAACTCTTTGGGGAGTTTTTATTCCTTTTCTGGGATGGCCTCCATGTACATACAAAATAAACCCTTTCTTCTCTTAATCTGTATTTTGTCAGTTTCAATTGCATACCTTGGGTTAGCAACTGAAGAGAATAGAGGGAAAGTGTTTTTTTGCCCTTCCTGACAAGACCCCTGAGCAATAAACCAATGGTTGTTGTTTAAGCCATCTGATTTAGGACATGTGTGTGTTATTGCTTGCGTCCAAATACATCCTATCTCATATAATGAGAAAGGTTTGGGGTGGATATGATAATTCAAGAATCCTGTTCATCCTATAGAAATATGAGTGACAAAAAGCACCACTCACTGTGTTACTCATTGAAGAATTTGCAACCTTCATTTTCTGTGTCTCTCTTCCAATCAGATTATAAACACTTTAAGGGCCAAGAGCAGGTCTTACAGCTGTGTGTATTCCCGGGAGTGCCAGACTGGCAAACGTTGACGCTGACACTTAGCAAAACCGATAAACTCATTACACTATTCTGTTTCTGTAGATGGCCATTATATAAACATGAATTCCTATGTGATGATTCGTTGGCCCATTTTGTCCCTTTCTCATCCTCTAACCAGGTCATAATGTGAAGGGTATGCCATTTGTTACTGTCAAGCTTAATTAAGCCCATTATAATTCGCTAACCCCTGTTCTTGCTTTGTAATTAACATTGATTAACACAAACAAGTACGAAATAGGCCATCAGCGCTTTCCCGAAGTGCTGATTACAATTATGTTGGTAATTCAGTACAGCACAGAAGATGGCGGGGTAGTAATTTGCACGGTTTTTACACCCAGAGACAAATATGTTACCATGCAAAACTAGCCTAGAAACAATACAGTTTGTTCATCGGATTCACCTGATTAAACCTTCACCCTGTTAACCCCCCATGACTGTTGAAACCTTGGGTAGAACAGCTCCAAGTCGCTTGCTTCATCGCATCCCTGGACTGAAAGAGGGCAGCACTTCAAAGCAGACAGAAGGAAGTGGAGTGTCCAGTCACAGCAAAGCAGCCCCAAGGCTCACGACAGACAACTATGGGGCCAAGATTGCATTTTGTAGTTCTGGGATAAGTCCAGGGTTTGATGGCAGCAGACCGAAGTTTCACAACAATACGTGCCCAGAGGTATTGGATCTGAACAGCTCTGAGTGACTGATGACTTGCAAATAAACTCTATCCTCCTACTCGAAATATAAAAATACAAACAAACAAAATTAATATTCTAGTAAACCCAAGACCATGTTTAAGTTCCCTCAGAGGTCAGGGATGTATTGTTGGCATTCGGGTCAAGAGACAGCCGCCCTGCTCACCTGTGACTATGGTCGACTGCCAGTGGGAATGTGCACGTCATGGAACTTCTGCATATTTGTAGGAATAAAGGTGGGATGTTTAGGGGCTGCAGCTGTGCTTTACAAAACAAGTGAGTGAGCCTCCGCCCCACTGCCCTCCAGGGAAGGATGAACAGAATTGATACCATCAGAACAAGTCCTTCCCGTGCAGATGACTTGGTAATGAGACCAGGGAGTTCTTACTATTACTGCTCCAGAAAGTATGCACGGAAATCGTTCAAACCCTCTAAAGGAGTGTTAGGACAAAATGGGGTGTTTCAAAGTCGTTACTGAAAGAGTAGCAATGTTCATGGAGATCCCTGAGACACCGAGACTTCCGTGGACGTGTGTGGCCCATCGAGAAAAAACCTGCCTGATGGAAAAACACAGAGAATTTGCTGAAAGTTCTATAGCATCTAAGTATTGAACAGGGAGTCTGAACCCAAATGTGTGTGTGTTCTGAACGGGGCTTTCTCTCGCTCTCTTTTTTTTTAACCCCTTTCTCCCAGCAGAGGATGTATTGGAGAAAGTGCTAGAAATGGATAAGCAGCTGTCAGAGGCAGACTTTACAACCTCTAAACTGTATCTTGTTCCTATAGTTTCTCTGTTTTAGGATGTCTTGTAAATGGATCGTACAGTATAAGTCTCACTCTTTTCACTTAGTGTAATACATTTGAGATTCATCCATGTAGTTGTTTCCATATTTCCTTCCCTTTTATTCCTGAGTAGTAGTTAATCACACCACATTCTGTATATCCCTTCATCAGTTAAAGGACACTTGGGTTATTTCCAGATTGCTGACAATTAGGAATAAAGCCACTATAAATGTTCACATACAGGGTTTTGTGTGGATCTGAGATTTCTTTTTTTTTTTTTTTTTTTTTTTTTTTTTGTAGGTAAAAACCCAGGAAGTGGATTTCTTGGTCTATGCTAAGCACATGTTGAACTTTGTTATTTTTTTAAGCCTAACGGTTTCCCGGAGAGCTCATACCATTTTGCATCCCCCTCAGCAGCATGTAAAACTTTTCATTGCTGCATTTTCTCATCGGCACCAGGCATCGCAAGTTTTTTAAAAATCATTTGACTAGGTGTGCGGCACAGAGTTTTGAAGCTGAGCAAACATGTTCACAGACTTTATTGCTGTCTTCAGAGAAGACGTAAAATCAGTCTTAAATATTAACTATATGTATATGCGAGCAACTTGGCTGCATGCTAGTTAAGAAGTTCATATTAATGATCTTGCCTGGAATCACCTGTACTCAGTCTAGTTTGACCAGTTTGTTTATAACTCAAGCAGCATCAGCACCAATGTCCTTAGCATGCTTGCTAAGGGTGAGAGTCCGGTACCTTACTCGCAGCTGCCCTGCAGGTGACACCTAAATGTTGTGGCTCCTCACTTCCTTTGGCATCTTGAAAACACTTTAAAACCGAGCTCTGAGCGCCTTGTTTATGTGTGTTTTCTGTACCCAGAAAATGAGACATCCGGCCGGCTTCTACTTTGAAGAATGTATCCATCAAAAACACTCTAAAATGGAGAAAGAAAAAAGATGCTTCTTGTAGCAAACAAACTGACCTGCTCAGGGGATTGCTAGAGAATTCAATCACTTTCCTGCTCTGCCTTCAAAAAGCACAGAGCCAAACGCAGTTTTCTCCATGTAACCAAGGCTGACTTTTCTGACTTGGGCAGAAAACACACATAGTTGGAACCTGGTCCTCAGATTTGTCACATGAATCTCTCACTGGCCTGTTGCTTCTCTCTGGACCTCATTGCTAATGCCTTATTCATTTGCATCCATCCGCCCCATCAGCTGGTTCTAACGTCCTGCTGTCAGCAATTAGACGCCAATGCCTGCGCCACCTCCTCTACGTTATGCATGTCCCCTGTCTCCCGCTGCCCCGGCAGTTCCCATTTTTCTGCCTCATCTCCAGAGGAACACACCAGACATCCTCAGCTGCATCTTCTCTTTTTTCTAAATTTCATTACTTACTGTAAATAGATAACATATGCACAAAGGATAAATTCAAAAGGTACAATGGGGCACAGAGCTAGAACTCTCTTCATTTCCTTCCCTGGTTCCTCAGTTCTCTCGTGCAAACAGTAACTACTGTTACCAGTGTCTCGTGCCCTTCCAGAAAGAGGTAGTCTGTACCTTGACAATATACAATCTAGAGATTTTTATTCTTTGCAGAAATGGTAACAATTTTTAATACCTTTTTGCACCTTGTTTTTTTTTTTTTTTACATACAATGTGTATCCTGTAAAACCTTTAATTTCACTATACCTGCATATACTACTGTGTGTACCTCAGTAGGTTTGCCTTTTTCTTTTAAAGAGTTGTTTAATGTTCAATGTCATGTATGGGTCTTAATTTATTTTACTATAGTCTTTTTAAAAGTATCTGAAATAGGGGAAGATGGAGAAGATGGCGGAGTAGAAGGACGCTCGCAGGTCACCCTCTCCCACAAATACACCAAGACCCACATCTACAGACCCACTCAGCCAACCAGAGCACCTGTGGAACTCCGACAGAACATCGCCCTCTTCAAAAGATAAAGACGCCAAAAATCTGGTAGGAAAAAAGGAAAAAAGAAAGAACAAAAGGCAAAGCAGCGCGGGACGGGTCCCACGGGGAGGGAGCGGCAAAGGAGGACTGGCGCGCGCTCGCTGGGTCTCCCCTCTCCAACTGAGAGGCCAGCGGGACGGAGGGGGAGCCTCCGAGGCTCGGATCTGTACAGAGCAGCCCTGGACTAACAGAACTAAGTTAAAGGGGCACAGAGCGTCCCCTCGACACCCAGCCTGAGACGCGGGCCGGCAGCCGCGGGCAGGGCCAGGCTGCACAAGCCGGGCGGAGGACGGAAGTGGCTGCATGGAGGCAGCCCCGGGGGAACGCAAGGGGCTGCGCGCCGTGGCTGTGGGTGCACAGGGCAGAACAACCTGGGCCCTCCATAAAACAGCAAGGTTGATGTGCTCTCGGGGGAAGGGTGCACACCCCCATCTCTGAAAACCCACGGAAAGTTTTTGGGGGAAGAGAGGCAGGGCTCAGGCACAGCCGCCATATCCTCCGCGCTGAGCACTCAGGCGGGGGTGGGGGCGAAACCTGCATCCGCACCGAAGGGCTTAGCAGCCTCAAAGGCCAGACTGAGACTGGCCTGCAGCCCGGGGCAGATAGGATCCTTCCATCCTGGTCCCCTCAGAGAACTTGCTCCACAGAGACAAACAAGGAGCTGGGTTCTGGCTCGGAGCAGGGACAAGGCTGTCCCTCGGCCTTCCCCGAGCCCACCCGCGGAGCGCCGACCAGGCCGGAGCCCCGACCAGGGCGGAGCGCGCAGCCGCACAGAGAGCGGAACTACCGGCGGCGGCGCAGGTAGAGGGAGAGCGTCCCCCCCGCCTTTCGGGCAGGAACACAGCCCCTGACCGAGGTGCTGGGAGGGGGCACGGCCCGCCCTCCTACCGGGCCAGTCTGCAACATCTGACTGCGGCATCCGGAGGGGCAGCGACCCGCCCGCTCACAGCAGAGAGCTGCACCTGACCCAGTGTTAGGAGGAGGCGCGATCTGCTTGCCGACAGGTGCTGGGAGCAGCACAGAAGAGGGCGTCAACGGAGGGCCTCTGAAAACGGCAAGCTGAGCTTCCAGAACAGGACGAAGACAGAAAGACTTCACATTAAAAGCACACAGACTCCAGGAGAACACCGACAACCCCCCCCCCCTTTTTTTAATCTGTTTTTACCTGCTCTATTTTCTATTACTCTCTTAATCTTTACTTCTTAATTCATTTCTATTTCTCTTGGGTTTTGATGTCCTGCTATTGATTAGACACAGGTTTCAAATACATCTATTCATCTCCCCCCCCCATTTTTTTGTAAAGGTTTCAAAAGGACGTCTCAACCCGATTAATACTCTGCTTCAACTCACTCTTCTATTATTCATTATACACTGTTTTCAAACCCTCTTTCTCCCTTCTTTTAAAATTCTTTCTCTCTCTCTCTTATTTTTTTTTTCTTTTTTTCCTAAGTTCTGTTCCTAAATAGGCATCAGATAGATAAAATCCTTAAGGACCAAAATAAACAACTGATACTCCATAAACCACAGTGCCAAAGAGGTATGATCAAGATGAAGAAGCAGAAAAACCTTTCCCAATTAAAAGAACAAGAGAAATCCCCTGAAAGAAAGATCAACGAAATAGACATCGATAGCCTACTAGATCAAGATTTCAAAAAAGGAGTGATTGAATTGCTGAAGGAATTAAAAGAGATACTGTTTAGAGATATAAAATATGTCAAAAATGAAATTGAAGCTATAAAGAAGAGCCAAGTAGAATGGGTAAACTCATTGACAGAGATGAGGAATGATCTAATAGCTGTGCAAAGCCGACTAGATAATGCAGAGGAACGAATTAGTGATCTAGAAGACAGGGCAATAGAAAGCACCCATTCAGAAGAACTACAAGAGAAGCAAATAAAAAATAATGAAAATAGCATAAGAGATCTATGGGATAATATAAAGCGTCCCAATCTTCACATAATAGGGGTCCCAGAAGGAGAAGAAAGATCAAAGGGGATTGAAAAGGTTTTTGAAGAAATCATGACTGAAAACTTCCCAAACTTAAAGAAGGAATCAGATATCCAAGTACAGGAAGCTCAGAGGGTCCCAAACAGGAAGAACCCAAATAGACCCACACCAAGACATATCATAATCAAGATGGCCAGAGTCAAGGATAAAGAAATGATTCTAAAGGCAGCAAGAGAAAAGCAAAGAGTAAGTTACAAGGGAACCCCCATAAGGCTCTCAGCTGATTTCTCTACACAAACACTACAGGCCAGAAGGGAGTGGCAAGATATATTCAAAGCCCTGAATGAAAAAAAGATGCAGCCTAGGATCCTTTATCCAGCAAGGCTATCCTTGAGGATAGAAGGAGAAATAAAGAGTTTCACAGACAAAAAGAAGCTGCAGGAGTTTAGCAACACTAAACCCATGCTAAAAGAAATATTGAAAGGGCTATTCTAAATAGAAAAGCAGCAGGATGCTACAGAAATGAGAAACACACAACTGGAAAGGTGATAACTCATGAATTACAAATAAAGTAAACATGAAATTATAAAAGAAGACATACAAAACACTGAGAGTGGGAGAGGGAGGCAGGGAAATATAGAATATTTTTTTCTTTCTTTTTAAAATTTTTTTAACAGTAGGATGGGTTTGAGATCATGTTACTATCAGTTTAATAAAAACAGTTATAGTAATGGGTTGATAGATTTACAAAAAAGGGTAACCACAAGCCAAAAATTTACAAAGGAGTCACAAAAATTAAATAAAATCCATGATAATACAAAGGAAAATTACCAAACCACAAAAGGAAGAAGAAAGGAACAAAGAGGACATACCAATTCAACTGCAAAGATAAGTTCAAAATGGCAATAAACACACATCTATCATTAATTACTGTAAATGTTAATGGACTAAATGCTCCAGTCAAAAGACACAGAGTGGCAGACTGGATAATAAAGCAAGAACCTTCAATATGCTGCATACAAGAGACCCACTTTAGGGAGAAGGACACATACAGATTGAGAGTGAAAGGATGGAAAAGGATATTCCATGCAAATGGAAAAGCCAAAAAAGCAGGTGTAGCAGTACTGATTTCAGACAAAATAGACTTTAAAACAAAGGCCATAAAGAAAGATAAAGAAGGACATTTTATAATGATTAAAGGAGTGATACAAGATGAGGATATTACACTCGTTAATATATATGCACCCAATATAGGAGCACCTAAGTACATACAAGAATTACTAACAGAGATAAAGGGGGATATTGATGGGAATACAATCATAGTTGGAGATTTTAACACTGCATTAACATCACTAGACAGATCTTCCAGACAGAAAATAAACAAGGCAACAGAGAAATTAAATACTACAATAGAAAAACTAGATTTGGTGGATATTTTCAGAGCATTACACCCCCAAAAAATAGGATATACATTCTTTTCAAGTGCACATGGAACATTTTCCAGGATCAATCATGTACTTGGGCACAAAAGAAACCTCAACAATTTTAAGAAGATAGAAATTATCTCAAGCATCTTTACTGACCACAATGCCATGAAACTGGAAATCAACAACAGAGAAACAAAGGAGAAAAAAAGGAAAGCATGGAGATTAAACAATATGTTATTGAAAAAATAATGGATCAATGAGGAAATCAAAGCTGAAATTAAAAAATACCTTGAGACAAATGATAATGAAAGCACAACCACTCAAAACCTATGGGACACAGCAAAGGCAGTGCTAAGAGGGAAGTTTATAGCGATACAGGCCTTCCTCAAAAAAGAAGAACAATGTCAAATAAACAATTTAACCCACCACCTGAATGAATTAGAAAAAGAAGAACAAAAAGCCCCAAAAAGCAGCAGAAGGAAGGAAATAATAAAAATCAGAGAGGAATTAAATACAATAGAGATTAACAAGACCATAGAAAAAAATTAACCAAACCAAAAGCTGGTTTTTTGAAAAAGTAAATAAAATCGACAAACCTCTGGCCAAACTCACAAAGAAGAAAAAAGAGAGAGCACAAATTAGCAAAATAAGAAAGGAAAATGGAGAAATTACAACAAACAAAATAGAAATACAGAATATCATACGAGAATATTATGAAAAACTATATGGAACCAAACTGGATAACCTAGAGGAGATGGACAAGTTTCTGGAAACATACTGTCCACCAAAACTGAATCAAGAAGAATCTGAACACTTGAACAATCCGATCACTAGAAAGGAAATAGAAATAGCAATTAAAAACCTCCCTACAAATAAAAGTCCAGGACCGGACGGCTTCACCGGGGAATTCTACCAAACATACAAAGAAGAACTCATACCAGTCCTTCTCAAACTCTTCCAGACGATTGAAAAGGAGGGAATACTCCCAAACTCATTCTATGAAGCCACCATCACCCTGATACCAAAACCAGGCAAAGACACTACAAAAAAAGAGAATTATAGGCCAATATCACTGATGAACATAGACGCCAAAATCCTCACCAAAATTTTAGCAAATAGAATCCAACAACACATAAAAAAGATTATACATCATGACCAAGTGGGGTTCATCCCAGGGACACACGGCTGGTTCAACACACTCAAATCAATCAGTGTAATACATCACATCAACAAGAGAAAGGACAAAAACCACATGATCATCTCAATCGATGCAGAAAAAGCATTTGATAAAATTCAACACCCATTTATGATAAAAACTCTCGCCAAAGTGGATATAGAGGGAACATATCTCAACATAATAAAAGCTATATATGACAAACCTACAGCCAGCATAGTACTCAACGGTGAAAAACTCAAAAGCTTCCCACTAAAATCTGGGACAAGACAAGGATGCCCACTATCACCACTCCTATTCAACATAGTCCTAGAAGTCCTAGCCACAGCAGTCAGGCAAGAGAAAGAAATAAAAGGGATCCAAATTGGAAAAGAAGAGGTAAAAGTGTCATTATATGCTGATGACATGTTACTATATATAGAAAACCCTAAAAGGTCCACACAAAAGCTACTAGAGCTGATTGAAGAATTCAGCAAGGTAGCAGGTTACAAAATTAACGTTCAAAAATCAGTTGCATTTCTTTACACTAACGATAAATCAACAGAAGAAGAAAGTAAAGAAACAATCCCCTTTAAAATAGCACCCAAAGCAATAAAATATCTGGGAATAAATCTAACCAAGGAGGCGAAAGAATTATACACAGAAAACTATAAATCATTGATGAAGGAAATTAAAGAAGACTTTAAAAAATGGAAAGATATTCCATGCTCTTGGATTGGAAGAATCAATATTGTTAAAATGGTCACACTGCCCAAGGCAATCTACAGATTTAATGCAATCCCTATCCAATTACCCAGGACATATTTCACAGAACTAGAAAAAATCATAATAAAATTCATATGGAACCATCAAAGACCTAGAATTGCCAAAGCATTACTGAAGAGAAAGAAAGAGGCTGGAGGAATAACTCTCCCAGGTTTCAGACAATACTATAGAGCTACAGTCATCAAGACAGCATGGTATTGGTACCAAAACAGACATATAGACCAATGGAACAGAATAGAGAGCCCAGAAATGAACCCACAAACTTTTGGTCAACTAATCTTTGACAAAGGAGGCAAGAATATACATTGGAATAAAGACAGTCTCTTCAGCAAATGGTGTTGGGAAAACTGGACAGCAGCATGTAAAACAATGAAGCTAGAACACTCCCTTACACCATATACAAAAATCAACTCAAAATGGATTAAAGACTTAAACATAAGACAAGATACAATAAACCTCCTAGAGGAAAACATAGGCAAAACATTATCTGACATACATTTAAAAAATTTTCTCCTAGAAGAAATAAAAGCAAGAATAAACAAATGGGACCTAATGAAACTTACAAGCTTCTGCACAGCAAAGGAAACCAGAAGTAAAACAAGAAGAAAACCTATGGAATGGGAGAAAATTTTTGCAAGTGAAGCCGACAAAGGCTTGATCTCCAGAATATATAAGCAGCTCATAAGACTCAATAAGAAAAAAATAAACAACCCAATCCAAAAATGGGCAGAAGAGCTAAACAAGCAATTCTCCAAGGAAGACATACAAATGATCAAAAAGCACATGAAAAAATGCTCAATATCACTAATTATCAGAGAAATGCAAATCAAAACTACAATGAGGTATCACCCCACACCAGTCAGAATGGCCGTCATTCAAAAATCCACAAATGACAAATGCTGGAGAGGCTGTGGAGAAAGGGGAACCCTCCTACACTGCTGGTGGGAATGCAGTTTGGTGCAGCCACTATGGAAAACAGTGTGGAGATTCCTCAAAAGACTAGGAATAGACTTACCATGTGACCCAGGAATCCCACTCCTGGGCTTGTATCCAGAAGGAAATCTACTTCAGGATGACACCTGCACCCCAATGTTCATAGCAGCACTATTTACAATAGCCAAGACATGGAAACAGCCTAAATGTCCATCAACAGGTGACTGGATAAAGAAGAGGTGGTATATTTATACAATGGAATACTACTCAGACATAAAAAAACGACAACATAATGCCATTTGCAGCAACATGGATGCTCCTGGAGAATGTCATTCTAAGTGAAGTAAGCCAGAAAGAGAAAGAAAAATACCATATGAGATCGCTCATATGTGGAATCTAAAAAACAAAAACAAAAACAAACAAACAAACAAAAACAAAGCGTAAATAAAGGACAGAAATAGACTCACAGACAGAGAATACAGACTTGTGGTTACCAGGGGGGTGGAGGGTGGGAAGGGATAGACTGGGATTTCAAAATTGTAGAATAGACTACACTGTATAGCACAGGGAAATATACACAAAATGTTATGATAACTCACAGAGAAAAAAATGTGACAATGAGTGTGTATATGTCCATGAATAACTGAAAAACTGTGCTGAACACTGGAATTTGACACAACATTGTAAAATGATTATAAATCAATAAAAAATGTTAAAAAAAAAGTATCTGAAATAATGACTTAGTAGCTTAAACAAGATAGGAGTGTATAGCATGAGAAAGATGAACAGAGTTAGGTGGCTCAGGGCTAGTGTTGGTAACTACAATCTTGGAGACTGAAGGTCTTTCTTATCTTGTTTTCCCTCTGTTCTTAAGAAGCACAAGGATTTCTCCTCATGTTTGAAGAGGCTGCTTGAGCTCCAGCCTTCACTTCTGCATTCCAGCCTGAAGACCAACATGCTCCCTGTCAAAAAGGATACTTCCCAGTTAGCAAAGTCCTTTTAGTTATATCCCATTTTTCCAAAACTTAGTCACAAATCTACATCTAGCTGGAAGGGACGATGGGAAATGTCACCACAATCCAGGGAGCCAGTTAAAAACTGGGGATTCTATTAAGAAAGAAAGAAAGGAGAATGGCTGTTGGGGTACAACAATCAGTTTCTGTCCCAGAATTGTTGCCAGTCCTTTTACTGTTACATATACTGCTGAGATAAGTATCTTCATGAACATTCTATTTCACACTATGTGGGAAGGTCTGTAGAATTTCTAGGTCATAGTGTGTGTGCATTTTATAAAAATTATTTCATGGGTATTACCAGGTGCCTTCCACTGACAACTCATACCAATGTTATGTACTGCCTGTCACCCCACATCCTCAACAGTTCCAAGTGTGCTCGCATTTTATTGTTTTTATCTTTACCAGTACGACAGCCAAAATACTGAAATACAGTATCCCAAATTGTCTTAATTGGGCTTAATAGGACCTTCTCTTATTTTTAGTGGTGCTGAGTATTTTTTCAAAGGTCTAGGAATCTTTTGTTTTTCCTCATCTCTGAACTGTTTCCATCACTTCCTCATTTGTTTATTGGATCATTTCCTTGTTACTCTGTAGAAATTCTTCGTAAGTTGGGGAAATTAGCATTTTCAGTAGTACAGATGATAAATATTTATTTCACAGTTTTGGCTTTGTGTATTGTCTTTGTTTTCATGACTTTTTTTTTTAAAGAGGAGTGAGCCTTTATTTCCTTGTTTCACAAGGAAATCTTGGCTGAGTTGGTTGCTGTTTGGTGATTCATCAGAGGGATCCATGACCATCTCCTCGTCCCAGTCTCCAGCCTCCCTCTTCCTCTGCTTCAACCTTGGCTGGGGCTGGGGGAGTAGCCGTGAGAACAGCAGCCACACACGGAGATGCATCAGCCAAAAAGCCTCGACTTTTGCAGCAAGCAGAAAGGTTTAATCAGTTTCCACAGACCAAGCCAGGACCTGCTTGTACCTGCTGGCGGTGGAAGGCGTCCTGATGCAGCAGGTGGGTAACCCATCTGCAGACACAGGCTGGCAACGCTGCAGACACCCCCTAGGAAACAAGGATACAGTTTCCTCTGTGATGCCAAGAACCTCGGGTCGTAATGCTGGATGAGGAACCTGAGGGCGAAGGGAAGCTGTTCTGCGCGTTCATCAATGTAGCTTCCTGGCTTCTCTCTTTGTTTCCAGTCTTAATTAGCTGCATGTGACTCAGGATTTCAATTTTTTCTTTCTAGTGTAATTAAATTGATCTCTTTTTAAAGAATGCTTTTGGGTTTTGTGACATTATTCAGAAGGCGCTTCCCATACCAAAATCATAAACTAAATTCTCTTTTTCATACTAATAATAATTACAAAGAGGCTGCAACTTGATTTATTTTCACACGACTTCTGGTTATCCTGGCCCCAACCTATCCATCCTCCCCCACTGATTTGATAGCTTGGCTGCATCTTAAAGGAAGACAGCAGTTCTCTTTCACTTATAATGAATACATTCTTAATTCCACTTTCTATTTGATGTACCCTGTACTGTCACTGATATTACCCATTACATCTTAGAATTATGTATTGCAGTTGTATCCAATTTGCAATGAGGAGAGTCAGGCACTCTGACTCATCTGCTCACAGCCTAGATTCCAAACTGTGTAATGCTAAGCCGTAGAGAGTTGATGGGGAAGAAATTCAGGCTTTATAGAGGTTTTTATAAGCTGACTTGTGTCTGCCCCAGATTCCTGTGTCAAAGCCCTAACCCTCAGGACCTCACAATGTAGCTGTGTTTGGACATAGGGTCTTGAAAGAGGAAATTAGGTTAAAATGAGGTCATAGGGGTGGGCCCTAATCCAACATGTTGGGTGTCCTTAGAAGAAAAGGAAATCGAGACACAGACACGCAGAGGGAAGGCTGCCTGAAGACACAGGGTGGAGACGGCTGTCTGCCAGCCAAGGAGAGAGTCCTCAGAAGAAACCAATCCTGTTGACACCTCGATCTCAGATTTTGAGCCTCCAGAACTGTGGGAAAATAAAAATAGATTTCTGTGGTTTAAGTCACTTTGCTACGACAGTCCTGGGAAATTCATACAGAGGGATGCAGACCTGGCTGAATTGATTAGGTGTCTTTGGCTGCAAGTCTTAGCAGTTTAGTTAGATCTATGGTCTTAGGTCCTGCTCCCTGGACTCTGGATGCGATCTGCACACAGCCAGGGTATTGGAAGTGCTCTCAGGAGCCACGCCAGTGAGGGAGTCAAGGCAGCGGGAAAGCTGAGCTGTGATGGAACTGCAGCAGAGGCCTCCATTGACAGGGAGCTCTGGACCTGACATGGCCTGGAGGGTGCTCCAGATGGAGGCAAGGGAGCTGAGTCTTTGAACCCCAGCAGCCTGCCCCTGGCAGAGGTTCTAAACTAGGTGAGGGAGCTCCATGTGGCTGAGGGTAGGTTCTGGGAGGGCCTCCGCTGGGAGCCACTGGGGGCCAGTCCTGCTTGTGGCTGGACCACGAGCGCCCGTCCCGAGAGAGGGCATCTGACGCTCCACCCCTGCATCCACATGCCCACTCAAAAGGGAAGTTCACGGCACAGGGGGCAACCTCAGGGAGCAGCCCTCGGGAAGGACATGGCCCAGGGCAGTCTCAAGAGTTTGGAATGCAGGACCAAGTGCGACAGTTTCTCTCAGCAACAACCACTGGGGTGAATCCACCCCCACCATCATTGCACCATTCCTTTCAGGATTCAGATTAACAGGAGAGAAAGTCTACTTAACCTGACTTTGCTCACCTACTTGCCTTTTGGGCAGAGGAGGCATGTCCCCGGAAATCTGCACATGGGGGAAGGCTGGTTCCGAAAAAGGGCCAATGGCAATGTCATCACTGGAAGGGAGATGGACACTGAGCAGACGAAAACGACGTGTCCACTGGCCCCAGGCCGTCTGAGTTGGAATCTCAGTCTTGGGTGTTCAAAATAGTTTGAACTCACAAAACTTTAAGTGCTTCATCTGTAAAGTAGAAATAATATAACCTAACTCACAGGACTTTTCAGACTTAAGTGATCTCTCTCTGTGTTAAAGTGTACATGTATGTGTGTGTGTCTACATGGACAAATTATGCATACGTACGTGTATATACACACTTGTATATTCATGATATCATTCATTTGAGTGTCTATAATTTCTAGGATCTCATCAAGTACAGCTGATCCTTGAACAACATGGGTATTAGGAGCATCCACCCTCCCCCCAGTGGAATATCCACGTATAATTTATAGTCTGTCTTCTGTATACATAGTTCCTCGTATCCACAGTTCCACATCCCTGGTTTCAGCCACTCAGATCACGCAGTACCGATGTGTTTACTATTGGAAAAAACAAAGATCCACATATAAGTGGACCCACACAAAGCCACTTTGTTCAAGGGTCATCAGTATTTTCCATCATTTCATCATTTATTTTGCTGCCCCACCTCTTCTCTGAGAACAAGAGGGACACCTTGTCTTTTTGAATGTGCGAGTCCCCAACTGCTACACCTGGAAAACCCCTCAGAGATGCTGTCTCTTCTTGCAGAGAGAACTGTGGAGTTGGCAAAATTTTACATTATATTCTGCATACTGGGCTTGGGTGTGTATGATTTTGCATCACACACACACACACACACAGAACATAGTCAGGACTGAAATGAGAAAACCAAACAGAGACTTTGCCTAATAGGTCATCTTCTATGTACAAGCAGAGCCTTCTCCAGGGTTCTCAACACCAGATGGTCTGAGGCAGGGGCAGGATGAGGGCTGGATAGTCTGGTGTCAGGACACGGGAGGCTATCAACAAAGGTCAGATAGCAATGAAGTTCCAGAGAAGAGCACCCAGTCCTCTTTCTTTCTTTGCTGATTCTAGAGAGTGACACCTATCACGGGACCAGACAGAACTTGCATGGAGAAGAGGTGGTGAGAAGAGGGTGAGAGGAGATTGGCATTTTCTTTCAAAGATCTATTTTGAAAAAGAGATCTCGTTCCAGAAACAGCATGTCAACTACACTCCCACACGCCGCCACCAAGAGGGATGGCCTCTGTGGACACTTCTCAGTTTGCATATATTTCCCCTCCGAGGTCACACGAACAGCCGATACATCCATTTCTCCAGCGTAAAAGCCATCATGGAGGTCTCCTTGTCAGAGGTGATGAGGAGCTTTGATGGAGTGGGGTAATGATATCGCAGAGTGATCGAAAGGGTCTGGGATGTGATTTCCTGTTTGATTCAGACAAAATAAAACCATTATCTGTGCCTCATCTTTTTCTAAAGAGATTTTTCCCAAGCTCTTCTGTGCCTGAAGCCTGTTGCAGCACTAAGGGACAATATTAGACTGTCACCATTATGGGTCAGTTCATCACCACAGTCAGCCTCCAATCTCCTTGAACTCCTTGCAGCGGAAATGACTTTTCTGGGTTTACCTTATTTCTGGGTATTTTGTCTTTTGAAAAAGTTGGTGGAGTCATCCATTAGCTGCAGAGAGCTGTTGGATAGCCCATACTCAGGGCCCTAGGGAGCTTGCAGGTAGCTGTCTGGGAGTGACCTGCACCCCCATTAGTTCGTGGGTCAGCAGAAATGAGACGCTCAAGCATGTGGATATTGGGTGGGTGGGGGGGTGGCAAGTGTTTGCCTAACCAGGTTAAGGGTATACTTGATATTGAAGAGCATAGTGCATTTTTTGGTGCATTTCTTATCTGTCACTAAGGCATGCCCAGGTCAGTAGGCTCAGGTGGCCAGGCCACAGTGAGGATGTCAGGAGAGCTTTCAGTAACTTCACACTTATACTTGTACCCTCTGCTAACCTAGGAAGCCACTTCATTAATGTTCTGTCCCCTGGTCCTGCTTTACTCAACAGTAGCCCATCCATTACCAGACCCACTAGGTAATTTTCAGGTATCAGGCTGCTGGCTCTACACTGCAAAAAGCTTTTCCATCCTAGGGGCTTTTCAGGGCAGGCTTCAGTCCAGCCCTGCACACCTTCGCATGAGCAGTAGGAAAAGGTCCTGTGGGCTGTTGCTTCTCCCAGGATCAAAATCTCTTTAATTCACCTCCATAGGTGGGTGCAGCAAAGGTATATAGTCATCAACTTGTCCATTGGTGGTGTTTTTTTTTTAATTGTGATAAAATATGCATAACCTAAAATTTACCTTTTAACCATTTCTAAATGTACAGTTCAGTGGCATTAAGTACATTCAGATCATTGTACAACCATGACCACCATCCATCTTCCAGAACTCTCCCATCTTCTTAAACTCAGTCCTCATTAAACAATAACTCCCCATTCCTTCCTCCCCCCAGGCCCTGGCAACCACCATTCTACTTTCTGTCTCTATGAATGTGATTATTCTAGGTCCCTCATATAAGTGTATTCACACACTATTTGTCCTTCTGTAACTGGCCTATTTCCCTTAGCATAATGTCTCTAAAATTCATCTATGTTGCAGCATGTATCAGAATTTTATTCCTTTTTTAAGGCTGAATATTACATTGTGTAAATATAACACATTTTGTTTATCCAGTCATGCATCAGTGAACATTTGGATCATTTCCACCTTTTGGCTATTGTTGCTATGAACATAGTTGTGTAAATATCTGTTCAAGTCCCAGTTTTCAATGCTTTGGTATGTATCCAGAAGCAGGGTTGCTGGTTTGGGTGGTAGCTCGATGGTTAGTTTTTTGAGGAACTACAATACTATTTTCCACAAGGTTGTATCATTTTACATTCTGTCCAGCAAGGCACAGATTTCCAGCTTCTCCAGATTCTTGACAACATTTATTATTTTCTGCTTTTTTTTTTTTAAATAAAAGTCATCCTAATGGGTATTCTGTTGGTGTTTTTAAAAGTACAGATCACTATTCATTTATAAAATTTCTTTGAAATAAAGGGAAGGAAAGGAATATGGAAAGAAAACCAATGAGAAGAAGTCACTGAGTACTGAACCAAGAGATTAATCACTTAAAGAAGGGAGTGGTGTGTATGTGTGTGTGTGTGTGTGTGTGTGTGTGCATTTTATAACAGTCACTCTCATCAGAATCTTGTTGCTGGTGACTGGGCCCATTTAGGATCTGAGAGGATGGATACTTGAATCTTTCATATTTCTAAAATTTCTCACATATATTCTCAAGCAATAAGCTGAGACCACTGTCATCCTTTTAATCCATTAGCTCCACAGAACTAAAATATACTTAACAATAATAATAATATCAATAAAAACAGGCTGATGGCCACCTGGAAGGAGATATTTGCAATATCTAAAATTGATGGGGGTAAAAAAAGACAAACGAACTTACTTACAAAACAGAAACAGACTCACAGACATAGAAAACAAACTTATGGTTACCAGGGGGAAGTGGAGGTGAAGAGATAAACTGGGAGTTCGAGATTTGCAGATGCTGACTGGTATATATAAAATAAACAAGTTTATACTGTATAGCACAGTGAACTATATTCAGTATCTTGTAGTAGCTTACAGTAAAAAAAGAATATGAAAACGAATACGTGTATATTCATGTATGACTGAAGCATTGTGCTGTACACCAGAAATTGATACAACATTGTAAACTATACTTCAATAAAAAAAAATAAATAAAAATAAATTAAAAAATAAAATTGATGGGGATGAACATTTAAAATATACAAATAACTCCTGTAAATCAATAGGGAAAATCAAGAAATCAAATAGAAAAATAAGTGAAGAATCTGGATAAACACATTACAGATAGGGAAGTCTGAAGGATGAAATACATGGAAAAAACCTTCAGCTTCACTAGAAGTCAGGGAAATAACAATGAAAACAAAGAATTCACATTGTACCCTTAAGAACAGCAAAACCTAAAAAACTTAAAAAAAAAAAAAAAAGGCAAGTGTTTATGAGCAGGCCAAGAACTTCCATGCACTGCTGTTGGAAATGGAAATTCAGAGAGCTGTTCTAGAAAATAAACTGATAATTTTGCATGACCTGAAATATGTTTAAGACAAAAGAGACAGAAAGCTCTTTCTTGAATACCCCAGAGCAATTCTTGGATAGGTCTGTGAGAAAATAACTAATGAGGATGTTTTTCTCAACATTGTGTGTGGTACAAGGGTGTGGAGAAAAGCAATTTGGTATCCATCACAATAAGGCCAGATTAAAAAAAAAAATAGTGGATGCGCCATGGATTAGGATAGAGCAGTTAGAAGCCACAGATTAAAGGTATGTTCATCAGCATGGAGATATGATAAAACAAAATGTTAAGAAAAAAAAAATCAGGAAACAGACTGATACATACAGCACATCGCCTTTAATACCATTTGTGTCCACTAAAACACACAGATACAAAACAGCACGAAGTGCTTTTAAAGGATACATGCATACTTGGGACGTGTATCAGCACATTAGAATGGTGCCTAGGAGAGGGAAAGTGGGATGGAAGTGAGAATTAGAAACAAAAAGGGAAATAACAGAAATAAAACAAGAGAAGGGACCTTCAGCAGACCACAGAGGAGAGCATGATGATGATGATAATAGACCTCGTTAGCTCATATTACACAGAGCTGAGGACAAAACATAAAATAAAACAAAGGAAAAAAGCAATAGAAGATCCAATGATCAACATCTGAGCTAATTGTTCTCCATCCTACATCATGATGTCTGCATGTATATATCTGTCTCCCACCACCCAGAAGAGTCCAGCATAGATAGTGAGCAGTCCTACATAATAAACATAAAAGCTTTCCTTATACTTAATAGTGAAAGACTGAATGCTTTCTCCTGAGATATGGAACAAGGCAAGTCTGATCTCACTACTTTTATTCACTATTGTACTGGAGGTTGTAGAAAGGGCAGGAAAGAAAGAAAGAAAGAAAGAAAGAAAGAAAGAAAGAAAGAAAGAAAGAAAGAAAGAAAGAAAGAAAGAAAGAAAGAAAGAAAGAAAGAAAGAAAGAAAGAAAGAGAAAAGAAAAAAAAGAAAGAAAAGAAAAGAAAAGAAAGGACAGAAGGAAGGAAGGAAGAAAAGAAAGAAAAGAAAGAAAGGAAAGAAAGAAAGGAAGGAAGGAAGGAAGGAAGAAAGGAAGGAAGGAAGGAAGAAAGAAAAGGAAGGAAGGAAGGAAGGAAGGAAGAAAGAAATTCATGGCAGCCAGATTGGAAAATAATTTTTACGTTATTCTCTATTTGCAGATGAGATGATCTTATATATAGAAAATTAAGTTCAGCAATATTGTAGGATATAAGATTAATGACAAAAATCAAATGTATTTCTACACACTAGGAAGGAACAATCCAAAAATGAATTTAATGCTCAATATCACTAAATATCAGAGAAATACAAATAAAAACTACAATGAGATAACATTCTCATACCAGTCAGAATGGCCATCACTAAAAAGTCCACAAACAATAAATACTGGAGAGGGTGTGGAGAAAAGGGAACCCAGATACACTGTTGATGGGAATGTAGTTTGGTGCTGCTGTTGTGGAAAACAGTATGGTGATTCCTTCAAAAGCTAAAAAGAGACTTACCATATGATCCAGCAATCCCACTCCTGAGCGTATATCTGGAGGGAACTCAAATTTGAAAAGACACATGCACCCCAATGTTCATAGCAGCACTATATACAATAGCCAAGACATGAAAACAACCCAAATGTCCATCAACAGATGACTGGATAAAGAAGTTGTGGTATGTGTATATACAATGGAATACAATAGTATTCCATTATAGTATTCAAATAATGTCATTTGAAGCAACATGGATGAACCTGGAGATTGTCATGCGAAGTGAAGTAAGCCAGAAAGAGAAAGAAAAATACCATATGATGTCACTTATATGTGGAATCTTAAAAAAAAGACAAATGAACTTATCTATAAACCAGAAACAGACTCACAGACATAAAAACAAACTTAGGGTTACCAGGGGGGAATGGGGTGGGAAGGGATAAGTTGGGAGTTTGAGATTTGCAGATACACACTACTATATATAAAATAGATAAACAATAAGTTTATATTGTAAAGCACAGGGAACTATATTCAATATCTTGAATGAAAAAGAATATGAAAACAAATATATGTGTGTATATGTATGGCTGAACTATTATGCTGTACAACAGAAGCTGACACAACATTGTAAACTAATGATACTTCAATAAATTTTTTTAAAAACAATTCAAAAAAAAGTAAAGGAAGAAGCCCATCAACAGCAGTAAAAAATTTTTTTTAATTAAAAAAATGAATTTTAAGAACTTTAGTATCAAAAAGAATAAAATATTTAGGAATAAATGTCCTTAAGTACAAAACTTATACCCTGAAAACTACAAAACATTGTTGAAAAGAAATTAAATAAAATATAAATAAATGAAAAGATATCTCATTCGTGGATAAATAGACATATTATTGTTAAGATGACAATACTCCCCAAATTGACCTACATATTCAACACAATCCCTACCAAAAATCTCAGCTGGCTTTCTTGCAGAAATAATCAAGGTGTTGCTAAAATCAGTAAAAATCCAAAGGACCCAGAATAACCAAAACAATTTTGAAAAAGAAAAACAAGACGGAAGACTCACACTTCCCAATTTAAAAACTAACTACAGAGGTATGATAATTGGGTCTGGGTGGTACCAGATTAGGATAGACATATAGACCAGTGAAATCGAACTTAGAATCCAGAAATAAGTCCCTTATATTTATGGTTAGTTGATTTTTGACAAGGGTGCCAAGACAATTTAGTCAGGGAAAAAATAGTCTCTTCAATAAATGGTGCTGGGGCAACTGTATATCCACATGCAAAAGAATGAAGTTGGACTCCTTTCTTACATCATTAACTCAAAATAAATCTTAGACCTAAATGTAGAGCTAAAAATTATACAATTCTTAGAAGAAAACATAGGAATAAATCTTGTGACCTTGAGTTAGGCACTGGTTCTTTTGTATATGATACCAAAAGTACAAATGCCAAAGGGAAAACCAGATAAATTGAATTTGATTTAAAATTAAAAACAATATGCTTCAGAGGAAACCATTAAGAAAGTGAAAAGACAACCCATATAAGTGGAGGAAATGCTTTACAATATTTGCAAATCATATGTCTGTTAAGGGAATCAGACAACAAATTTGGCAATATAAAGAACCCAATTTAAAAATGAATGAAGTTTCTAAATAATCATTTCTCTAAAGAAGATATACAAAAGCCCCATAAATACATGAAAAGATACTCAGTATTATGAGTCCCTAGGGAGCTGCAACTCAAAACCACAGTGAGATCCCACTTCATGCCTACTTGTATAGTTATCATCAAAAAGACTCATAATAACAAGTGTTGGCAAAGACATGGAAAAATTGAAACCCTTTGCTGGTGAGAATGTTAATTTGTCTAGCCACTTTGGAAAACCATTTGGCAGTTCCTCAAAATGTCACACAGAGAATTACCATATGATTCAGGAATTCAATTTCTAGGTATAAATTCAAAAGATTTGAAAATATATGTCCATTCAAACACTTACAAATACCTATAGCAAAATTACTCAAAATAGCCAATAAATGGAAACAACTCAAATATCTATAACTGATGAGAGGACAAGCAAAACGTGATACAGCCATACAGTGGAATACTACGCAGCAATGAAAAGAAATGAAGAACTAATACATGCTACAGCAAGAATGAACCTTGACGATGTTACGCTAAGGAAAAGAAGGCAGTCACAAAAGATCATATATGAATTCATTCATAACAAATGTGTTCCACAGCCAAATCTGTAGAGACAGAAGGTAGATTAGTGGTTGCCAGGGGCTTGGGGAAGGGAAGAATGGGAGGTGACTTCTCATGGGTATATTTTTTAGGGGCGATAACATTCTAAAATTAGTAGGGAAATTTGCACAATTCCTTGAATATATGAAACACCATGGAACTGTACACATTAAATGGCTAAATTGCATTGGTATATGAATGGTATGTGAATAAAGTTGCTTTAAAAAAACCCTAATCTAAAAAAAAAAAAAAACAACCCAAATCCAAGCTTTGTTTCGATGTTGTTTTTTAACATCACTTTATGTGTCTCTATGCTGAAAGTCAGCATTGGAGAGGAAAGGAGAACTAATTTAGAGCTTTGAAAGAAGAATGCCAAATACTTTGCTTTAAAAGATCAGTCACTTGGGGATGAAGTGACACACAAAATAA
The DNA here is from genome assembly GCF_009834535.1 of Camelus ferus. NCBI lineage: Eukaryota > Metazoa > Chordata > Mammalia > Artiodactyla > Camelidae > Camelus > Camelus ferus. The sequence continues at coordinate 21,083,023 of NC_045714.1, read as the reverse complement.
ATGTAGAAATAAGCATTTTTCTCCTGTCACATAGCATGAACACACTGACTGCTATGGAAACAAAAAAAGAGAAAATTCCAGTAATGTTTGGCTAAAATATACTGTTATATTTAACAGTGCCAAGAAAAAAATTTCAAAGCACTAGAGCTAGATGCTCTTCATATTATGTCTCTAGGTTTGATACCAAAACTGTTCACTTTGAAGATAGTGAGGACATAGCATACCAGAAGGGAAATATGTGAAGGGGGTGTTTTATGTGTGACTCTGGGAAGGAATTGTCCCCTGGTTGGGAATATGCAGCAGGAACCCATCATCAGACTGTGACACGACCAACACAGCTGTGGTACGCTGAGAAAGACTGCATCCATTATCCATGGTAGACCTTGGTCATCTCCACCGAGACAAAAGAAGTCTTACTTCCATTTCTTTGTTGTGCCTTACAGTGCACATGAAATGGCTCAGGTCCAAACCTTGAACCGTGTCATTCACTTATATGAGCTATTTCCACCAGTAAATGTTCAACAGTTACCTAAGTGGAGTGCCATATTTGTCAGGCTAATGATACAACACATTCCATAATCAACATGCTGGACTTTATAAAAGAATTCCCTTTCTACAGGTGAAGTATTTGTTCAGCCTGGTCTAAATTAAATAAATAAGCACTTCAGGAGACAGAACTGTGTATTTTTTTTTCAAGGTCCATCAATTTACATGTATTTAATAAGTTGGAAAGAAATGGTGCAGAATGGAGTGTACACAAAAGACTACCAAAACCATAATGATAAAATGACAGAAGATGCATCTAAGAGACAGACCTACCAGGCTTCTCGGGGCGCTCACCCCTGCAGCAGCCCCAGGGACCTTTCCTTACAAGACAAGTATTTGTTTATAGAAGTTCAACATGGTAGGAAGGCAACCCTATTTGTGCAATAAAAAAGTCCCAAGTGATATGACTCAGAATTGTTTACAAAATCAGTTGTCAAGTTTATTTTCCTCAGTCTGAGGAATTTCTAATTTCAATGTTTGGCATCTCTTTATCTGCCTGAGAAGCCTCTGGGCTAATCATAAATTTGGGCAAAGCTGAATTATTCAGCCTATCTACCTTTGTGCTTTTGTGACCCTGGCAGGCTGCCTGGAATAAAAATTTGGAAGTATCCCAGAATGTCCCAATAGACATAAATAAAGCAAACTAAATGAAAAACGTCTACATTTAAAAAATAATTTAAAAGCTGTCAGCTAATCAGAAAAAAAAGGCCTCATTTCCTTATAATTCAAGTTAAGCTCATGGCACATATAACTGGTATTAAAATACATAGATAATCGTCTGATTAGTTTGATCATTATTCGGACAACCACGTCAGATAATTTAAGTCAAAACAAAACAGAAAATTTAAGAGATGTCTTTTCTGGGAAGCAACCAAGCTTGAACGGACCCTGGATGTATGACATAGTCAACTGTCTATGTGTATAATTTCCTAGAGATCCTGGTCCCCCAGAAAGGCCCATGTGCGTCAGCACTGCAGTGACACAGAGGTCTCTCCCTTGTAGTGGATCCCGGAGCAGAGTGCAGAGATGTAGGAGGAGACAACTCACCAGAAACCAAATTCATACTCACGCTGTTGCCAAAGCAACACCAAAATGGCTCCAAGAGATAATGAGACGGGGGTGGGGTGGGGGGCGGGGGAAGGGTTGGGGGGAGGTCGGCCTAAGGTTTAATTCAGCCGGATTAACTGGCTGGTGAAGATGGGCAATTCATTATTTCAAATTTTATTCCCAACAAATCAAGAACTGACATTCAATAGTGATGTCATTCGTCCTTCACTGAATCCACAAGCATAAAGAGAATTACTTGACTCAAGATTCCTGCTCTCATCTTCCTCCTTGTTTTCTGGGGGGAGACAAGTAAACAAGTTCCATACCTTGGGATGGGGGCTAAGGTAACAGGATGGTACAGAAATCAGATGCTTCCAACACATCTGTGAGCTTCAAGCCCACCAGCCACAGGGGAACTTGATTTGGCTGGAGGAAAGAAGTGCATTTAACTCCTACCGTGCTAAGTAAGGAGCAGCGGGTGGGGCACATGGTCTGCGCACCTGGCTGAGAGAGCCTTAGCTGCCCTGGAAACAAAACACACACCAGGCTTCTGATTTGTCAAATGTTTGCCAGGGTTGTTTGTTTGTTTGTTTGTTTGTTTGTTTCTTGGTGATAAGAATATGCATTATGAGGAAGAGTGTAGGGGAGATCCAATGCATCAGACACCAGCCTCCAGAGATTCAAGTTTCCATTCCAGTAAATACTATGCACAAGGGTGAAAAAAGTTCAGGTTTCTTCCCTAAGTCCTACCGTTAATAAGTGCTGAGAGTGAGACTCAGTGATTGCAGCAAAGTGGTAAAACCAACTCTGAGGCATGGCTCTCAGTCCCTGGGGGAGGATGAGGAGGCCCGAGGAGGCCCTCGGAGGCTCCAAGGAACACAGAGACTGGAGCAGCTAATTGTGTTTCCGGGGCCCACATCCATGGGCACTTGTCAATCACCCTCCTTATTCACCTGAGTTAAGCAGAGAGGGGGGCCTCCAGATATGGGAGGGGCTGTTAGTGGCTGCGCACTTTGGCGGCACAGCTGGAGAGGTGGTCTGCTTTGTCCTGCACAACTTCTTTCATCCTTCAGGTCCTTTCTGTTATTATAACTGAGATAGAATTGAAGTGGAACATTGTAGTCATTTTAGGTGCGCAACACAACGAACTGATATACACGTATGTTGTGAAATGATCACCACAGTAAGTTTAGTTAATCTCTCTCACCATATGTAGTTACAACATTTTTTTCTTGCAATAACTTTTAAAAGCTACACTTTAAGCAACTTGTGATCATACAGCAGTGTTAGCTGTAGTCTGTTGTATATTACATCCCCAGGACTAATTCATCTTGTAACTAGAAACTTGTGCCTTTTGTCTACCTTCATCCATTTCACATCCCACCCCTCTGTCCCCCACCTCTGGCAACTATCAGTCTGTTCTTTGTATCTGTGAGCTTGGTTTTCTGTCTTTGTTTTGTTTTGTTTTGTTTTTAGATTCTACATATAAATTAGATCATACAGTATTTGCCTTTCTCTGTATGGTTTATTTCACTTAGCATAATACCCTAAGGGTCCACTCCATGTTGTTGCAAATGGCAGGATTTCCTTCTTTTTCATGGCTGAATAATATTCATATATCTCTCACATTTTCTTATCCGTCATCCATCGGTGGACACTTAGGTTGCTTCCATGTCTTAGTAAATAATGCTGCAATGAATGGGGGAGTGCAGCTATCTTTTGGAGGTAGTGATTTTACTTTCTTCAGGTTCTTTTTTTTAAAGCAAAACTTCTTTTAATATCTTTTGGAATTATACTATAGTTTTACAAGATTCCAACATTGGGGGAAAGAGAGGTGAAGGATATATGGGACTTCCCATAAATTTCTTTGCAGCTTCCTCTGAATCTATAATTATTTCAAAGTAAAAAGTCTTTAAAGTCTGTGTGTGCATTAGGCATAAAGTAAAATAATAATAAAGTCTCTCATTATTTAAAAACATAAGTCCTGGATGCATATTTGTCAGGGATGTGTTTTACCTTAGATAAGGTTTTACACAACTGTCACGTAATATCGCATCCTCATCAGACTGGCATCCATTTAATTCCTGAATTCCTTCATCCGCTGAGTGTTAGTTGAGCACCTATTACATGCCAGGGCATTGCTATAGGTGCCGGGCGTAGAATGTGAAGTGAAAATACGCTTTGTCCTCATGATTCTTAAAATTTAGTAGGGAAGACAGCCATTTAAAAAATCTCAAAAGAAACGCGTAATTGTCATTATGACAAATACTCTGAAGGAGAAGCAAATGAGGGGATAAAAGAAGCCTCCTTTGGAATTCTTACAAGGACTAAGTGATACCACATGTGAGGTACTTTTAATCGCATTAGGTTCTTCACAAATGTTACCGGCCATTAATATTTGGTGCAGACATGGATGTCAGTTTTCTCTCAAACCCAGTCCTTCTCAAAGTGCCCCAATCACTAGCAGCTTCAGTTAGCTCATCCCTCTCTTTGACGGGACATCCTTTCCCTGCTCGACCACCTGGGAAATTTAGATGTCCCTGTCCACCCACCCAGGCACATACACGCAGCCCCTCACACACAGCCTGAAATGCACACTGCACAGAAGCACAGCCTGGCATAGGCCTCTGAAAAACTGGCTTTGGATTCTCTGAGCAGCTGGCTTCCTTCACAAATGACTTCAGGGCAGTCTGAAACCGGCTTCTTTGAAGGGCCTGCTAGCAAGCCACTGGGAGGGATCCAAGGCTTGGCTTTTGAGGAATTGCCAAGTTCAGTTTTCAAAGAGTGGTGCATCTGCTGACGTCATTATCTCTTCCCAAAGAAGGAGACCCTTGACCTACTTCCCTGTCATGGAAATCCCTGGGAACCTTCTGTGTGGCCAGAGCCATTTACCTTTCAAGCACAGAAACACTTCTTTCTTGACACCAGAGCTGAAAAGCATGGGCGCATGGGTGTGTTGTCATATGGGGACCGAGATTTCGAGGAATGAGAGGACAAGGAATGTCAGTGGAGAAAGTCACTTCCCAAAGGGGACTCCGGGAGCCACACTGTCATCAGACAAGAGCCTCAGGACGGAATTATCTTGGTGTTAAACAAGCTGTTTCTGAGATGCAATCAACTCACCTAATGTTGGGGATGGGGGAAATTGAAGATGCATCTGAAATTCATGCCATAAATGGTGACGAGAGAACAGGAGAGAAACAGGAGATGGGGTGAGGGAGAGGATGAGTTTGGTCCCACTGAACTGGAAGGGCTGGACACCATCTAGCAGAAGTGTTCAGAGGACAGCTAGCCATTCACACCTTCAGCCTCAGCCAGGGACTGAGATGAGAGGCCATCCGAACAGAGGAGGCTGTTGAAGTGGTGGAAGCAGTCAAGCTCACTCAGGGAGCGCCAGGGACCAGTCACTGCCAATGAGATCCCAACTCAGCCACTCTCCCAAGCCCACCTCTTGTGATCCTTTGACCAATCACTGCGTCCTTGCTCCCTGCATCTCCATACACATCCTGCCTGCCTCCGCCTTCCACAGGATCCACTTCTCTACTGTGTTTGATGAAAGGAGACCAAAGCACCTGGCAGAGACACAAGCTCGGTGGCTGGCTTAGGACACGGTACCGAGCTCACCTGCCTCAGCCCCTCATCCTCAAAGGGTGGTGATGGGAGTTCCTGCCCCAGGGTGTTACTGGGAGTATTCCAGCTTTTGACACAGTATCTGTTAGTGCTCAATAAATGTCAGCTATTATTAATAGTTGGAAAGGAGCTGGACACAGACTATGTACAATATCACATCAAAGTAGCAATTTGCTTTAGATTGTCAACTGTTAACAATAAAATTCATGATACCCCAAATTTTATAACACATGCTGGACACTTGCATATACCCGCATACATATGTAAGCATCCAAGTACCTGAACACACACAGACACGCCCCTGCCCCCACCCCTGTGCCTGCGTACACCTTACTTCCTCGGGAAACATTACTGCGCCTGTACTGTTTTTCTTCAGAGCACTTGGTTGCAGTTACAATTTTGCATTTCTTTGCACGACTATTTGAAGTCTCTCTTTCCACTGGGTTGTAAGGATCACGAGGGGATGGAAGAATCCATAGACCCACTGCCTAGCACTGACTGTGGCATGTAGTAAGAGCTCAGTGATGATTTAATGGCTGAATCAATGGACGGATTGGAGGCTGGTAACGGGTAGACAGTGGCATCTGAACATTGGCTACAGATGTTATTCCAGCATCAAATAACCTGAGACAAGTGGACTTGTTTACTCATCTAGTTCCCTAAGAGACTTGTAAATTGAGTTTTGTTTTTTAAAACTTGAAAAACAAAACGAGTCGTGAATGAATCAAAGTGGATTTCTGGATCATGTATATGTGATGTAACATCTCAAAACCAAATTTCTCCCCAGCCTTGCTCCTTTCCCATTGTCGGTGTACACCAACTCCTTGAAGGGGGTGTTAAACTCAACCAACTTAACAAGCAAATGTTTTCTGAGAGCTGATTATGTGTATGACATTACACTAGCACTCCACGAACATGGCACGATGTATGCCTTCCAAGGAGCTTTAATGTTGTAAAGATACAGACATATTTTGAAAATTAGCATCTGCCATTTCTAACACTTACTGAATTCTTCCGACCTTTCAAACACTATTCAAGGCTGACCATTCTTTAACTTCATGATGACTCTTTGAAGCAGGCGTGAATTATTACCATTTTATATTGAAGAAGCTGAGGCATAGGGAGACTGTTACCAACTCAAGATCACACAGCTATCTAGAGATCCAGCCCTCAGAACCGTGCTGTTTACCACCACACTCCATTTTCTCTCAGCAGGGCAGCTGAAGGTTACAGTGGGATGTATGTTCAGAGATTAAGTGGACAAAATTTGGTTTATCTTTTTAGTTTTCCCTTGGACAGCGTACCCAAGAAATTAAAATAATTTCCTGATTGCTTTTAGAAATCACACAGCCTTCTTGGTTGTGAAAGTAAATTGTTTCAGAAATTCTGAATGCAGGATGTAACACTGGTCCAAGAACATTATTTTTTTCATTGTTTCTGATTGTATCAATAATTATTAGATGCAACTCAATCCTTTACAATGTATATGGGTTTTATTCTCTGGCATGGGGTGACCATATCCCAGCGTGCTATTCTAAAACTCACTGGACACCTGCATCTTCAAGGGAGGCTGGGAAACATAGATTACAAAAAAATCTGAGTTAACTGTCTAACAACAGAGAGGTTCTGTTACTAAGAAGGTTAAAATAAAACCTATTTAGATAACTTGCAAGCTCCGTAGCCTCCCTTACTGTGATGGTTTTAAAATATGTCTATAAATTCTTGCACATTTCTCTCATTGAGAGGTGGCGTCTGTGTCTCAGCACTTGAATCTGCGTTGGTCTTAGTCACTCACTGATAACCAATGGAATGCAGAGGAAGTGACACTATAAGACTTCCGAGGCTGGGTCACAAAAGGCCTTACCTGTTTCTTTTGAACACGCACTCTCATGATACCCCTTCTCAGTGCTCCCTCTGGGGACTCAGCCTCTATACTTTGAGAAACTTCAAGCCACACTGAAAGGCTACCTGCATGTTGTCAGTTCCAGCAGAGCCAACTCTTTGAGTTTTCCCAGTCCAGACACCAGACATGTCAGCAAAGGACTCTCTGATGACTCCAGTCCCAGGCCACAAGGTCACCTACAACCTCCATGCTTTTCAAGATGTTAATAGCAGAGATAAGCCATTTCCTCTTTGCCCTGCCTGGATTCTAAACCCACAGAATCTGTGAATTTAATGCAATGGCTATTTTAAGCCATGGGGTTTGGGGGTTGGTTTGTTATGAGACAATGGTGTCTAGAACTTCTCCCTGCACCAGAAGGAGATAACTGCTCCTAAATATTTCTATTACTGTCTAGTCACACATCTGCACTCTCTATAACTTCTAGTACCTAGGACCCAGTCGTCTTCACTAAATGTTTATTTAATGAACGAGCTATGTGCAATATTTATAATTTGTTCTTGTTACTTTTGAATGTTCCATCACCTCTGCTAAACTGTGAAAGCTAAGGCAGGGACTATCTCTAAGGGTATATAGTAGGTTCTCAATTAAACTCTGTAGTGGGGGGGTATAGCTCAAGTGGTAGGTACAGTGCATGCGTAGCATGCATGAGGTCTTGGGTTCAAACCCCAGTGCCCATAAATACATACATATATAAACAAACTTAGTTACCCCCCCCAAAAAATAAATAAAATAAAATAAATAATAAAGAATTAAAAAAAAACAACTCCATGGGATTGAATTTGCAGTGGCCTTTGGGCCTCTCTTTGAGCATACACAGGGTGGATCTGGCTGCCTCCTCTAACACTGACCATAAAGATTTATGTTTCATGTTTAGAGAAAAGCAACACAGGGAAACATCAAATCAGGGCAAAGGGATGTCAATTACAGTCCAACAACGTACACACCTGGGCTCGTAGCCCAGACACCTTCTGGGCCTGACTGTCTCTGTCTGGCCACACACACACTTGGAGGTGTCTGGCCCTGAGGAGGAATGAAGCCGGCGTTGAGGGCCTGGGCCCACTTTCTGATATTCTTTCCACCTACAAGTCAGCGAGTGCCCCCAGTGAGCGCAGCTTAGAAGCTGGGTGCACGCTGCATTCCCAAGACTGTGGCTCGGAGCATGGCGGCTAAGCAGTAGTTAGGGCACAGCGACCGCATCCACATCCTCTAACCACCAGTGCTGCTGGGTGTGCCACGTTAAATGCCCGACATTCCAGCCTGCTTACCAGCCCGGGTATGCTGGGTTATACCACGGTTATAAACATTCTCAGTATCTCGAAAGTTTATTCCAACAAAATTTATTTCTCGCTCCCCTACAGGTCTAACATGGGTCAGTAGACTGACTTCAACACAGGCTTTCAAATGCTGGAGAGGGTGTGGAGAAAAGGGAGCCCTCCTACACTGCTGGTGGGAATGCAGTTTGGTGCAGCCATTATGGAAAACAGTATGGAAATTCCTCACAAAACTTAAAAAAAAAAATAGACTTACCATATAATCCAGTAATCCTACTTCTGGGTACATACCTGCAGGCAACTCTAATTCGAAAAGACACCTGCACCCCAATGTTCATAGAAGCACTATTTACAATAGCCAAGACATGAAAGCAACTTAAATGTCCATTGACAGATGACTGGATTAAGAATCTGTGGTATATTTATACAATGGAACACTACTCAGCCATAAAAAGAGAATAAAATAATGCCATTTGCAGCAACATGGATGGACCTAGAGATCATCATTCTAAGCGAAGTAAGCCAGAAAGAGGAAGAAAAATACCATATGATATCAGTCACATGTGGAATCTAAAAAAAAAAGACGCTGTGAACTCATCTACAAAACAGAAACACACTCACAGACTTAGTAAACAATCTTATGGTTACTGGAGAAAGGAAGTGGGAAGGGACAAATTTGGGAGTTTAAGATTTACAAATGTTAGCCACTGTATGTAAAAATAGATTTTAAAAAAGTTTCTTCTGTATAGCACAGTGAACTACATTCAATATCTTGTAATAACCCTTATTGAAAAAAAGTGAAAATGAATATATGTATGTATATGCATGACTGGGACATTGTGCTGTACACCAGAAATTGACACATTCTAATTGACTGTACTTCAATAAAAAGTAATTTAAAAAAACAGGCTTTCAAATGCTGAGGCAGGATACACAAATGTGGCAAATCACACACTGGTCCTTAAAGCTTCCACCATAAGTGCCACATGCCACCTCCACTAACATTTAATTGGCCTAAGAGGGTCATGTGACCACACCTGATTAAAACGGGGATGGCGAAGTCCCACCTATCACGTGCTGAGAAGGCGGGAAGTCAGAACACTAAATCCCACGAATGAGCATCCGAGGTGTGTGTGTGCCACTACCGCTGCTGAAATGCAAATACGCCCAGGACAGGGGCCCCAGGTCGCCCATCAGCAGCCATTAACAACCTCATGTGGTTGTTCTACTGTATTTTCCTTGAGAATAAGTCTTGACATGATCAGGAAAATATTCATGGAGACTAAAAAAAGACAGTGACTTAGATCACAGGAAGATGACCTAGGACTCTCCGAGGACTCTCACCGGAAGGCTGCTGGGAAGTGAACAGAGAAGTGAAAGTCCAGCTCAGGAGGGAGGAGACGACAGCTCCTGAAACCACGGTGTCTCGATTCTGCCCCTGGGGAGCTGGACACTCTAGGACAGACCATTTTACTTCTCACATCTTGGCTCCCAACATATTCTAAGCCTACTGGGGCCATAGGGCACCCTCCCCGTGTATGAGACTATCAGACTCTCACAGGCAAGGAAACTCACAAATACAGGGTGAGAGAGGCACAGGGCAGGAGAGAGAGCCGGTGAGAGAGAAATACGGCAAAGCCCAAAACGGGTGCCGCGGAGGGGAAGCCAGTGTCTATTCCAGAGGCAAGAAGTGCTTACCTTTTTCCAGATCCCCTGGCTTACCACTCCCCACAAGACCCTCAGCCCTGCAGGATCTACCCTAGGCCCTTTCAAATGGCAGGACAGGTCTCTAAACATTTCTCCTGTCAATTTACGGAAGACCAAATCTTCATTCTAGGTCGAGAGGAAACCGATCAATCTCCCCTTTACATCCAGAGCTGCCCTTGAAAATCCGAGCTTATTAACCTCTGAGCAGGTGAAGGCAAGAATAAAGGGCTCCTAGGACAAAGCTCAGCCAAGAGAGACTCCACGGGCAGGTTTTATTAGTAATATAACCTCTTCTCCAGGAGTTTTATGGGGAGCCGTCAGGCAGCAGAAACCTTGGCGGCAGAAACCACCCAGCTGCTTGGGATCTGAAGGCTGCGTATTCTCTGTGGGGTCTTGATGTATTTTTAAGAAGACAGGTAGGAATTACTTATTTCTCCCAGTGTATGATTTCTCATTTTTCTTCCAGCAGAAATGGGGAATGGATTGCTCTGGGATTTGCAAGCTTCCTGAGCATTCCAGAGGGTGGCAGTTGGCAGGACAGTAATGACTTAGGTCTCCTCCAAGGGTGGTCCCTTCATTACGGGGACAGGCTGGGCTCTCGCTCCATCATTCATACCCTGCCACTCCATCCGCCGCTCCACTTCCCCCTCTGTCCATCACAGATGCACACCCTGCATACTGGCCTGTCTCTGTCTGGGACAGCCTGTCACCCTCATGGGCCGCCCCCCACAAATGGGGCACAGGCTGGGGCGGGGCACAGGCTGGGGCAAGCCCGATGGAGTCCCATCCCCCTCCCTCCCTGCCGACACACACGTACACACACAAATGCACACAGATATGTACACACATGTGCACACACGGACATTCAAGAGAACTTGCCCTTAAGTGAACATGAAGGCTGAGAAATGAATGCTGAGTCTTAAGGAGAGAGGTGTGCAAGCGGGGAGAGCTGGCCCCACCCGTTTACATTTGGGGAGGGTGAGGAGGCAAGGTTATTGGTTCATTAGAGGTGCCAGCACTGCAGAGCAAAGGAAGGGACTGAGTTTCACAATCTACTCATTCACATCTTTGTCACATCCTCCTAACAGACACATAGAGGAGTGACCGTCTAGGACTGTATGCAGTGATACGGAAGAATCTCTTAGATGTAATCTCATAATCTCGTGCAAAAGACAGAAAACACAAATGAGGACTGAACACTCTTTTCAAATGTAAAAAAACCCGAAAGGGTTGGGGGCAGGGAAGCCATGATAGTGATGGGCCAGTGGCTGAAAGGCGACGGGAGGGACTCCGGGGAGCTGGTCACGCCCTGGTTCTTGTTCTGGGTGCTGGTCATGTAAGAGTACGACATTTGTGAAAATTCATCACTGATTTGCATGAAACAACCACAACAAGCCAATCATGTCCCTCCCCCGCTTCCAGGGTTTCCTGGCTGACCCCTGTTTATATGACAGATTCTAAATACCCAGCTTGCTCCACTGACACTTCTCCAGGAAGCCCTCCTTGATTCCCCTCATCCCTCGTAACTCAGTTATAACGCGGACTCTATCACGTGGAAACCCGTCTGATCTTTGGATGTTTCTCCAATTAGATCCTGGGCATTTCTAGGGCAGTGGCTGGGCCTTACTTTTGGGTCTGGTTGCCCCAGCACAGTGCCTGGCATGTCATGTCAAGGACACTCTATAAATGCTTCATAAACAAATGGATAAATGAATGAGTAAACAAACGACCTCATAGCCTGTTAGAGACCCAGGCCACCCCGGTGCCAGCAGCACAGGGCCCCACCACGGACACAGGGAGGGAGGGCATCAGGAGTCAGCTTCCTGGCATCGTGGCTCCTTCTCTTTGACACACCACTCTCCCCCGGACTTACCCCTATTTGGCCTCCTGCCCCATTACCCCACCGAAAGATCTCTAGCTTCTGTCAATAATGACCTGATAAATGTCCAATCCAACGGACTCTTCTCGAGCTTCACTGCGGGGTTCTCTCTGGGGCATCTCATGCTGTCGAACACGTCCTCTTCTCCTGAAAACCTCACTCTCTGCTGGCCTCTTGGGTCTCCTCCTACCTCCCTGACAATTCCTTCTTAGGCTCCTCTCCAGGCCTCTCAGTCTTCATTCTCAAGCACTCAGGCCTCAGGCCATCTCCCACCCTCCACAGCCACTCGCCCATCTCCCACTTGCCCGTGTCTCTCAGCTCTGGGACCTTGAGAGCCAATGTTCTACTGGAGAGCTCCTCTGAGGCTCCCCACAGACATCCAAGATCCAACACCGGACACCAAACTTACCTTTTTCTCTCCCAAATCTATTCTTCTTCTTTTGCAAAGACCTTGATTTTAAAGAATGGTGTCACCATCCACCTCTACCCAGGCCAGGAACCTGGGGGTGATGCCTCCCTGTCCCTCACCTCTCCTAACAAATCAGCTTTAAGTCCCAGGTGCTTCCTTCTTAATGTCGCACCCACTTGTTACCTCTTCTTCACCCTCATGACTATGGCTTCAGTTCTGGTCCCTGCTCAGAAGTTTGCAATAAGCTTCCTGCTCTCTCCACTGCTAGACTTCATTCTGGGCCAGCAGGACAGGACCTTCCTGAAATGCAAATCAGGTCACATTGTTTCTTGACTTCAAACCCTTGTAAGTGTCCTCTTTGCTCCAGGTTCTTTCCGATGTCCTTACCTCACACTGTTAGAGCAGGCAGAGAGCTAGGTATGAGCCAAAAAGGGGGGATGAAGGCCAAATGGCAGGAATTGGGCAAAAAGGAGGGGTGTGGGCCAAGTGCAGGACACCCTACATCATGTGAACAACAGGGGTCTCTGGGCAGAGAAAGAAAAGTAGGAACCTCTGGGCTGACACGCAGTCACATATTTGGGGTGACAAGGGGCCTAGAGGTCGACAGAGAAAGGTGAGAAAAGGCAGGACTCTCCAGTGTCCAGATGTAATCTCTTGTTCATTATGCCCTCATTTCAATAAAATTAGCTTTGCAGATTAGAAGTACCCATCGTGCACCGACAACCATGATGCTTCTGATCCAGCAAAATAAGGACAAAAATCTCTCCTCCCCCAAGGAGGGTGGAGCTGGGATGAAAAATCAAGGAATATGACCTCAAATCCCTCCTTCCTCAATGAATATTCCGCCCATTCATTTTCACACCCCGTGTAATCAACTTGCCGAAGAAACTTGGGGCAGCTGCTTGCCTGAGCCTGCTCGCTCTCCCCTTGAAAGGGTACTGTCTGTCTCTCAATAAATCCCCACTTTACCTGCTTAACCTCCGTGTCACGTCTCTGAATTCTTTCTGCAACAGGACAAGAGCCTAGTAACTGGCAACATCACAAGTCAGCATGGCCACCGTTAAAAACCCTATAAATAGTAAATGCTGGAGAGGGTGTGGAGAAAAAGGAACCTCCCTGCACTGCTGGCAGGAATGTAAATTGGTGAAGCCATGGAGGACAGTATGGAGTTTCCTTATAAAACTAAAAATAGACTTACCATATGATCCAGTAATCCCAATCCTGGGCATATATTCAGACAAAACTAAAATTTGAAAAGACACATGCACCCAAATGTTCATAGCAGCACTATTACCATAGCCAAGACATGGAAACAACCCAAATATCCATCAACAGATGACTGCATAAAGAAGATGTGGTATATATATACACAATGGAATACTACTCAGCCATAAAAAGAATGAAATAATGCCATTTACAGCAACATGGTTAGACCTAGAGGTCGTCATTCTAAGTGAAGTAAACCAGAAAGAGAAAGAAAAATATCATATTATCACTGACATGAGGAATCTGAAAAAAAAAATGATACAAAGTCTATTTACAGACTCATCCACATGGAAAACAAACTCTGGTTACCAAAGGGAAAAGGACAGGGATGGATAAATTAGGGGTTGGGGTTTAACAGATACATGCTACTATATATAAAATAGATAAACAACAAGGACCTACTGTATAGCACAGGGAACTATATTCAATTTCTTATATTAACATATAATGAAAAAAATGGACTGCAAAGGCCTTCCATGATCTGGCCTGGCCTGTGACTTCCTCCCTAGCCTTATGTGTCACCACACCCTACTCCACCCTCAGCATCTGAGAACTTACTGCTTTTTAACAACCCAGAATGTTTGGTGCCTCTATGCCTTGGCTCTTGCTCTGAGTACCCACGTCTGTCTAGAACACCACCCTGTAAGGCCCATGACCGAGGGTCTCCCTGCTGAACCCCTGCCTAACCTCATCTTCCCAGCCTCAACTCAGAGTCACTTCTTGGAGAATACTTTTCTCAAGCCTCCACGGCCTTGGCAGACCTGGCCATGCCTCCCCTGACCCTCATTGGCCCCCTGGACCTCTTCCACGGCATGAACCATAGCAATGCCCTGGCTGGGTTCCACGTGCACCTTCCCCTTCTAAACCTCGGTGGCCATGATGATGCTCAATGTGTGCCTCAGTGTGTGCAGTGACCAGCACAGGGTTGACAGAAGCACTCAGTAAAAGGCCTAGGAAATGTTGCTACTGGATGAATTACTCGGTGACTTTATCTCTGTAATTCACACGGAGGAAGAAAGAAACAGTACAGAAAGGCATAGCCAAATTCTCAATAAATGGGAAAACCTCAAGCACAGTGTGATGACCTATGCAGTGGAGAACCGCCGTTTTGCTTGGCCCCTCGGTAACAGGGGACCCTCAGCTTTCCTCTGGGGGAGCCACTTCCCTCCACAGATGCTCTCCTGGTGGGCTCTCGGGGGTAGATCAACCAGACCCCTGGAAATCTGAAACTTGAGTGAATCTTACAAAAACATAAAATAATCCCCTCTGTCTAGAAGCTCAACACCACTCTGGTTCCTGTCCTCTCTGGGACACACCTCCTCACATGTTCTTCCTATTTTGTGGGTACCCATATTCCTCTATTAAATTGTATTTCTCCCTTCATTGGGCTGAACGTGGTGTCTTTGCTTGCACTTACAGAACCTTTCTAGAGCTAACGATGCACAAGCTTGTTTTCTGTCCCTAGACCTGTTCCAGCTGCTGCTTTCCCAGAAGTCCAACCTCATCTCAGGTGGTTGACCTGGTGTCTGCATTTTCCTGTGAACACCTGCTTCTCCACTCTTCTTAACGCCGCCACTTCTGGTACCTACCTGACTGTGATGTTAACAGGGGAGTTATTTAAAAGCAGAGACCCTGAGCCCTTAAGGAGAAGGACAGTCTTTACTACTTCTTCCTAGCAAGATGCTGTCTGATTTGGTGGGAGTTCAGATTTCTGTCTCCGAACTGTGAACGATGTTATCACAGGCATTTTCCGCATTGAATTTCCTCTTGGAGAGAGTTGTTGGTTGGGAAATCTTGGCCCAGTGGCACACAGAGACCTGGGGTAAGGGGACTGCAAAGGACTTTCACTGGCCTGAGGCTGTGAAGTGGCTCCTGGAGACAAGTGTTTGGCTGGTCTGCACAACACAAGCTAAGTGGATGTGGAGACATTCAACTCATGCTTTGCCTTTGCCAAGTTCAGCTGACAGTCAAGTGAGAGGCATGACCTGTGCTCCAGCCTCTCCCAACCCCAACACAGTTCCTTGAGAAACTGGGAGAATCCACAGCCACTGACTCCAGTTCAGCTGCCACCACAGCAGGAGTTACAGCTGTCCTTCCAGGTCCCTGGGTTTCACGGCTGTGGAGTCCACCAACCATGGATAGAAAATATTTGAAAAAAGAATTCCAGAAAGTTCCAAACAGCAAAACTTGAATTTGCCACGTGCTGGCAATTATTGACATAGCATTTATATTTTATTTACAACCATTTATGTAGTATTTACATAGTATTAGGTATCATAAGTAATCTGGAGGTGATTTCAAGTATAAGGGATGTTGTGTGTGGGTTATATGCAAATTCTACATGGTTTATATAAGGGACTTAGGGATTTTGGTATCTGCAGGGGTCCTGGAAACAATACCCCATGGATACCAAGGGGCAATCATACTTAAAATTCCATCACTTCTTCAACAGTTTCAGTATAATCACTCCAGCAGTATCCATGTCCTGCCTTCTCTCCAGTGTCAACTTCAGACTTAATGTAGCACAGACTCTAAATGTTAGCAGGGTGATGAAGAGGAAGACCTCTTAAGAAATCCCAAGCCTTGAGATCCCGAGAGAGCCTTGGCACAAGTGCCCTCTTAAGACTTCATCACCTCGGCTGAGAGGAAAGCAGCCTATCCTGAATTATGCCTGCTCCAAAGCTGGCCCACTTCTGTACTAGCTTGACCTCAGTAAAAAAAGAAAAAATGAAACATCCTTTGAAGAATGTCACTAAATTGTCTTAGCCTTGCACAGACTAACACAGCCAATTTCCTGATCTCTTTTTAAAAGCTGTTTCTCCACTGTCTCAACAAGTGCTCTGGTCTAAGCCCTGGTGGCTCAAAGTGTCCACAACCAGCAACAGCAGCACCCCTGGGTACCAGACTCTCTATCCCATCCCAGATCTGGCAAATTCAAATCTACCCTTTCCAGAATTTCAGGGATGCACATTTAAGTTTGAGAAACAGCCACCGAGACCAGTGGTTCTGAAACTTTAGTAGGCATCAGAAATCCCAAGATGCCTGCTAAAACCCAAATTTCTAAAACTAAAAATAGACTTACCATATGATCTAGCAATTCCACTCCTGGATATATTCAGAGAAAAATATAATTCAAAAAGACACATGCACCCCAATGTTCATAGCAGCAGTATTTACAATAGACAAGACATGGAAATAACCCAAATGTCCATCAATAGATGACTGGATAAAGAAGACACACACACACACACACACACACACACACACACACACACACACACACACACACAATGGAATACTACACAGCCATAAAAACAATGAAAATAATACCATTTGCAGCAACATGGATCAACCTGGAGATCGTCATTCCAAGTGAAGTGAATCAAAAAGAGAAAGAAAAATGCCATATATGTCACTTATATGTGGAATCTAAAACAGAACACAAATGAACTTATCTATAAAACAGAAAGAGATTCACATAAAGAGCAACTTATGGTTACCAGGAGTTAAAGGGGGATGGAAAGGGATAAACTAGGAATTTAAAAGTTGGACCTCTTGGGAAGTGATGGAAATGTTAGCTAACTTGATTGTGGTGGTGTTTCATGGGTGTACACATCTATCAAAAAGAAAAAAAAAGAGATTTTTCCAGTCAAGATGGTGGAGTGGTACTACCATGAGCTCTCCTCTCCTCACGACTGCAATGAAACCACAACTGACTGCTAAACACTCAAGGAAAAAAGCCTGGAACCTAGCAAAAAAGATTTTCTGTAACTGGAAACATAGAGGGAACCACAGCAGGACGGTAGGAGGGGTGTGCTCGCAATATAATTGGGCCCCGTACCCCTCGGGTGGGTGACCCACAAGCTGAAGATTTGTTAAGTTGCAGAGGCCCTCCCACAGGAGTGAGAGCTCTGAGCCCCATGTCAGGGTCCCCAGCTAGGGTCCTGGCATTGGGAAGAGAAGGAGACTTCAGGACATCTGGTTTTGAAGGCCAGGGGGACTTGGCTCTGGGAGCCTCACGAGACTGGGAGAAACAAAGACTCCATTTGTACATGGAAGATCACCAGGTCCAAGGGCAGAGGCAGTGATTTCATAGGAACCTGGTCCAGACCTGCCTGCTGGATTTGGAGGGTCTCCTGGGGACATGGGGGATGGCTGCAGCTCACTCAGGGGACATAAAAGCTGGTGGTGGACATTCCAGGGGTGTTCATCTACATGAACTTTCCTGGAGGCTGACGTCTTGATTGGATCATTGGCACCAAGACCTAGCCCCACCTGACAGCCTGTAGGGAAACTTCAGGACAAACAACATACAAGGTGGGAACACAGCCACACCCATCAGCAGACCTCCTAAGCCACAAAGGCCTCTAGACACAGCCCTACCCACCAGAGATCCAGGACCAAGCTTCACCCAGCAGTAGGCAGGAAATGGCTCCTCCTGCCAGGAAACCTGCATAAACCCCTAGTCCAGCCCCATCCACCAGGGGCAGATACTAGAAATAAGAAAACAATAATCCCAAAGCCTGTGGAAGGAATCCACACACACATAGAAAGATAGACAATACGAGGTGGCAAAGGAATATCTCCCAGGCCAAGGCACAAGATAAAATCCTAGAAGAAGAGATAAGTGATGAGAAAGAGATTAAAGTAGTGATGGCGAAGATGTTCAGAGAACTCAAGAGGAGTACAGATGCACAGAGTGAAGTTTTTAAGCAAAGAGTTGGAAAATATAAAGAATACCCAAATAGAGTTGAAGAACACAATCACGGAAATGAACAGCACACTAGAAGGAACCAAGAACAGACTAAATGAGGCAGAAGAACAGATCAGTGAGCTAGAAGACAGATTAGTGGAAATCACTACTTCAGAACAGAAAAAAGAAGAAAGAATGAAAAGGAATGAGGATAGTTTAAGAGAACTCTGGGACAACATGAAGCACTCTAATATTTGCATTATAGGGGTCCCAGAAAGAGAGAGAGAAAGGACCTGAGAAAATTTTTGGAGCGATAATCACTGAAAACTTCCCCAACTTGGGAAAGGAAACAGTCACCCAAGTCCTGGAAGCGCAGAGAGTTCCACACAGGATCAACCCAAAGAGGAGCACACCAAGGCACATGGTCATCAAATTGACAACAACTAAGGATAAGGAGAAAATGTCAAAATTAGCAAGAGAAAAGCAACGAATAACATACAAGGGAACTCCCATAATGTTTTCAGTTGATTTCTCAGCAGAAACTCTACAGGCCAGAAGGGAGTGGCACGATATATCTAAAATGATGCAAGGAGGAAACTTACAAATAAGGATACTCTACCCAGCAAGGCTCTCAGTCAGACTTGATGGAGAAATCAAAAGCTTCACAGATA
The DNA here is from genome assembly GCF_009834535.1 of Camelus ferus. Taxonomy (NCBI): domain Eukaryota; kingdom Metazoa; phylum Chordata; class Mammalia; order Artiodactyla; family Camelidae; genus Camelus; species Camelus ferus. Next base: position 21,064,001 of record NC_045714.1, on the reverse strand, counting down.
AACACAAGCTAAAAGATTTCAGCACCACCAAGCCAGCTTTACAGCAAACGTTCAGGGACATTCTCTAGTCATCAAACCATAAGAAAAGAGAACAAAAAGAAGAAAGAGAGAAAAAGACAGACCTACAAAAGATTGCTTTGGCTGTTAGGGGTCTTTAGTGGTTCCTTATAAATTGTGGAATTGTTTGTTCTAGTTCTGTGAGGAATGTCATGAGTGTTTTGACTGGGGTTGTGCTGGATCTGTGGATTGCTTTGGGTAGTGTGACCATTTTGATAATGTTGATTCTTCCAATCCAAGAGCACAAGAAATCTTTCCATTTCTTTGTGTCATTTCGATTTTCAGAGTGTAGGTAACCTCCTTGGTCAGGTTTATTTCTAGGTATTTTGTTGTTTTTGATGTAATGGAAATGTCTCTGCCAGTTATAAAAGTCTGGTTTTTGAAGTGAAAAAAAAGTGAATGAAGGGCTGCAAAAGGCAAAATATCCTTCTTTTTTATGGGTGAGTTGCATTCATATATATACATATACACACTGCATCTCCATTATCTGTTCAACTACTGATGTGCACTTAGGATGCTTCCATATCTTGGCAATTATAAATAATGTTGCTGTTAATAGCAGGGTGTATGTATCTTTCTGAGTTAATTCTTAGTTTGTGGTTGGCTTTGTTCCTTTGATAACTATGTAAGTTTAAAAAGAGAAATCTCTAAACGTTCTTAGAAACAATGAACAGTACATATATCTAAATTGAAAGATGTATGTGCAGTAAAAAAAAAAAAAAAAGATCTATCAAGCCATGAAAGACACAGGAGAAACGTAAAAGACATATTACTAAATGAAAGAAGCCAGTCTGAAAAGGCTACAAACTGCACGATTTCAACCAAATGACATTCTGGAAAAGGCACAGCTACACAAACAATAAAAATATTGTGGTTTCCAGGGGTTTGGGGAGAGGGAGGGAGGGGAGAATGAATAGATGGAGCACAGGGGATTTTTAAGGCAATGAAATTATTCTGTATGATAGTATAGTGGTGGCTACATGTCATTACACATTTGCCAAAACCCATAGAATGTACAACATCAAGAGTAAATCCTAACGTAAACTATGAAAAAAAAAAAAAGAAGAACTAATTCCTGAGTCAAACTAATGCTTAAGGGTTTGGAAGAAAAGTGGAAACCATCAGTGGAGTCACAGAAGGAAAGGTCAATCAGTTTATAAAAAACAGAAACCAGCAACAGAAACAATTATAAAAATGGTAGAATGTACTGAACTGGAATCTATATGATGGAAGCATTTCAAAGAGAGAGAGAGACTGACTGGCTGTGTCAAATGAAGCCAATAAACAGAAGTATGGATTGAGAAATCTTTTTTTCCTGTGATAGAATTGTTCTAAAATGGGATTGTGAGGGAGACATTTACACACACAAAAACCAAAGAATTTTGTATTTAAATGAGTGAATTTATGGCATGTAAATCATAGCTCAAAAAATCTCTTTCAAAATGAAGGAGTATTTAGCTCATGTCTACCCAGTAGAGCTGCTCCCAGGTATTCGCCTCACAGGGGAAATGAAAAACAGGTATTTAGAGAAAAGATGCATGCATATATATACAAAAATATTCATTCATAATAACCCACACTTGAACTAACCCAAACGTCCATTATTAAGAGAATGGATTCATATTTTGTGATATAATCTTACAAGATCAAATTATTCAGCCCTACAAACAGAATGAATGGCATAGTCAAATAAAACCATGTAGCCCTAATGACATTACTTAGAGCAAAAGAGACAGACATCAAAGAATACATTGTGATTTTTTCATTTTTATCAAGTTCAGCCACCATCAGACTGATGGATGCATGTCGTGAGAGTGTATTTCAACTGAAATGTGACAGAGGGCATATATTCTGTGTTAATGGATGTGACTCAAACATATGGCTCATACACTGACTTTTCTGATACTGTTGAGGGTTAGGAATTTGAAAGATTTGTGAAATCATAAACTTTACATTGACACTTTTCGCTATACTTTTATTGTATATGGATATAAACACAAAAAGAAAGAGGTAAGAAAAAATTAACCATTAGACAACAATGGAGAAAATGACATTTTAGTTACAACCTTCTCCTCTGACAAGCCCCCTCCTCCCCACTGACACTGACCAGATAATGACCAATCCAGGATGTCAGTTGCTGGTTGGGTTCCAGGCGGAATGTTGGGTTGTCCCCTGGGGCTTGTTGTGGCTGGGGGATCCATGGTAACTGGGCAGAGCCCTGGGTGGGTCAGTGCCATGGAGGGGCTGCTGTCCTCTGTGGAGCTTGGCTTCGGGCTGATCCTTAGGTCGCTGAGTGCGGTCCTGGTGGTGCTGCTGCCCAAAGGCCTGTGTTCTCAGCTCATGTTCCAGAGCCTCCCCTGGGAGACAGCATTGAGTCCACCTGTCCTCACCTTATTGCTCAGTATTTTATTTACTTTCAGACTTATTCAGTCTGTTACAAGTCAAGTTAATAGAAGAAGTGAAAAGCAACTGGCAAAAACACTGGCTGCATAGATCCAGGAGAAGTGCCACCTCATCGACCTGCTTTATGTGGCTAAACAGGAGTGTGCCAGGATGGAGACAACTCTAAAGGACGCCGGGCTACAGAAGGAGCCGGTAAATACACGCAGCCTCGCTGACACCTACAGAAAGCTGATGACGGCCAACCTGAGCTTGAGGAAGGAAATCAATTTTCTCATCCAAGAACTGAAGAGAGAGAGAGACCTGCAGTCTATACAAGAAGAGATGGCGGAGATGCTAAAGGTGCTCAAGTTCCTGGAGGAGGTCGCGAGAATCAGCGCATCACAAGGGGCTTTTACACACCAGCCAGGGGACCGAGCACCGAGTCCTGATGGCCCCTCTCCCAGGAGAGGGCCCTCGTGTTAAAGCCGTGCTGTTCCCTCCCCTCCACTCAGGCCTCCCAAGCTGCCAGGCTGCATTCACTCACTCAGTCAGGTCTCCACCTGAGCTGCACCGAGGCCAGTGGATGGAGGGCAGTCCCCTCCTCTGGACCAGAGTTCCTCCAACTTTGCCAGTGAGCACAGCAGTGAGCTCCTTCGTGGTCAGCATCTCTCATCTAAATTCCCAGAACACACCATGAAGCATGGGGCTTTTTTAATATTCAGCCAATGTTTGGATTCTCTCTTATTAGTTGTGAAAGAGATGTTGTAATTGAGACTGATCTTCTACTTAGTTAGAATCTATATTAAGCCTCATTTCTCAAGACAGTTTGGGTAACTATTATATATCAGCCATGTAAGTGAAGTGTATATAGATATTCTGTGTACTAATATCACATTATAATTTGAAAATGTATGCAATTTGTCAATATAAACTTCTAGATGGCCGTAGCATTTATTTCTAGAGTTTAATTCTGAGGTCATATGTTTAAGTCAAGAGCCTTTTTTCACCTGAGTATGTAGAGTTTAGAAAAAAAGATGAACTTTTTAAAATGAAGTTAAATTGTACTCTTAGAAGAAAGTTTTATCATTTAATTTTTATATTCTGCTATAACAATATCCATAATAAAAAATAAATTTGATAAATTTAAAAAAAGAAAAAGAAGAAGAATGGTAAAAAATTTTTTTCTGGGCATGTGGTAGGTGTCCCATGCCTTTGTTAGTGGAGTGACTGACTCCAGGCTTGGCTCGCAGGGTTGAATTCTCTTGGAAATCAGCTAAACTTCTCATGCCTAACACCCCAGCCATCAAAGGCAAAAAGAGCTGTCCACCCTTATTTCCCTCTGCCCACACTCATCTGGCACCTTCTCTTCCTCCCACCTGCCCATTGCCTTGTCCTGCCTGACTCTTCCATGAAAGCTCAGCAGGACCACGCAGGTAAACAGAGCCTCATCCCTGAATGTTCCCTCTACCTCTGGCCTTTCCGAGCCCTCCCTGGCTCTGCCCCAGGTCAGCCATTCCTTGAATACCCCTGCATGATGGCTTCTCCCTCTTGTAAGACACTTACACTTCAGGGCTTGGATGTGGGGGAGACCGCCTGCTCCCACTCAGACCCCTCCACCTTCTTGGGATCCCATTCCATCCTCTGAGGCTCTTGGACACCACCTTCCTTCTCCTGGGTGACAGCAGCAGTGATCTTCACCACACCCTACCTGACCCACCCATTCTCCACCGGAGTAGCTCAGATACTCACCCTAAAATGCAACTGGACTGCTCCATTGTCCTAAGAGGGAAAGTGGAGCTCCTAACCTTGGCTATAATATTAAGATCTGCAGTCCGGCCCCATGTCCTGCCATCCCTGCCCTGGTTCTATGCTCTAGCTGTTCTAAACCGCCTCTGCCCAGACCCATTCACACTCTCTTCCTTGCTTTTTTTCCCCCTAAATCCCCACTTACTCTTCATGACTCAACCTAAATGTTGTGTCCTCTAGAGAATCTTCCCTGATCCCCTGACTGACTCCTGTGGGTTGTCCCTGATGGAGGTACCCAGAGAACCCGGTGTCTCCATCTACCCTGTTGACAACAGTGTTTCTTCATGGCCTTTTACTTGTCCGCTCTCTGCCCATACACCCAGCAGGGTGTCTGACTCACTCTCTGTTCACACCACTTAGGGCTCTGTTACCTGCAAGTTACGGAAACCACCCAAACGGTGCTTTAAACAGATAAGGAAGTTTGTTCTCACATAGCAAGAAGCCTGGAGGTCCCTTTCAGTGATTTGATAATGCTGCCAGTGACTGATTCCTTCACCATTTTTGCTGCAACATCTTTAATACACGGTTTTTGTCCCTCATGCTCATTTCAAGTTCCCAAGGTCCCTCTCCAGCTTTGTGTCTATTTTCCAGAGATGAGGGAGGGTGAAGAACAGAGGAGCCCGTGGATTGAGTCAGCCCATTTCAAGCTGCAAGGAGGGCTGGGACATGCAGTTTGTAACCTGACACACTGCTGCCCTGAACAAAATTGGCATTTTCTTAACAGGAGTATGAATATCAAGAGAAAGCTCTGGGTGTCTGCCATATCCTAGAATCTCCAGAACTGATCACAACTAGCCTAGAGGGGGGCTCAGTAAACACTGGTTGAATGAATGAATCAGCTGCAATATATACCCACAGCCAGATCCATGGGGACCTAGAAGAAAGACAACAGAATCGGACAGGTGGTGCCGGTGGGATAGGAATTGACTCATCCCTGCTTTGGCAGAGAGGGAGACCTTTCCTGCACTCTCTCCTGGGATTTCTCACAGGTTTTTGTTGTCTTGTCTCCAAGTTCCCTCCATCCCTGGGCCCTGGGTGCTCCCATGATGATCTTCACTGGGCAGCCCTGGGGCTCAATGAGCTCTCACACCAGCATGATTTTCCCAGAGTGCTCTAGGTCTAAGGTACTCCTCCTCCCAGCTAGAACAATTTTTACTGTAGTAAAATTTGCAAATGCAAATGGGCAAAAAAGACAAAAACAAAAGACTTCCACAAACCCATCAACATTTTGATGTAGAGTCCTCTAAAACTGTTCTATGTATACATTTTTAAAAACAGTTTTGGAGTGTATACCCAGTACTGTTTTGTCATTCCTCAGTTTAGTTTATCATAAACAACTTTCCATGCCCATTAAGAAAAGTTTGCCATAATTTTAAGTACTGCTGCCATGGATTCCATTGTAATGTCTTGTTTTTGCATCACTTTCTACCCGCGGCTCCACAGATCAGACCCCAGGGCTTAAATCCAATATGTCAGCTTGGTTCTTGTGAGAAGGAGGTGCCAGGATGGAACGAGATGGGCGGGAAGCTTCCTGGGCAAAAGGCCTACAAAGAATAAAAGGAAGAGGAAACAAGATTGGGTAGGAAGGGTCCTCAGGGTGGATAAACCTCTGCATCATGTGGAAAGAGAGGGCGGCTTGGGGAAGATTGGGTAAGGTGAACCCCAGACTGCACTGCATCTCTGAGAGACTTGCAGCCAGACCAGTGGGGAGCCTTGGCAAGGACTGCTCGTTGGCAGGTCCCTGGCAAGAATGACCTGACTCTAGTACCTCCACCATGTTTCATCATTTGCTGGCCTCAGTGTGAATGCTGAGTGGATCTGAAGTTGCAGCAGCTGGAGGCTCTCAGCCAATGCCACTCCTCTCAGCAGGTTCTCTTAGAACATCACGGATGCCATATGCATGCTCTCAGAGATTCAGTTATTTCCAGCAGAGTATGAAGACAGAGCATTACCTAATTAGTGTAAAGTAGTAGGCTAGCCATTCTGTGCCCAGAAACTAAGCTTTTCTACTGGGGCAAAGGTTGAGGAAGGCATCCCCACATGCTGGCAGCAGTCAGGGTCATATTGGTTTCATAGTGGTGACTGTGGACAAGCTATTTGTCCAGCTGATGACAGAGGAAGGACACCCGAGAGAGGGTCAGCAATAATTAGGAGATAAGTAAGCCCACGGTGTATGGGAGGAAGAATGATGTGCTTGCTGAGGACAATAACTCTCTCAGGCTCCTACAGGACTGCCTTCTGGGCCCCTCATGATACCCATCAATCTGACAGCCGGTATTGATCTCTGAAGATTGACCGTGACTACTTGAAGCATGCCTCTTCCAGGTGGATAGCTACTGCAGCCCTGCTTGGTGGAGAAGTTTTATTTTAACTGTTTCAGCACACTTCAGTACTCCCTCTCATCCAAGGACTAAAAATTCCAATGTTTACAAGGGGCTTCTTCCCTAGAAGTGAGACAGGAGGGAAGGGGTCAGGGCACAACAGTAAAAGAATGACACAGCAATTGAGGACAGGATATAAACCAGTTAGAACCAAGATGGCGGGAGATTCGACTTTCAGTAGACCTTGAGCTTCATGATAGGCTCTCTGTAATACACTGGCTGCTAAATGTCACACCCAAGGCACCATGACAGCTCCCAGGCTGACCATAAAATGCCAAAAAAGTGGGTGGTGGCCCAATTTCTTGAAATCCCTGTCCCCAAATCCCCAAAATAGTTGGAATAATCCTCCCACTTGTTAGCATATGAAATTACCCAGCCCATAAAAACTAACCATACTCTACACCTCGGGGCTGCCTCTCTAGCCTTCTGAGATGGCCAGCACTCTGTCTATGGAGTGTGTATCTCCCTGAACAAGCTTACTTTCACTTGACTGTGTCTCACTTTAGAATGCTTTCCTGCGGAGAACCTATTCTCTGGCAACGGGGAATTTTACCGCATTTGCTGTGTTGCAGGAGCACTCACTCTCAGGAGAGGGAATGAGAGGGGAAAGGGTGGGGCAGGGGAAGAAGATAAACAAGGATGTGGCATCAGCTGGAGTGAAGGGGCTCCAGCCTGATGCCCGGGCAGCCCTGCAGCAGGAAACACCACAGCGTTGGCCCCACATTGAGGCAAGGACATCAGCCTCTTGGATGCTTATGTCAGCCAGTCATTAGTGGGAAGAGTACCTGGTGGGAAAGGGCACACAACCACTCAGGAAGCGGCCCCCACTTCACTGAGGACAATGACCTGGAGAAGGGAACGGCTGTGATTCACAGAAGGTCGAGGATGGGATGCTGGCCTGGGTCACAGTCAGCATCTACTAAGCATCTTTTGAGTGATGTATACCTGTGGCATTAAGAAAAAGGGGGCGGGTGGTAGCTCAGAGGCGGAGTGCAGGACGAGCTCCTGGCTTCTTTCCACTGCAAGGAAAAAGAAAGAAAGGCAGAAAGGCAGGCAGGCAGGCAGAAAGAAAGAAAGAAAGAAAGAAAGAAAGAAAGAAAGAGAAGAAAGAAAGAAAGAAAGAAAGAAAGAAAGAAAGAAAGAAAGAAAGAAAGAAAGAAAGAAAGAAAGAAAGAAAGAAAAGAAAAGAAAAGAAAAAAAGAAAGAAAGAAAGAAAAGAAAGAAAAGAAAGAGAAAAGAAAGAAAGAAAAGAAAAACTGAAAAGAAAAGAAGAGGGAGAGACAGGTACTATGGCAAATGGGGAAGATAGGCTAGGTCTAAAGGAGCCACCTGGACCTCCCTATCAGCCAATTATGACCAGCTCACATTGCCAGTTATCTGATGAGAGGAGCTGAATCTGGATTTTTAAAGCTTGAGCAAACACTAGGAAGGCAAACAAAACCCCACGGGGGTCTTGGGACACCACTTCCATGCTGTCCTTCCTGCTCAGCCGGCAGAGCCCAGGGCCTCAGGATGCTTGCATCATCTCAGAGCTAGAGGCTGAGTGGGGGCACTGGGTGAAACAGTGTAGTGAAGCAATTAGAATTGGGTTCCACTACAAGTGGAAGAAAAAAAAAAAAAAAGGAATGGCTTAAAGAAAACTGTTTTGTCCTCTTGACTGTAAATAGAGTCCAGAGGTAAGCTGTTCAGTGCTGGTAGGGAAGATCTGTAATCCTCAAGGACTCAGGCTGTCTCTGCTTTCTGCTCTGCCGTTTTGAAAGTGTGGCTTGCTTCTTACGATTTGCAGCTGGGCTACCCAAGGCAGGAGCCACATCACAGCCGCCCTGTTGTGATGTGGCTGGTCCTAATTAATATTCCAAAGATTTAGCATGATTTAAAAAATATTATTAAAATTTAATTTTCATTCATAGCAATCCTACTTACAATAGCCAAGATATGAACGCAACCTAAATGCCCACTGACAGATGACTGGGTAAAGAAGATGTGGTATATATAAAATGGGGGGAGATGAGGTCAAGATGGCAGAGTAGTAGGACACTTGTAGCTCACCCTCTCCCACAGATACACCAAGACTCACATCCACGGACCCACTCAGCCAACCAGAGTACCTGCGGAACTCTGACAGAACATTGTCCTCTTCAAAAGACAAAGATGCCAAAAATCTCTTTTATTCCTACATAGGCATTAGATAGATAAATAAACTCCTTTAAGGACCATAATAGATAACTGATACTCCATAAGCCACAGTGCCAGAGAGATATGAGCAAGATGAAGAAGCAGAGAAACCATTCCCAATTAAAAGAACAAGAGAAATCCCCTGAAAGTATGATCAATGAAATAGACATTGATAGCCTACTAGATCAAGATTTCAAAAAAGGAGTGATTAAAGTACTGAAGGAAATAAAAGAGATAGTGTTTAGAGACATAAAATATGTCAAAAAATGAAATTGAAGCTATAAAGAAGAGCCAAGAAGAATTGGTAAACTCATTGGCTGAGATGAGAACTGATCTAAAGGCTGTGCAAAGCAGACTAGATAATGCAGAGGAACGAATGAGTGACCTAGAAGATATGACAACAGAAAGCACCCAATCAGAACAACTGCAAGATAAACAAATAAAAACAAATGAAAGCAACATAAGGGACCTATGGTATAATATAAAGCATGCCAATCTTCACATAATAGGCGCCCCAGAAAGGGAAGAAAGATCAAAGGGGATTGGAAAGGTATTTGAAGAAATCATGACTGAAAACTTCCCAAACTTAAAGAAGGAATCAGATATCCAAGTACAGGAAGTTCAAAAGGTCCCAAACAGGAAGAATCCAAACAGACCTACATCAAGACATATCATAATCAGGATGGCCAGAGTCAAGGATAAAGAAATGATCCTAAAGGAAGCAAGAGAAAAGCAGAGTGAGCTACAAGGGAACCCCCATAAGGCTCTCAGCTGATTTCTCTACACAAACACTATAGGCCAGAAGGGAGTGGCAAGATATATTCAAAGTCCTGAATGAAAAAAAAGATGCAGCCTAGGACACTTTATCCAGCAAGGTTATCCTTTAGGATAGAAGGAGAGAGAAAGAATTTCACAGACAAGCAAAAACTAAAACAGTTTAGCAACACTAAACCCATGCTAAAAGAAATATTGAAAGTTCTACTCTAAATAGAAAAGCAGCAGGATGCTACAGAAATGAGAAACTCATAACTGGAAAGGTGATAACTCATGAATTACAAATAAAATAAACACAAAATTGTAAAATAAAACAACATCTAAATCATTTAGAGTGGGAGAGGGAAGCAAGAAAATATAGAGTTTTTTTCCTTTCTTTTTTAAATTTTTTGTTTTCGGTAGGATGGGTTCGAGATATAATAATGGGCTAATAGACTTACAGAAAAGGGTAACCACAAGTCAATAACTTACAAGGGAGTCACAAAAACTAAATAAAATCCATGAGAATACAAAGGAAAATTACCAAACCACAAAAGGAAGAATAAAGGAACAAAGAGAAATACCAAATCAACTGCAAAGAGAAGTTCAAAATGGCAATAAACATACATCTATCATTAATTACTGTAAGTGTTAATGGACTAAATGCTCCAGTCAAAAGACATAGAGTGGCAGACTGGATAATAAAGCAAGAACCTTCAATATGCTGCATACAAGAGACCCACTTTAGGGAGAAGGACACATATAGATTGAGAGTGAAAGGATGGAAAAGGATACTCCATGCAAATGGAAAAGCCAAAAAAGCAGGTGTAGCAGTACTGATTTCAGACAAAATAGACTTTAAAACAAAGGCCATAAAGAAAGATAGAGAAGGACATTTTATAATGATTAAAGGAGTGATTCAAGATGAGGATATTACACTCGTTAATACATATGCACCCAACATAGAAGCACCTAAATACATAAAACGATTACTAACAGAGATAAAGGGGGATATCGATGGGAATACGATCATAGTTGGAGATTTTAACACCACATTAACATCACTAGGCAGATCTTCCAGACAGAAAATAAATAAGGCAAGAGAGACTAAATAATACAATAGAAAAATTAGATTTGGTGTATATTTTCAGAGAATTACACCCCCCAAAAATAGGATATACATTTTTTAACAGTTGGTTTTTATTTTTTTTAACATTTTTTATTGATTTATAATCACTTTACAACGTTGTGTCAAATTCCAGTGTAGAGCACAATTTTTCAGTTATACATGAACATACATATATTCACTGTCACATTTTTTTCTCTGCGAGCTACCATAAGATCTTGTGTATATTTCCCTGTGCTATGCAGTATAATGTTATTTATCTATTCTATAGTTTTGAAATCCCATCTATCCCTTGCCACCCTCTGCCCCCTTGGCAACCACAAGTTTATATTCTATGTCTGTGAGTCTATTTCTGTTTTGTATTTATGCTTTGTTTGTTTTTGTTTTTTTTTTTTTTTTTTTTAGATTCCACATATGAGCAATCTCATATGGTATTTTTCTTTCTCTTTCTGGCTTATTTCACTTAGAATGACATTCTCCAGGAGCATCCATGTTGCTGCAAATGGCGTTATGTTGTCAGTTTTTATGGCTGAGTATTATTCCATTGTATAAATATACCACCTCTTCTTTATCCAGTCATCTGTTGATGGACATTTAGGCTGTTTCCATGTCTTGGCTATTGTAAATAGTGCTGCTATGAACATTGGGATGCAGGTGTCATTTTGAAGTAGGGTTCCTTCTGGATATATGCCCAGGAGCGGGATTCCTGGGTCATACAGTAAGTCTATTCCTAGTCTTTTGAGGAATCTCCATACTGTTTTCCACAGTGGCTGCACCAAACTGCATTCCCACCAGCAGTGTAGGAGGGTTTCCTTTTCTCCACAGCCTCTCCAGCATTTGTCATTTGTGGGCTTTTGAATGATGGCCATTCTGACTGGTGTAAGGTGATACCTCATTGTAGTTTTCATTTGCATTTCTCTGATAATTAGTGATATTGAGCATTTTCTCTTGTGCCTATTGATCATTTGTATGTCTTCCTTGGAGAATTGCTTGTTTAGGTCTTTTGCCCATTTTTGGATTGGGTTGTTTATTTTTTTTCTTATTGAGTCGTATGAGCTGCTTACATATTCTGGAGACCAAGCCTTTGTCTGTTTCATTTGCAAAAACTTTTTCCCATTCTGTAGCTTGTCTTTTTGTTTTACCTATGATTTCCTTTGCTGTGCAGAAGCTTGTAAGTTTCATTAGGTCCCATTTGTTTATTCTTGCTTTTATTTCTATTGCTTGAGTAGACTGTTCTAGGAGAACATTTTTGAGATATATGTCAGATAATGTTTTGCCTATATTTTCCTCTAGGAGGTTTATTGTATCTTGTTTTATGTTTAAGTCTTTGATCCATTTTGAGTTGATTTTTGTGTATGGTGTAAGGGAGTGTTCTAGTTTCATTGCTTTACATGCTTTTGTCCAGTTTTCCCAACACCATTTGCTGAAGACACTGTCTTTATTCCATTGTATATTCTTGCCTCCTTTGTCAAAGATTATTTGACCAGAAGTTTTTGGGTTCATTTCTGGGCTCTCTATTCTGTTCCATTGGTCTATATGTCTGTTTTCGTACTAATACCATGCTGTCTTGATGACTGTAGCTCTATAGTATTGTCTGAAGTCTGGGAGAGTTATTCCTCCAGTCTCTTTCTTTTTCTTCAGTAATGTTTTGGCAATTCTAGGTCTTTTGTGGTTCCATATAAATTTTATTATGATTTGTTCTAGTTCTGTGAAATATGTCCTGGATAATTTGATAGGGGTTGCATTAAATCTGTAGATTGCCTTGGGCAGTGTGACCATTTTAACAATATTGATTCTACCAATCCAAGAGCATAGGATAACTTTCCATTTTAAAGTCTTCTTTCTTCTTTCATTTCCTTCATCAATGGTTTATAGTTTTCTGTGTATAATTCTTTCACCTCCTTGGTTAGATTTATTCCTAGGTATTTTATTACTTTGGGTACTATTTTAAAGGGGATTGTTCCTTTACTTTCTTTTTCTTTTGATTCATCATTAATGAAAAGAAATGCAACTGATTTTTGAACATTAATCTTGTAACCTGCTACCTTGCTGAATTCTTTGATCAGCTCTAGTAGTTTTTGTGTGGACCTTTTAGGGTTTTCTACATATAGTAACATGTCATCGGCATATACTGACACTTTTACCTCTTCTTTTCCAATCTAGATCCCTTTTATTTCTCTCTCTTGCCTTATTGCTGTGGCTAGGACTTCCAGGACTATGTTGAATAGGAGTGGTGATAGTGGGCATCCTTGTCTTGTCCCAGATTTAGTGGGAAGCTTTTGAGTTTTTCACCGTTGAGTACAATGCTGGCTGTAGGTTTGTCATATATATATAGCTTTTATTATGTTGAGATATGTTCCCTCTATACCCACTTTGGTGAGAGTTTTTATCATAAATGGGTGTTGAATTTTATCAAATGCTTTTTCTGCATCGATTGAGATGATCATGTGGTTTTTGTCCTTTCTCTTGTTGATGTGATGTATTACATTGATTGATTTGCGTATGTTGAACCTTCCTTGTGTCCCTGGGATGAACCCCACTTGGTCATGCTGTATAATCTTTTTTATGTGTTGTTGGATTCTATTTGCTAAAATTTTGGTGAGGATTTTGGCGTCTATGTTCATCAGTGATATTGGCCTATAATTCTCTTTTTTTGTAGTGTCTTTGCCTGGTTTTGGTATCAGGGTGATGGTGGCTTCATAGATAAGTTTGGGAGTATTCCCTTCTTTTCAATCTTCTGGAAGAGTTTGAGAAGGACTGATATGAGTTGTGCTGTGTATGTTTGGTAGAATTCCCCAGTGATGCTGTCTGGTCCTGGACTTTTAGTTGTAGGGAGGTTTTTTATTGCTATTTCAATTTCATTTCTAGTGATCAGTTTGTTCAAGTGGTCAGTTTCTTCTTGATTCAGTCTTGGTGGACTGTATGTTTCCAGAAATTTGTCCATCTCTTCTAGGTTATCCAGTTTGGTTCCATATAGTTTTTCATAATATTCTTGTGTGATATTATGTATTTCTATTTTGTTTGTTGTAATTTCTCCATTTTCCTTTCTTATTTTGCTAATTTGTGCTCTCTCTTTTTTCTTCTTTGTAAGTTTGGCCGGAGGTTTGTCCATATTATTTACTTTTTCAAAAAATCAGCTTTTGGTTTGATTGACTTTTTCTATGGTTTTTGTAATCTCTATTTTATTTATTTCCTCCCTGATCTTTATAATTTCCTTCCTTCTGCTGCCTTTTGCAGTTTTTTGTTCTTCTATTTCTAGTTCTTTTAGTTGGTGGGTTATATTGTTTATTTGAGATTGTTCTTCTTTTTTGAGGAAGGCCTGTATCACTATAAACTTCCCTCTTAGCACTGCTTTTGCTGTGACCCATAAATTTTGTGTGGTTGTACTTTCATCTTCATTTGTCTCAAGGTATTTTTTAATTTCAGCTTTGATTTCCTCATTGACCCATTGGTTTTTTAATAGCATATTGTTTAATCTCCATGCTTTCCTTTTTTTCTCCTTTGTTTCTCTGTTGTTGGTTTCTAGTTTCATGGCATTGTGTTCAGTAAATGTGCTTCAGATAATTTCTATCTTCTTAAAATTGTTGAGGTTTCTTTTGTGCCCAAGTACATGATCAATCCTAGAAAATGTTCCATGTGCACTTGAAAAGAATGAATATCCTAATAAAAGCAAGAATAAACAAATGGGACCTAATGAAACTTACAAGCTTCTGCACAGCAAAGGAAATCATAGGTAAAACAAAAAGATAACCTACAGAATGGGAAAAAGTTTTTGCAAATGAAACAGACAAAGGCTTGGTCTCCAGAATATGTAAGCAGCTCATATGACTCAATAAGAAAAAAAATAAACAACCCAATCCAAAAATGGGCAAAAGACCTAAACAAGCAATTCTCCAAGGAAGACATATAAATGATCAATAGGCACAAGAAAAAATGCTCAATATCACTAATTATCAGAGAAATGCAAATGAAAACTACAATGAGGTATCACCTTACACCAGTCAGAATGGCCATCATTCAAAAGCCCACAAATGACAAATGCTGGAGAGGCTGTGGAGAAAAGGAAACCCTCCTACACTGCTGGTGGGAATGCAGTTTGGTGCAGCCACTGTGGAAAACAGTATGGAGATTCCTCAAAAGACTAGGAATAGACTTACTGTATGACCCAGGAATCCCGCTCCTGGGCATATATCCAGAAGGAACCCTACTTCAAAATGACACCTGCATCCCAATGTTCATAGCAGCACTATTTACAATAGCCAAGACATGGAAACAGCCTAAATGTCCATCAACAGATGACTGGATAAAGAAGAGGTGGTATATTTATACAATGGAATAATACTCAGCCATAAAAACTGACAACATAACGCCATTTGCAGCAACATGGATGCTCCTGGAGAATGTCATTCTAAGTGAAATAAGCCAGAAAGAGAAAGAAAAATACCATATGAGATTGCTCATATGTGGAATCTAAAAAAAAAAAAAAAAAAAAACAAAAACAAACAAAGCATAAATACAAAACAGAAATAGACTCACAGACATAGAATATAAACTTGTGGTTGCCAAGGGGGCAGAGGGTGGCAAGGGATAGATGGGATTTCAAAACTATAGAATAGATAAATAACATTATACTGCATAGCACAGGGAAATATACACAAGATCTTATGGTAGCTCGCAGAGAAAAAAATGTGACAGTGAATATATGTATGTTCATGTATAACTGAAAAATTGTGCTCTACACTGGAATTTGACACAACGTTGTAAAGTGATTATAAATCAATAAAAAATGTTAAAAAAATAAAATGGTATATTGCTCAACTATAAAGAATGAAATAATGTCATTTGCAGCAACATGGATGGACCTAGAGATTATCACACTATGTGACATAAGTCAAAGACAAATATCATATAATATCACGTATATTTGGAATGTAACAAAATGATACAAATGAACTTTTTTACAACACAGAAATAGACTCACAGGCACAGAAAACAAACGCATGCTTACCTAAGATAGGGAAAGGGCAAGGGAGGGATATATTAGGAGTTTGGGATTAATTAGCAGATATAAGTTAATGTGTATAAAGTAGATAACTAACAAGGACCTACTGTACAGCACAGGGAACTATACTCAATATGTTGTAATAACCTTTAATGGAAAATAACTTGGAAAAGAATATATATATATATATATACACACACACACACACATATATATATATACATATATATATATATAAATAAATAAACTGAATACTTTGCTGTATACTTGAACTAACAGAACATTGTAAATCATCTATACTTAGATAAAAACAATTTTAAAAAGGTTTAAAAGATGTAATTTGCCTGTTTCTTTCTGATTGGGATGAGTGCCTGTACTGACTGCCTTAGTAAGTGAGCCCCTTGAAGCAAGAACTTGGTCTCCCTCACCCTTGAACTCCTAATCCCATAAAAAGCACAACGCATCATCTGTTACATAGATGAACACAAGCCTGGCAGGTACTTTAAGGTGAATGACCCTCTAAAGGGACTTCGTCACCAGCTGACCTCTCTTGCAAATCCCCGCGTGCTTGTCAGGCTGTCTGTCCCCCTCTTAAAACTGCACTTGTATCTTCCCTTCTCTTCAGGCCACTCTCCTATCCTCCAAATCCCTTCCACTGTCTGTGCAGCACATCCTGCAGCGGTCTGGGCATCTACCTTAGCTGGGCTACTGCAAGCCCCTCCTTCCCGCCGAGATGCCTTTAGGTGTTTCCCCAGTAAAGACCAGTCTCTCTCATAGAGTTGATTTCCTAAAATTAAGGATGTTCTCCCCTAACCTTGGGTTTTAAAGAAGATGAAGGAAGGTGAGGCAGACCTTGGCCTTTATGGAGCTTTTCTGTATAGATGGTTCACTTTTCTTAAAAAAAAAAAGGAAAACAATATATAAAATAGTGTGTGTATATATATACATAATAGTATATATATATATGATATGTATTATACACACACTAATTAATGTCAGTTTTCTGATAGTGGGTTTATATTGGCTCAAAACATATCATAAATGAAAATGTATCTTTTCATCATTGATCATTGGAATCTAACCAAAATAATTTTTTCATTCAAATTAAACCTGTTCCCTCCAGAAGGAAAAGGACTGAGCAACAATAGTCAAGCTCTTCTTCTCTCTGGGTCTTAGTGGAAGGTGAGCCTGGGAGAAAATAAATATCCGTCACTTCAGTGGGCCAGCCCCTGGGAGGCCAGGCCTGAAGGCATGGGAGGTGGTGGGGAGGGCCCCTGTGATGGGCCCGCTGAGCTGGGGTTACAGGTCTCTCTGGTTTAGGGAAGACGGAGGCCTGAGAAGCCAGCCGGGTCCTCCTGCCTCCTCCGTCTCAAGGCAGATGCAGCTGAGCCAGGAGTCACCTCTCCCTCTGGGCCATGGGGGAAGAGAGGGGGCTGGAGGGCGTCCTTTCTTCCTTTACTTTCATCCATGTCACCAGTATGTTTTCTTCTTCCCCTGTAAGGGCCCAGGGTTAAAGGTCACTTAGGTGAACACATCCGTGTGGGTGGGCTAAAGAAAGTTGAGGTGAAAGCACATTGATCTGTTCTGCTCAGTCCACGGAAGATACATACTTCCAGCTTTGAACTATGCATCTGTTTTTCTCCCTCCCACCTTCTTCCCTTCTTCCCTCCCCAACTCCATCAAGTAGAAAACCCAGGGGTAGAATCTGGCTGGGGTAGGAGCATAACTAATGCAGGCTCTACCATCGTCTCATTGACTTGGGAGGGATGAGCCCAGGAGGTAAGAGAGAGACCTTTATCCTCACGCCATCCTTTGGTAACCGCCCACATTTCCCCACTTTCTCACTCAGTCCTCACCATGAATGTCATCCTTTGCCATGAATGTCAGAGCCAGTTCACCCTGCTCCTCACCATGCTGGACCTTTACGCCCATGCTAGCCTCCCTCTCTGTCTTGGACTGAGGCACGAGAAAAATCCCTTTTAATTCCTGGGTCAACCAACAACATTAGGGTTTTTCAAACGTTGCATTTAGAGCTAAGGGAAGCAACAATGACCAATAGCCAAACAAGGAAACCTAGACATGAGCAAAGGTAGAGAAGGCAGCTCTCGGCCCAACGTGGGTTAGACCCACAGGGCAGTGAGGGCTGAGCAAGACCCTGCCTGACTCCGAGCTGCCGGGGAGGAGAGCTGGGAGGGAGAGTCAGAGTCAGGCTGCCTGGGTTCCAGGGGTCTGCTTCGTGTGACCTCAGGTAAGTCAGTAGATGCTTTTTGTTTGTTTTCTTATCTACTAATTCAACCCCTACTTGCAGGGTGGGTTAAATGAGTTCAGATTCAATGTGTTAAGGATTCCAGGAGCTAATGTATGTGGGAGTTCTTTCCTCAGAGTCTGGCCACAGGACGTGCTGAACAAATTTAGCTATCATTATCATTATCACTAGAAATCAGACAGAAGCATGGCCTTGGGCCCATATTGACTTACTCTGTGAAAACTTTCTCCAGAGAGTGAAAAACTAGTTGATTTTTCACACCACAGGCATCACTGTTAACAGGCTGTGCCCTGAGCCAGTATCAGCCTTTTAGAAACTTGGAAATAATCAGCTTTGTGCAGACTTTAAGGCAACCAAGTCCTCTTCCTTTCCATGGAGTCCCATTAGAGGGAGTGTGGTCTCCTTCTCACAAAGGACTTGAGTGTCACTCTCTGATGCTTACGCCTGGATTTTGTGTGTAAAGAGATGATGCCCTCACGTGGTGCTCACCTCTGGTGTCTCATCGTCTCCTGCAGCTGGATCTGAAGGATGTGCTGGCTTGGGGCAACTGGCTCCTTCCCTCCCTCCTTCCCTCCTATTCCTTCTTCCTGACCTTTCTTCTGATTCTGCTTCGTTTTTGCTTTTCATGATTATTCTGTAGCACAGGGACAATAACTTTCCTTCTGTCCTTCTGAGTTCTTGGCTGAGAGGTCCCTGTCATAGAAGATAGATTAACAGGAGAAAAAGAAAAACAGTTTTTATTATGCATGTATAGAAGCCCCACAAAGACTCAAAAGAAGGCCAGACAGCTGAGGCTTATAGACCCTCCAGAGCTAGGACAAGGGACAGGGCTCTGGGTGTTTCAGAGGAGGGGGCAATCCGAGAAGAGGAAATGTTTGGTAAACAGAGCTTGCCCAGCCTTGCAGATAAATCTCTCCAGGGGAAGGTTATCTCTGGTAATAGCTCTCTTCCTGGGACAAGTCCCCTTTCTAATGTAAATTTCTCTTATAAAAAGATAACTTACACTCTGTTTTCAGAGCTTCTCCTGTATCTGCAGTTTCTCAAAATAATCAGCTCAAAATAGTCCTGATGCCAAAGAGGCATATTTAGGGGTGGGATAATCTACTCCCCTTCACTTCCCATCATTTAAAGAAGCCAGGAGAAAAGAGCTGGGTGTTCATGACTCCGCCCTTGCCTTGAAGGGTGGACATCAGGCACTTCTCAGGCTCCTCAAAACACCACAGAGGCAGCGAGCAGCTCATTTGCGTGTGACTTGCTCTTTCTGGATGTTTAGCCACATTTTCTCCTTGGTACTCAGCTCTGGGTTGGTTCAGCTGAGGCTTTCTCAGTGTGTGCTTGCTCTGATTCTGATGGCTCAAAGGGAACTTCTCTAACTTTAGATGAACTCTAGGAGGTTTTAAATGATTGTTTCCCAAAGTGTATTTCAAGGGTGTGTTTTCTAGTAGAGTAATGGACATTCCCATATTAGAGGAGTCTATGATCAAAGAAATTTTTGATCACGGTGTTGGACAGATTTTTAAAAAATTAGCTCACAGGACACACCAATATCTTTAAAAGTTTAATATGCATTCTGAATCTGCAAAGGATTAAGTTCTAATTTGAATAATTCACACATCCACATGCACACACATAAATGAGAGATAAAGAACACATCTCAGAGCACCAGTTCTTACTAAGCACCCTTTGAGAAATGAAGATTGAAACACCAGAATACTATACAACCATGAAAAAGAATGCAGAAGGTGTATACATGATTTCTTAGGACGATGTCCATGCTACATTAGTAGAAACAAAAGTTTCTCAACAATATATATACATTATTTTCATTAGGAAAATAACAGGTAGGTGAATGTAAATATGCCTGGTGGACATAGAAAGAGGCTAGAGGTGTGTCTCTCACAGTGGAATTATGCCCACCCCCTCCACCATGGGGTAGTGAGGGGGCTGGAGGGGTGTGAAGGAGGAGTTCATTTTATTTATTTCATAAATAAATAAAATAATTATGGGGGAATTCTGAACTATTTTGCTCTGTGGATTTCCTATATTTTCAAAATAGAACCCTTAAAAATTCATGATGAACACACCCAGTGGAAGTCATCATTCACTTTCTCCTTATGCTTCTACTACTATTAAAGGTTTTGATGAACTGAAAACAAGTTTTACACCCAGTGCTGGAGCTTTGGGTTTTATTGTTATCATGAGGAATGTCTGCCTGTCACTTAAATTTGACCATTAGTTTCAGTTTCTTGAAAGAAAAAAAATTTACCTCTCTCAGCTTTCCAATTTCAGTCAAGAATGTTGGCCAGAGATAAATACGTAAGGGAATAAATGAAGAATAGGTGTTCGTGGTTGACATCTAATTGCTGCAGAGCTAGGAGGTAGAAAAATGCAACAGTCTCTATAGAATCTTTTCTTTCTTCCCCTGATCGACCTGTCTCCCATCAGCTGAAATGGAACAATTTGTTGGTTTTCTTTCTTAACTGTACCAGGGAGATGTTTTAATAACTCTTTGTTGGTGAGCTCTTGGTACCGCCAATATATTTCCCCTATCAGCCAATTTTGTCCGCGTTGTTCACAGAACTGTTGCTACGTCCTTTGAGAAATGGAGACACTGTTACAGTTAAGTAATAAAGAGATAATGCTGGGTGACAAATGCCTGTAGAAGCAAGAGCCAGCGACATTTAATAATATCCGGTGAGTGATGACTGTTCTCATGTTTACAATTTGAAACAAAGAAAACTGGTTGCAGGTATCCTGCAGCAGACCTTTACTATCTCTTTTTTCTGTTTCTTGTACCAGTTGCCTGGTTCCTGACTCTTAGACCAGGACAGGGAGGGGCTATGGACCACCCTGAGACTGAAGATGTTGCATAGGTTGGGGTGGTAACTTATGTTGGGTTGCCCCCAGCCCCTTCCAAGCAGAATCTGAGATAAGGGTTTGAATGCACCAGCAGGGGAATGGGCAAGCAAGGTGGGAAGGGAGGAAGGCAATTCAAGGAGCATGATGGTCAGGTTGCTCCTTCAGTGGGTGACTGGGGCGTGGTCCTGCTGGGAACATCTGGGAGACTATGGAGAATGTGCCTCAGAACTGAGATATCCAAGAGGCCAGGAAACTGGGCATTTATCTTCTAACTCCCGTTCCTTTTTGGCTGATGGCTGCTTCTTCTGAGTGTGTCCCTCATATCTCCAGATGGTTCTGTGGGTGGACTGAGCATGCCAGAGAAAGCCTGTAGCATATCCCAGGTGTTTGAAGTGCATGCATGGAAAGGTGGGTGCCAAGCAGATACAGGCAGGGTGTGGACAGCATCTTTCATAGGTGAAATGCACAAAGGTAAGTTCTGTGATGTTGTTATGTGATCCCACAAGTTGGATTAGCCTAACTTTCTATTAACATTGGAATAAGGCTCAGAGAAAGGAAGGAAAAAGGAAGAAGAGGAAAGGAGACAGAAGAGGGGTGGGAAAGGCAAAGAAAAATGAGGGGAAGAAGAAGAAAACATTTGATGGAGGAAGTCCCGAGTGGCAGACGGTATTGGCAAAGTGCGCTCGTACTGTAGGCCAGCTGTGTTGTCAACATCTGCGCCCATTTATATGGAAACAAAACAGGAAGAGCTCAGGAAGGGAGAGTGAAGACAATTTTTGCAGTAAAGACTGTAGCTATCTCTCAATAAGAACCTTCATTACTGCCACTTAAAAAGAACCAGGGGGAGGGTATATCTCAGTGGTAGAGTGCGTGCTTAGCATGCATGAGGTCCTGGGTTCAATCCCCAGTACTTCCAATCAAAAATAAATAAATAAATAACTTAGCCCCCCCAAAAAAGAACGAAGCCTTCTGTTGGTTGTTTCCCACATATTAATTGTAATTGTCACATGGAGCCTGTGAGGTGGGTCTTACTGTCCTGTGTTAAAGATGACAACATGGAGGCACAGAGAAGCTAAGATGACCCGTAAGCTACTATTTGCATCAGAACCAGCTGCAAAATTCATGTTCTTTCCCCTGCAGGGAACGACTTCTCTACAGTGGAAGGTCTCCTGGGGACATAGGGGATGGCTGTGGCTCACTCAGGGACATAAAAGCTGGTGGCAGACATTCTGGGAATGTTCACCTACATGAGCTTTCCTGGAGGCTGACATCTTGATTGGATCATTAGCACCAAGACCGAGCCCCACCCAACAGCCTGCAGGGAAGCCTCAGGCCAGACAAAATACAAGGTGGGAACACAGCCCCACCCATCAGCAGACCTCCTGAGCCAGCTCTGAGAAAGACTCCATCCTGCAAAAACTGAACTTGGAGCCAGGTGGAGCACATCTGCTCAAGCAGCCCAGCCCTTGACAGTTAAGTCTTTGGCTTCGACACGAGAACCTAACCAGTTTGATTTGGCCTAACGTGTTAGGCTGATGGCAATTCCAAAGCCACGGAGGATGGAAGCACATCATGCAGGATGGACGCCTATTTCGCCCTTCCAGGACCGCCCTTCCATGCACCTGCCCCCAGCCTCCTGCAGACAGCCCAGCTCCCGGAGGATTGTAGACTCTAAGCACGTCTGGTGATGTCATCCTTTGTGTGGAGACACTACGGGAGGAGGCCCACCAGCCGCAGGTGGTGACTGCACCTGACTGCTTTGGGGGCATGTACAAGGATCCACTTTGGGAATTAATAGAAATAACTCATGTCTTAGGTCAAGTGTCTTAAAAGCAGAGTCTGAGACAGGCTTCAGTTGGAAGGCAATTCACTGGGATGGGGAACAAGGTCTTCTGAGTTTAAGAGGGGCTGCTAAGCCAGAAGACACTTTGCGTACAGGAGTAATAAGTCAGCTGGAGCAATCAAGACAGCAGTGAAGCTGGGTAACTGAGTCAAACCAATACCTTCATAGAAACACGGGGATCTGTGTCTGTAATAGGCAAGCGGCAACTGAACTTCATCTTTGTTTTAAAAATGGGCTCTGGGCCTTTTAGGCTGACTTTTTTTTTTTTTTTAAGGAACTAGGGAGAATCCAGGAGAGGCTTGACCACTTGGCATCCTAGAGAAATCTGGCCAACAAGATTTGATGTGTTGACAACTCCATGTAGGACTCCTTCTAGGCAACTTAAGTTGTCAGACCCTGCCTGTCTCTGGAGTGACCCAGGGATTTCAGGAGAGCACACAGAAAACTTTCTTTCCCCAGGCCTGAGTCTCGATGTCGCACAGAGTGATCATGTGCTAGCTTTACTGCTCCAAGCATTTGACACCAGGAGGAGATGACTTCCCCAGGGACACACTACTGTATTGGACTGTGACGCCCGACCTAATGTACATAGGAAGACCCCTGCTTAGCTTCCTGTATTTTTTCTTATTTAGCTTTAGCTCCTCAGGGATGGGAGCTTTGCCTAACTGAGTACCTGACCCTCAACAAATATTTGGTGAATGAATGAATGAGTGAATGGGTGCTGAGTCCATGCCTCTTGGAGTTGCCGCTGCTCTGGACCCACCCTTCCATGCTCTGCCTTTGGATGCAGAGCCTTGCGAACTGCATGGCTCCCTGTCAGCTGGCTTCCGGGCAGGTGCTGCTGAGAGGAGGCTCTAAGGGAGACTGGAAGGCCGGAAGTGGGACTTGGTAGTGCAGGGGCAGGGGGACTTCATCGTTCCTCTTTTGCTGCTATCCCTGTCAGCATGGTTCCACCAGAGCACTTTCCCCAGTGGATTTCATTGGCTCTGGTTTTCAACTTCATCCCACTCTCCCGGAACAAGCCTCACATCCCCTTAGAAGGACCAGCCACAGCTGTGTGGTTCTTTAAGGGTCTGCGTCTAGCTCCACAGGGCTCCTCCTCCTTGTTTCCAGATTCTCTCAGAACCCTGATTTCTTCCCTTTGTTCCTCTGGCCCAAAGGAGGCAACTGCTTCCTGCAGTTACTACCTCAATGTCTCCTTTTGCTTTCCTCCAATAACTGGGTGATTACGTTCTCTCTGTTAAAATACCTTGTGTGCCTTTCGTTTTCTGGATGCTGACTCTTACATGATCTTGTAGTAACCCTGTGGTTTAGGTATTATGGTCTCCATTTTGCAGATAAGGAAAGTGGTGCAAAGAACTGTTAGGAGCATTCCCAAGTTTACGCATCTGGGGCATGTTGGAAAAGGCAGCGTGTTGTGGTCAATCTGAATTCGAATTCTGCCCTTACTGTTTACTGTGGTTTTTTTACCTTTAATTTTACATTCAGAAAAACTCATCCTTTCTAGTGTGTGGGTCGATGAGTTTGGACAAACTAATATAGTTGTGATACTTGCCGTGCAATCAAGATACAGAATAGCCCCATCATCGCTCCAAATCCCCTCCCACTGCCCCATCAATGCTTCCCCCACCTCTAGCTCTTGGCAATCACTGAGCATTTTCTATTCTTATAATTTTGTCTTTCCCAGAATATCATATAAATGAGCTCACATAGAATGTAGCTTTTTGAGTCTGGCATGTTTAATTCAGCATAATTCCTATGAGATTCATCCATGTTTGTGTGGAAGTCCATTCCTTTTTGTTGCTGAGTGGTGTTTTTTTATGTGGATGTATAATAGTTTTTTTCATTCACCAATTGAGGGACATTTAGATTCTTTCTAGCTTCTAGTTTCTAGGGTGAACACAAATACAGCAGCTATAAATATTCACTTACGGGTTTTTGTGTGGACATAAGTTTTTATTTTTAATGGGTACGTACTTAGAGATGGGATTTCTGTTTTGTGTGCTGACTATTTATCTAACTTTGCAAGAGAAATGCCCAAATCGTTTTCTCAGGGGCTGAGTCATTGTGCAGCATCACCAGTACTGCATGAGCGTTCCCGTTGCTCCACATCCTTGGTGGCACTTGGCATTGTCAGGTTTTGTTTTTGTTTTAATATTTTAATATATTTTTATTATTATTTCTTTTAACGGAGGTGCCAGCGATTGAACCCAGGACCTCATACATGCTAAGCATGCACTCTACCACAGAGCTCTACCCTCCCCCCTGTTTCTTTTTTAATTTCAGTAATTTCCGTAGGTGTGCTGTGATGCAGTACATTATGAAAGCATCTGGGTGGGACTTTGGCCCACGTAAGTTCACCTTGGAAGGCTGCAGAGCATCGTGGCCAAGAGTCCAGACCCTGCAGTCGGTCAGCTTTGGTGCTCACCACCTTTGTAAACATGGGCCTCAGTTTCCTCATCTGTAAGATGAGGGTAATAACATAATAACTATTTTAAAAGGTTGTTGTGAAGGTTAAACGAGTTAATATACGTAAAGCACTGGTGCAGGATTAATGACCTAAGTGATGCTCTTTATTGCTATTATATTACTGGATCACTGCTTGGCTCGCCTGGTACCCCAGTCTGCATAAAAACAAAGCTGAGAGATCATACCTTGGACTCCTAACAGCAAATGGTGGAGCTTTTGGATTGCATCTTCCATCTCCTTAAATTGCTACACCATCGTTCTTTTTGGAAGCCATTCTGTGTGTAAGGCCATGCCCATCCTCACTTTGTGAAAGTCCGATTTTAAAGATAGCATGTGAACTTCAGTGAGTAAAGAAAGCATTTGAATTGTTACAAAGTCCCACCTCTGTCCAAACAATATGCTTTTAATAGGCACACAGCCTGTGATTTATGCTACTTCCCTTTGATCTGCAGTGCGGTATGCATCGCCAACAGTGAGATGAAATTACCCTGCAGTCACACACCGGAGCTCATCCTTGCAGTCACTGCAGAAGGAAAGCCTCATTACCCCACAATTTGCGCTTCAAAAACAAACATACAACCTTCTCTCCCTCTAGTGGCACATTGAAAAAGCAGCCTGAAGTATCGCAGAGGCCAGTCTTGCCTATTAAATCAAGGGAAACAAACAGCAAGTTTACCCAAGACTTGGGAGATTCATAACATTTGCTTATTATTGATTGTGGGGAGAAGTTGGCATTTTTTTCCCCGCCAGATGATCTTGCTGTCGGGACAACAGGCTGGAGCATAGCCATAGGAGTTCTGTGATTTATCCGCACTTGGCACTTTATTTTTTATTAAAAATAATAAAATAGGAGGCTACAGATATTGGGTAGTCAGGGATTCTGATTGCAGGCAGCCTCTTGGGAGAATGAGACACTGCCCTGTCCTGCCTGTTAAGGGTTTATTAGCTCTGAGTAATGATACCTTACTGCAGGGGGTTGGATAGTGTCTCCCCCAAACTCAGGTCTGCCTGGAAGCACAGAATGTGACCTTATTTGGACGTAAGATGTAATAGGTCAAGATGAGGTCACATTAGATTAAGGTGAGCCTTAAACCCACTAACTAGTGTCCTTACAAGAAGAGGAGGGGATGCACAGGGAGACAGACACCCGGGGAAGAAGCTCATGTGAAGATGTAGGTGGAGACTGGAGTGATGCGTCCACCAGCCAAGGAATGGCAGGGACCACTGAGGGTGGCCAGCTGCCACTGAAACTGAGAGACATGGAGAGGTTCTCCAGAATCTTCCCAAGGAACCAACCCTGCTGACACTATGATTTTGGATTCTGGACTCTTGAATTGTGAGAGAATACACTTCTGTTGGTTTGTGCCACCCAATTTGTGGTAAATTGTTACAGTCACCCTAGGAAGCGAATACACTTACTCCGATGGACAAGATCGGGGCCCTTTCCACAGCGGCTACTATGTGCCTGGCATTCCATGAGCAGTTTGTGTCAATGAACTCATTTGATTCTCACTGTAGTACAGGGGTAGCTACTATTTTAATGCATGGTTTTCAGATGAGCAAAGTGAGTCTCTGGGAAACCACGTGACTCGCTGTGGTTCAGATGTGGCTGCTCCATGTTCTTTCATACCTGGCAAGGCTCTGAGGTTGTTCTTTTACTATTTCACTTAAATCACTTGTCTGTTCGTTTTAAACTTTGTTTCACTGAAGAATGTATCACATATAGTAAACTGTGCAAACCTTTCATATAAATAGTGTAGTGAGTCTTTATGTATGTGGGTACCCTACAGATCACCACCCCAGAAGACCCTGCCACAGCTCTTCCCAGATGATATGGTTTCAAGACTTTTTAATATGAAAATAGTACAAAAAGTCGTATAGATTCTTTTTTTAAGTATATATATTTAGGGTTTTTTTGAGAGGGAGAGGTAATTAGGTTTATTATTTATTTACAGAGTTACTGGGGATTGAACCCAAGACCTTGTGAGTGTTAAGCATGCACTCTACCACTGAGCTCTACCCTCCCCCTCAGATTCTTTATAAGACTTGAAAACATAACAAAGCTATGAAAATCAATCATTGTCTCTTCACATTGCCCCTTATTCCCACATCCAGTGTTAATCATTGTTAACGTGTGAGGTGTGTATCCTTCTAGACCTTTTCTATATTAGAGTTTTATTTATGTATGCAGATACGCATATAACCTTGTAAAGCATATGTGTTTTGTACGTGTATATGTGTGTGCACATACATGCACAAACACACATAAATGCACAAACACACATAAATGCACAAACACACATGCATGCCCACACACATTGTTTTCCTAAGATGGTATAATTTTGTAAGTATCCTGAAACTTGCCATCTTTTCACTTAATAAAAAGTCCTACCATTTTTTTATCTTTAGTTCCTATAGACCTACCTGGAAAAGAGTAACACTGGGACTGCCATCAGTCATTTCTACTTTAGTATGAAAAAAGTTCTCTAGATGAAGATACTGGGCAAGAAAGGAGGGTGGAGCAGACTTTCCAGTCTGGCCCACTCCACTCCACTTCATTCCACTTCTGATGGCCATACTGCTAGAGGTTGGAAAGATAATGCCTGCATTTGAAAGACTCCCTTGCACCTTAGGGAACCAAATTAATTCTAGGAGATACCTGTGGTACTTGGAAGGCAGCAGTGAGCCAGCTAGCTCCTTCTTCCCTTCTATGTTTCTCTGGGGAAGTGTGGTTCTAGAGAGGTGGGGCTGAGGGGCCTATTTATCAGGAAGGATCACAGGCAAAGTTACATGTTCTTGGAGGTAAGAGTGTGATGGTGGCTTCCTGACCCCAGATCAGCTCAGAGCCTGTGTGGCCTGGGGGCCAGGGGAAGGGTGTGTGGCTTCCTGATCGTGGCCAGGAAGCAGCTGCTTTGGGAGGCCTGTCTGGGAGTCCTCAGCCAAGGGCCCTGTTGCTGTCCTCTCAATGGTTTTGTAAAATCTACCTCCCTGTAGTAAATCCCTTTCTATTTAAAACCAGGTAGCTTCTGACAACTCTAATTAAACTATTACAGAAAAAAAGAAGGAAGAGCAGAGAAAGGCGAAGACTGGAAACTTCTACTTTGGGACAACGTCTCTAAATTATTCACATACACTAATGGAAATGAATCATTTCAATTCATTAATTGATAATGAGATGAGTAATACCCAATAGACAATGGCTGGCAAACACTGGCTTTTATCACTGTGTTAGAACTTAATTTAATACAGATGTTTCATGCCCTGGAAGTTCATACTGCCTTTGGGAATCCCCACCCTGGGGACATGTGACAACCCCCTCTTTCAACACTTCTCCTCAGTGAACTCTTCCTGGATGAAGGCGACTGAAGTCATCTCTCAGTCTGAGTTCTCAGCTTGGTGGCACTGGAGGTAGATTCCAACAAACGAAGTATCATGATTTTCAGATGTCTTCTAAGCCAGTTCTGTCTTTTTGTCCCTCCTTTTCTTTTTCTTTTTTTTTTTTTTTTTAATTTTAAAAGAAAGTCATTTCCACACTAAAGCACCTGGCTGCTGAGAATATGCCCAACAGTCTGACCCATCTTCATTTCTGTTTCTTTCAGCCCCGTCCAGAGTGAAAAGGGGAAAAGACTGTGTTGGACTAGCTGTGAAGACGTTATGAAGAGGGTTCTCCAGCACTGATACCAGCACGCGTGCTGGCTGCAGTGGCCTGAAGTGCTCTTGAAAACCTCTTGAATCTATTTAGAACTTCTGTAGTTTTCCAAAAGAATATTTTTACCTGTCTTCAAGTATGTGAGCAAAACCAATTTTCCAAAAGAGCAGCCTTACAAAGTAAGTGGAGCATAACAACACCAACGCTCTGTAAGCATTGTGCACGTGCAGGACTTGCTTCTTTGTGAATCATATTGAGAGAGGGAGAAAGGGAGAGAGACCCTAGTCCTTCTCTGTTCAGGGCACCATCCTTGGAGCTACAGAATTTTTGGGTGCTCTTTTTTTCTGTACAGTCTTTGAATCAGACCTGGACTCCTTTCTGGCACTAGGGAGAAGAAATTCATCTTCTTACCTCCAGCCCCCCAAGCCATCTCCAAAGCCCAGTCTCCGCTGTCTGGTTTCGATCTCAGCTGACTCCTGGGACTCAGCCTTCCCTCTGTGCTGTGGCTCCGCCCCATCAGAGCCTGGAGGTGGAGGGAGACAAGCTCTTCTCTGCCTTTGTCTTCTTTCCTGCCCTGACGACAAGAATGCACATCTTATAGTGGTTTTGCCACTGACATCGCCAAAGAGAAACCAACAGGGAAAGACAAAACAACTGGCAAGGTTAAGTCCTTGGCACCTGGGTCTCTGGACGCTGGCTTCTAACATTTCCATTTTCATGCTAATTACAATAGAAATACACACCCCCGAGGATGGTGCTGGCCAATCACACCCCCTCTTTCTATGGGGCTCTCAGTGAAGACGCAGCCAGGCCTGCTCCATGAGAACCCTTAGCATCCTCAATCACCGCAGGTGCACAACATCCCACGTTGCTGCCTCCCTCCTGCACCAGAAATCCATTCCCATTACTTTCTACTGACCAGAGTATTTAAAAATAACTTTCATAATTTAGAGCAAGCATTGGCAAACTACGACTCCCAAGCCAAATCTGGCCACAGCCTATTTTGGTATAGTCCTCAAACTAATGTATGTATTATATATATAATATAATAATATATGTAATGTGTACTATGTATAAAGATATATATTTGATAGCATGTATACAATACATGTTATAATATATATAAAAATAGATATATATACTTAAAAGAGATATATATATCTAAAATATATACAAATATCTGAAATATGTAAAATGAAGAGATATATATATACCTTATATACGTACCTAAAAGACATATAGATACCTATAATAGACACTGTATATATGCAAAACATATGTATAAATACATATATGAGACTTACCTAAGGATCTCGAAGGGGGTTCCAGGGCAAGTCTTCCCAGAATGTGCCACTTTGACCTGCAGACTATTTTGCGATGAAGTCCATCAAGACCCCGCAGATTCAAAAATAACACAAAACAAAAACAAAAACAACCTTTGACCTTAAACTACCTAAAAGAATTCAGATAGGGGGCCTGACCCAGAAAGAGAGCCATTACCAAGAGGGAGTTTTTACTGGAATGAGCCGTCGCCACTTCAGGACAAAGATCTAATGACCAAAGATTCGCTTTTCTTATCATCCCGTGAATCATCACCCTCCTCCCCTGTGAAGCGCCAAGCCCCTTATGTACAGCTCACAGCGGCACATAAGCCTCGATTACTGACTTGTCTCTGGGCCTCATCGTCCTTGTGGGGTCCCTGTATGTATGTAATTAAATTTGTTTTTTTTTCCTCTCCTGTTAACCTGTCTTACGTCAGTTTGATAATTAGATCAGTCAAAAAACCTAGAAGGGTAGAGGAAAAACTTTCCTTTCCAACTGAGTGTGTGTATATATACCTAAATGATATTAGCTCCTGCGCCACCACGGGTAGCTCAGTAGAGGATGCTTGGAATGAAGCTGTGTTTAGGCTTGGCCTGAATGAGATGTGTGATTGATTAGTGATGCTCAAGTGTGCACCTGCCCTCCTGGACAGACCCTGCGAAAGGCACTGATTGGGAGCTTTCCCCCTCATGCGTTATTCTATAAGATTGGCTGCCCGGTGACTTTACACATTGTGAAGTGACGGTTGCCCCGCTGTGACTGGAGTCGTGGCTCTGAACTCTGTTGGCTCCTTGACCAGCAGGCACTGCCCAGAGTCCTGGGCTGACCCTGCTGGGATGAAGACATTGCAGGATGTTCAGTCAGATGATATGCCCAGGGCAGATTATGTAATGTGTGCACATTCTGGTTTTCTTGTCTGAGTCGGGACACACAGGACACTTCCAGTATCCACCTGAATCCCCTCACTTTGTGCAAAGAGACAGCTTCTTAATTCCCACGACAAGCAACGAGGGCTTTCTTCCTGAGGGCTTTCTGTGAGCCTTTCAGGAGCGGGCTTAGCCTTTGTGCAGGGCAAGGTAGAAAGTGCTGGGGAGTTAATACCTAGGACATAACTCAGAGCCGATAAATACCCCAGCTTCCTCTCCCCTTAGATGTGACATCTCTGATGTGTGTTCTGCACAATCTCCTGGAATTCACCAGTAGTTTTAAACTCTATTTTCCCACGTCTGTAACCTGCTTTTTAACCCCGTCCTCCCACTTGGAACTGTATTTTGTGCTGCTTATGAAAATGACCCTCTTAGATCTCTGACCCCAGAGAGTATGGAAGACCCACGTCCTGCTAATGCACTCAGAAATCCATCACCATGTTGGACTCAGATCTGTGCTTCCCATGGGCTGTGTGCTGCCAGGGTCTCAGCCCAGCAGGGACACTGAGGCAGGCTCAGTCTTGGGAGACACTGAGCTCCTTTAACTGCTGATTATGACTCAGGAACTTGCCACTGACTTTGCCAAAACTTCCTTAGAACTGCAGCACTGTCTAAGACTTTCCCACCCCAGCCTTCTTCCTTCTTTCTGCTGCATGGAGGTGATAACTGCAGCTCCATCTACATTTTTAGCCTCACAAGGGGTTTCCCAATATATCTCTTTCATGTCTAATCCTGTCTTTCTTGGAGGACCCAAGCTAAGGCAGCAAACTTCCTTTCTTTATCCCGCTCCTCCCCTCCCCTACAGAGGCTTCCTGTGATCACCTTCCAAATGAACACTTACATCTGGGGGCTGGCTTCTGTGGGACCCCAACCTCCATAGCATTTCATAAGCATTTTTCTAATGTTGTGTTTATGAGGCAAGCCCAGGCTGACCAACTATGTAATCTCTTGTACCTCAGATGCACAACTCAAGCTTCCATTGGGAAAACCCACATTTCAATGGCCTAATGAGGTAAATAAAGCTAACAGCAGTCTGTGTTGTAGTGTTGTGGTGTTTTAGCTTCAGGGGTTCATACAAACCTATTAAATCAGTTGTGGCCCTACTGCTATCTTCTAATGTGAACTGAGTGTCAAAAATCATTATCATCCTTAGTTAGCCAAAAAAAATAAATAAATTTATCAATAGCTGGCTTGCAAATGACTCTTCTCTGTGTTACTTCATGTAGATTGTATAACACAAATCCATTGTCAATATTTGCCTTGCAAGAATTTCTTTAGCATGGAGCAGCAAAGCTGAAAATATTTCATACAAAACAGACCTGGGGATAATAAGACTGTGAACATATTCTTTCAAGAGACACATAAGATCCCAGAAAGAGAAGAGAGACAAGAAAGGACCTCAGAAATTATTCAAAGAGATAATAGCCAAAAATGTCCCTAACTTAGGAAACAGTCACCCAAGGCCAGGAAGTGCAGAGAGTTCCATACAGGATTAACCCAAAAAGAAACACACTGAGGCACACAGGAATCAAACTGACAAAAATTAAGAATAAGGAGAAAATGTTAAAATCAGCAAGAGAAAAGCAACAAATAATGTACAAGGGAACGCCTATGAAGTTATCAGCTGATTTTTCAGCAGAAACTCTAAAGGCCAGAAGGGAGTGGCATGATATATTTGAAGTGATGAAAGGGAAAAATTTACAATCAAGAATACTCTATTCAGCAAGGCTGTCATTCAAATTTGATGGAGAAATCAAAAGCTTCACAGGTAAACAAAAGCTAGAAGAATTCCACACCTCCAAACCAGCTTTATAACAAATGTTAAAGGAGCTTCTTTAGTCATCAAACCACAAGAACAGAACAAAAAGAAGAAAGAGAAAAAAAAAAAAAAAAGACCTACAAAGCAAACTAAAAAAAATTAGCAAAATGGCAATAAGAACATATGTATTGACAATTACCTTAAATGTAAATGGATTTAATGCTCCAGCCAAAAGACATAGACTGGCTGAATGGATACAAAAACAGGAACCATATATATGCTGTGTACAAGAGACCCACTTCAGAGCTAGAGACACATGCAGGCTGAAAGTGAGGGGATGGAAAAAATATTCCATGTAAATGAAAACCAAAAGAAAGCTGGAGTAGCAATACTTATGTCAGATAAAATAGATTTTAAAATAAACACTGTTAGAAGGGGAAAAGAAGGACACTACATAATGCTCAAGGAATCAATCCAAGAAGAAGACATAACAATTATAAGTATATAAACACCCAACACAGGAGCACCTCAATATATAAAGCAATTGTTAACAGACATAAAAAGAGAAATTGACAATAACACAATAATAGTGGGGTACTTTAACACCCCACTTACATCAATGGACAGATCACCCAGACAGAAAATCAATAAGGAAATACAGGGCCTAAATGACACATTAGACCAGATGGACTTAACTGATATTTATAGAGCATTCCATTCAAAAATGACAGAATACATGTTCTTTTCAGGTGCCCATGGAACATTCTCCAGAATCAACCACATGTTGGCCCACAAGGCAAGCCTCAGTAAATTTAAGAAACTGAAATTATACCAAGCATCTTTTTGGGCCACAGCACTACACAGTTAGACTACAAGGTAAAAACTACAGAAACTGCAAACACGTGGAGGCTAAACAATATGCTACTAAACAACCAATGGACCACTGAGAAATCAAAGAGGAAATCTAAAAGTACTTTGAGACAAATGAAAATGAAAACACAACAACCCAAAACCTCTGGGATGTAGCAAAATCAGTTCTAAGAGGGAAGTTTATAGTAGTTATACAAGCCCACCTCAGAAAACAAGAAAAATATCAAATAAACAACCTAACCTTATACCTAAAACAGCTGGAGAAAGAAGAACAAACCAACTCCGAAGTTAGTAGAAGAAAAGAAATCATAAAAATCAGAGCAGAAATAAGTGAGACAGAGACTTAAAACAATAGACGAGGTCAATGAAACTAAAAGTTGGTTATTTGAAAAGATAAACAAAATTGATAAACACTTGGTCAGACTCATCAAGAAAAAAAGGAAGGGGGCTCAAATTAATAAAATCAGAAATGAAAAAGGAAGTCACAACTGACACCACAGAAATACAAGGGATCATAAGAGACTACTATAAGCAACTATACGCCAACAAGAAGGACAACCTAGAAGAAATGGACAATTTCTTAGAAAGGTACAATTTGCCAAGACTGAATCAAGAAGAAATAGAAAATATGAATAGACCAATTACCTGTACTGAAACTAAATCAGCAACTTTCAACTAACTAAATCAAAACTCCCAACAAACAACAGTTCAAGACTAGATGACTTTACAGGCGAATTCTACCATTTAGAGAAGAGTTAACACCTACCCTTCTGAAACTATTCCAAAAAATTACAGAGGAAGGAACACTTCCAAACTCAGGCCACTATCACCCTGATACCAAAACCAGACAAAGTTATCACACAAAAAAAGAAAATTACAGGCCAATATCACTTATGAACATAGAGGCAAAAATCCTCAGCAAAATACTAGCAAATCAACTCCAACAATGAATTAAAAAGACCATACACTATGACCAAGTGGGATTTATCCCAGGGGTGCAAGGCTTTTTCAATATCTGAAAATCAATCAATGTGATACACCACATTAACAAACTGAAGAATAAAAACCATATGATCATCTCAATAGATGCAGAAAAAACTTTTGATAAAATTCAATATTCGTTTATGATAAAAAACTCTCCAGAAGGTGGGCGTAAACAGAACAAACCTCAACATAATAAAGGCCATATATGACAAACCCACAGCTAACATCATACTCAATGATGAAAAGCTGAAAGCATTTCCTCTAAGATCAGGAACAAGACAAGGATGCCCACTCTTGCCACTTTTATTCAACATAGTTTTGGAAGTCCTAGCCATAGCAATCAGAGAAGAAGAAGAAATGAAGGGAGTCCAAATCAGAAAAGAAGAAGTAAAACTGTCACTGTTCGTGGATGACATGATACTATACATAGAAAACCCTAAAGAAGCAACCAGAAAACTACTAGAACTCATCAATAAATTTACTAAGTTGCAGGATACAAAATCAATATACAGAAATTAGTTGCATTTCTATACACTAACAATGAAATAGCAGAAAAATAAATTGAGGAAACAATCCCATTTACCATCACACCAAAAAGGATAAAATACCTGGGAATAAACCTACTCAAGGAGGCAAAGGACCTGCACTCCAAAAACTATATGACATTGACGAAAGATATTGAAGATGACAAACAGATGGAAGGATATACCATGTTCTTGGATTGGAAGAATCAATATTTTTTAAATGGCCATACTGCCCAAGGCAATATACAGAATCAATGCAATCCCTATCAAATTACCAACGACATTTTTCACAGAACTGGAACAAAAAAAAAAAAATGTTAAAATTTGTATGAAAACACAAAAGACCCCAAATTGCCAAAACAGATTTGAAAAAGGAGAATGGAGATAGGAGCATGACTTCATGCTCCCTGACTTCAGACTATACTATAAAGCTACAGTAATCAAAACAGTGTGGTACTAGCACAAAAAAAGACACATAGATCAATGAAACAGGATAGAAAGTCCAGAAATAAACCCACACACTTATGGTCAATTACTCTATGACAAAGGAGGCAGGAACATATAATGGAGAAAAGACAGTCTCTTCAACAAGTGGTGCTGGGAAAACTGGACAGCTACCTGTAAAAGACTGAAATTAGAAATTATCTAACATCATATACAAAAATCAACTTAAAATGGATTGAAGACTTAAATGTAAGACCAGATATTATAAAACTCCTAGAGGAAAACATAGGTACAACACTCTTGGGCATAAATCACAGCAAAAATTTTTTTGAACCAGCTCCTAGAGTAATGGAAGTAGAGCAAAGATAAACAAATAGGATCTAATTAAACTTAAAAGCTTTTGCACAACTAAGGATGTCAGCAACAAAACGGAAAGATAACTTACAGAATGGGCGAAAACATTTAAAAATGATGCAATCGACAAGGGAATAATTTCCAAAATATACAAACAGCTCATACAGCTTAATTAAAAAAAAATCAAGCAGCCCAATCAAAAAATGGGCAGAATACCTAAATAGACATCTCTCCAAAGAAGACATCCACATGGCCAATGGGCATATGAAAAAAAGCTCAGCATCACTAACTGTTAGAGAAATGCAAATCAAAACTGCAATGAGATTGTCACCTCACACCACTCAGAATGGCCATCATTAGAAAGTCCACAAATGATAAGTGCTGGAGAGGCTGTGGAGAAAAAGGAAACTTCCTACACTGTTGGTGGGAATGTAAATAGGTGCAGCCACTATGGAGGACAGTATGGAGATTCCTCAAAAAACTAAAAGTGGACTTACCATATGATCCAGCAATCCCACTTCTGGAAATACATCTGGAGGAAAATATAATTTGAAAAGACACACATACCCCAGTGTTCACAGCAGCACTATTTACAATAGCCAAGGCACAGAAACAATCTAAATGTCCATTGACAGATGACTGGATAAAGAAAATGTGGTATAGTTATACAATGGAATACTACTCAACCATAAAAAATAATAAAATAATGCCATTTGCAGCAACATGGATGGACCTGGAGACTCGTTTCTGAGCTTTGTCTAGATACTACACCTGCTTGGTGCTCAAAAACCTAAGTGTTCTGAGTAAACTGAGACCTAACAAGCAGGAGGATAAATCTTGCATGATGTATAAATTTCTAAGTTTAAAAGGAGCCAGAATTCATGAGAAAAGTGGTATTTAGATATCAGAATATTATCTGATGTTAAATATGTAATTTTTGGAGGCATTGTTAATTTTCAGGCACTTAACTTCCTAATTCAGAAAAGTCAATAGAGCTTTTTTTTTTTCCTTATGTGAGAACCAAATATCCATCTTTGTGACTGTGTGGGGAATACAGGTCTTAGGATGGCTAGTTTTTCTCTGTGAGTTAACATTCTAATTCAGCCAATCAGCTTCTTGGCAAAGTGGCTGGCGTGCTTAAGAGCCAGAAATACGTCCTTAGTTATTTGTTGGTTAGGAGTGCGTGTGTGTGGTGTGTGGTGGTGGGGGGTGTTACTGCACGAAAGTTTTTGGGCCTGATGCACAGTGAGGCCAAAGAAACCAAAAAATCAGTTTGGAGCAGAGAAAATTTCATGGTAGGGCCAAGCAAGGAGGATGGGTGGGTCACGCTCAAAAATCCCGAACTCCCCAATAGCTTCTGAGGAAAACGATTTTATAACAAAATCCAGGGTGAGGGCTGCAAGGTGTGTGACTTTCATCTGATTGGTTGGTGGTGAGGTAAGAGAGCGGTGCTCCAGGAATCTTGTGCTGAGCCTGAAGGTACCATGCCCCACCTGGGTGGGCACCTTAATTCCTGCAGAAGAACTCAGATATCCTTAGGTATATTCCACAAGGAGAAACAGGACCCTGCCCCAAGGCTGCACTACTGTTTCTAGACTGTTCTTCCATTGTCTGTGCACTTCCTCCCTTCCCTGATCAGCAACTGTTTGAATCTGCCCTTTGGAGCTCAGGGAAGGTCAAGAAGGCTGAATGAAGTCTATTTCTTAAAACAAGAAATGTGGGACACAGAAAGGATTTGTACCAGGGAGGACCTCACAGCATTCTGCTCTGTTTCAGGGGTGTTGGTCCCTCTCCAGTGTTCGTCAACATGGCTGTGGGCCAGAGAATCATAGTATCTTCCCCAAAACACTCCCTCTTCAGTTTATTCTTTGGTTCACTCCTGGGGGGTGGATATACTCGTTGCCCCCTTTAACATCCTTTCTTCCAGCTCCCATCTCCTGTGTTGTGACCTGACTGGGAAATTCCATGCTGGTTTCAGCTTCCTAAAACAAGTGTGTTTCTGTGGCTGGAACAATTGGGTGAAAGTCTAAAGGCCCAGGTGACTTTTATCTTCGATGCTACTTGTGTAGCTGAGCTGGGAGCAGTTGTGAAGTAAGAGTTGAGAACTGCATCTTTGTTGGAATGTTTGCAAATACAAATAAATATATTGCTCCAGAAGAACACTGAATAGAGGTTGTTATCGAAAAGTTATACTAACATGATTTTTTAAAACTCTGTGGAACATTTAGTCTGGAAGATGTCAGAGTTATCAGCTCCTGTTTTTATCTGTGAGAAAACGTAGAAGCTGTTGGAGTTTGGGAGGAAGAAAAACTTTTCCTAGAGGAAACCCTCTTAGGTTTAGTACCTGAAATCTGAGAAATAAACAGACAAAAGACAGATTAACAGAGGAACAGACAATTTTTAATCGATGTTATTATTTTTTACGTGCATGCAAGATTCACAGAAAGGAAGTAAAAATTCAAAGAAGCAGCTAAACTGGGGGTGAGGCTGCTTATATACCATTTTAACAAAGGGTGATAAATTGCGGAGAAGTGACTAGACAAGAGGAAGGGAGTTTGGGCTTCTAAGAGGGATATGTTTTGGGAAAACAACTAGGAAATATGTAAGGAAATCTACTGGAAGATAAGGATTATTTTAGTAAAGTTTGTCTATGCAGATTCATTCAGTGTGACCACTCCCCCAGCCCCATCTCCAGAGATAAGAGTAAGTCTCTTCGTCCTGGTACAGAAGGACACCTTCCTCAAAGGAAAATTAATGCCCTGCCTTTTGGCATATGAGGAGTGGGCAGAGAACTTGTCCTGCATCAGTTCTCTTAGGTTCAAAATAATCCTTATGCCAGAGCAACATAGTTTGGGGTGGCATATTCTGATCCCCTTCTGATTCTAAGAGGATCAAAGAGAAATCATTGTATAGCAGGTCATCCTGACATACAGAACATCTGGTTTAAACCTCAGAATGAAGGAGCAGAGGGGAAAGCTCGCCTACCTTGAGAGCACAGGGCACGAAAAGCAGAGATGAATTAGGGCTTTCTTTGTCATATCCCAGAAAAGAGAAATCAGAAACTCCAAATGTCAAAGTTAAAAGGGAAGGAAGAAAGAATTTCCTGCAGCCTGTCAACTTTGAAGATGAAGAAATGGGAGTCCAGAGAAGCTAAGTGATCTGTCCACACTGACCTAGACACATAGACTAACTGATTGTGGGATGGGAACCCACTTACTAAATGGACCAGTTAGGGAGCTTCCAGCTGCAAGAAACAGAAATGGCTTGAGCAGTGAGGGCTCATGACCTCTCACAAGAAGTGTTGTCAAGAACCTACTGTACAGCACAGGGAACTATAGTCAGTTTCTTGTAGCAAGCTATAATGAAAAAGAATCTGAAAATATATGTACTTGTAAATGTATATATAACTGAATCGGTTAGCTGTACATCTGAAATTAACATTGTAAATCAACCACCCTTCAATAAAAAATAAAATTTAAAAAAATTATGGGAGAGAAAAAAATGAAGTGCTGCCGGAGCGTAGCACCAAGGTTACAGGAACCACACATTTTATTAGCCAGGATTACTTAAACCATGTCAAGGCAATTCCCTTCCTACCCCTTGGGGGTAGTATGTCACCAAAAGAGGGTAAATACAGAATAGATTCAGAAATCTTGCTTCAAGAAAGAAAGAGGGGAAGGAAGGGATTAGATAAAGAACCAACACCTGGATCTGGAACCCAGCACCCAGGGACCTTCACAACTGACACAAGGTTTACTTTAGAATTTGGGGATAAATCCAGTAAAGGTCAATGGATATTCAGAACAATGTTTTTGGATAATGAGACTGAGATGTATCACTAAAAGGGCTCAAGGCTGTCACCTAAAATCTCATCAAGAAGGCATCACTTAACACTTAATTAATTTGAAATAAACTACGTTCTTGGAAACTAGCAAGTCCATGCCTAGGGGCTGTTTGTGGCTGATAATAATGCAACTGAAAATGAGAGAGTAAAAATTCTTCCAGCTCCCACCCATATGAAGGACAGAGGGTGCCTACCTTATCCAGCCCCAGTTTTGTCTCAGGAAAGCGACCTTCTGTGGCAGAGTAAATCTGCTGGTCTCTGACATGTGCAAGATAAATGATCACACAAGACCCCCATATCCCTCCTGCTCTGATGCTCTGTCTTCTCGTAAAACCTGCAAGCAACCTCCTAATGATGTTTTAGCTTTCCCACTACCTTAATCCTGGGAAAGAGGCATCTTGGATGAGACCTTGAATACTGAGAAGGCATCTATCTCCTCTATTGCAAATTAATAAACTGGCATCATTCTGACATACATGTCTAGTGTGTCTTTGATGGGTTGGGTTTGTGATTAGAAATGAAAAATAAACAAGTCAGTCCTGGACAACCACAGATGAAGATCAGACCACAAACCCACGTTGTCCATGTCAAGGGCAGACACTTTAGGGGGTCCTACTGGAAGATGCAACTTGCCAACCCGTGACATGAGCCTCACTCACTCCCCTCTCCTCCTCTGTTGCTCGGCCACCACTGCACTTTGGGGCAGGACTCTGCAAGCTGACATATATCAAAACTGAGTTGGCTCCTGGTGGAGAGGTTTCCTTCTCCTCTTCTGCCATGTTCCCTGTGTGGTCCTGCTGCCCCAGCTACAGACTCTCGGCTCCCCAGTCCTCACTGGGGGCTGTGCAGACCTGAAGACTGATGAGTTCTCTGGGCTGCAGGGAGATCTGTAGAGCTCTGGCCTCCTGGAGGACATTAGTTTGGCCCCATTTCCCATTGGTGGTAATTGAATGTCAGGGTAACAGATGGAGGGTGCGGAGAATGAATGGCAATCTCGCATTCCAGGACTTCGTGGAGGAAGGCAGGGTTATGATTTTCAGATTTCAAGAGTTTTAAAGTTTTGGGTTATTTTGGTGTCCACTCTTAACTTTTGGAGGGAATTTGGCAAGTAAAGAAAATGCAAGAAATCCTAATTTCTCAACTCTGGTTTCTAAAAATTCTCTTTATGGGAATTGACACAGAACCATCTAAGGAGAGACCTCCAAGACTGACTATAGCGAACCAGAAAGAATTCAGGAGTTAAAGCACCTGCTTAGACATTTATTCACCATTATGAGTCTAGGAAGTCATCTTGTCCTGCCCACAAATACTAAAATGTTTGTCCTACCTACATCAGTATATGGGACTTTGGTTAATTTGATTTTTCATCATCCATTCCTGTCCAGGTATATTATCTTTTCTTTTAGGAAACCACCCGTCCTCTTGGCCCATGAGTTTAGCTGAAGATGATCCTCTCTGCCCCTGGTCTTGGCAGAGGCCAGACGATCCAGCACTGGCCAAACAGTGTATTCTGTGGATCTTCTCAGAAGTTGTAGGGAAAGAAAGGGTTTTCCACAATCCTTTGAGGGTGACTGGCTGGGTCTGAAAATTAAACTGACAAAGATTAACAAGAGAAAAACATACTCATGTTATTAAGTTTTTACATGTGCATAAGAACCTTCATAAGAGAATGAAGACCTGAAGAAGTGACTGGAGCGGGTAGCTTTTAAACCTTTTAGACAAAGAAACAATTCATTTGTGAAGAATTGATAAGATACAGGGGTTTGGGCTGGAGGGAGTAAATGGGGAAGAGGTATCGAGGAAGATGAGGGTGAGTTGATCAACAGTTATTTGCAGATTCCACTGGTGCCGTCTCTGGGCTGATAAGAGTCTGTCTCCAGTAAAAGGAAAATTGATTTCTTGTTTTTTAGGCAGAAAGGAGAGGGCTTTTTTTTCTGCATTTACTGCTTCTTAATTGCTTTCAGATGAAAATAATTTTGATACTAAAGAGGCATATTTTGAGGTGACATATTTTGGTTTCCTTTAAAGTTGGCCCAGCAACGGGAGTTAATTCTGGGGCTCCTCTTGGAGCACCTGGAAAAGAGAAACCACCTTTCCTATGGCATTTCACGAGGGAGCCAGCTTCATATCGCTTTGCTCACTGTTGTGTCCTCATCCACACACAGCAAGTACGAGATAGTTTTTGAATGACTGACTCCACCAAGTTGAGAGAGTGACAGGAGAGGGTGTATTCAGAAGGGCTAAGAAAGTGCGAAAGGGGGGTACAAACGTGCAAGGACCTTCACACCCACCTGGTCTCTAAGCACAAGCAAGGAAAAGTTTTGGCCCCATCAGGGAGGGAGTAGAGACAGAAAGGATCTAGAAACATCTCTCCCACTTAGAATCCCATTAACTATGGAAAGAAATGAACAACTAGATTAAATCAAATCCTTGTCTCAGGGTCTGCTCCTGGGAGAAACCGAAGGAGGCGCAGGATCTGGGGTTATGATGACATGTTTTGCTTGCTGATCTTCAGAAGCTTACAGATTGGGAGGCTAAGACCTACACACGAGTTTTGAGAGCCTAAAATTGACAAGGCTAAATGCCTCCCAAAAAGTGCGTGTAGCAGATATTTGGAGGGAAAACCAAGAAGCCAGAACTTTGCAAATTGTGCCAAGGGGTCAAATGCAGATTCCCAGTTCCCTCTGTGCCAGTCGAGTTGCTGTGAGTGACCGTGTCCCTGGAAAGGAGAAGCTGTGCAGGAAACCTGTTTGGTGTCAGTCCGAGAAATACGGGCAGCCCATCTGCATGTCCTTTAGTGACCTTCCGGAATGACAGCCAAGCCACCCATGCTTCCCTGTTTGCAAATGATAGAGATCTCATTTCTGGGGATGTTGGGATTCATGTGGCAGCCACAGTGCCATTAGACCTGGAAGATGCTCTGTTCTCATTCCTGTCTCCTGGCAACATAGCACCAGATGCTGCTGTGAATATTAACGATCCTCATTCGTGTAACCTTTAGTGCCTTCCTCCATCTCCTCCAGGCTGCAGCAGGGGACCGCTACTATCTGCTTCTGCAGTCTCCATCTCAACAAATCTTTTCTGCTTCTCCTCCTGTTTGCGAAAAGAACTATTAATGAGATTTTTATCTAAGGAGATGGTTTTTACTTCTCTGCAGACACACTGCGCTTTCCAAGCCAGATTTCTAACAAAGAAAATGGCACTCCCATTCCGCCAGAGTTTGTCTGTGATGGTTCTTGTTGACTTTATCTGCTGGGTGGAATATGCAATTTGTCTAATATCTTTGCTTCCCCATGTGAAGGGTTTGAAAATAAACATGGAACTGGGCAAAGGGGGAAATCAAATAGCACTAAAATCTCAATGGGTTTCATAGTTCTTATCAGTTCCCAGCAACTTCAGGGCTGGAGTGATGTGTGTAACAGTGGTCACCCCAGGCTCGCCTGTCTGCGGTCCTTCGGCTTCTCGTGCTAAGGTGCATCCCCTTAAACGGCAAGGTGAGTGGAATTGCTCCAGCCTGGGCTGC
Source organism: Camelus ferus (assembly GCF_009834535.1). Lineage (NCBI taxonomy): Eukaryota > Metazoa > Chordata > Mammalia > Artiodactyla > Camelidae > Camelus > Camelus ferus. The sequence goes on along the minus strand of NC_045714.1, from coordinate 21,020,682 downwards.
CTCATTCACTCAGTTATTCGCTCTGCTCCTTTATACCTCTAACATATTCGCCAGAAGTTGTTCTTGAGAGTAAATCAAAGCACCGCAGAGAGTAGAATCCTTCCCTTCCCTTTCCTCTTCCTTTCCCCCTCTAATATTTAGTGACAAGCAAAACTAGTGGCTTCAGAACACACACTTCAGAGGGATCCACCTGGTTGGGGATTCCTGCACTTGCTGCTCCATCTCGTCCAGCCTCAGTTTCCTATCTGTCAAATGGAGCTGAAGGCACCCACCTCCCCGGGTTGTCAATAAATGAAATGACTTAAGATCCGTGAAATGCTTAGCCCGGTGTCTGGTCCACAGTAAGGACTCTGTAAGTGGAAGCTTGGTAGGGTGGACTGTTTAATCAATGGCCCCCAATGATCCTGGTGTTGCCACCACTCATAGAGACCCTAGAGTTGGCCATGTGACTTGTCCTTACAATGGGACATCAGCAAACGTGGCTGAAGCAGAGGCTGGAGATGTGCTTGTGCACTGGGGCATTCCCTCTGGGAGAGCTGTCCCCACTATAGGAGGAAGCTCAGTCCAACCTGCTGGAAGGACCACAGGGAGAGAGAGGCCCAGCCAACACTGAAGCTGAATGCAGCTACCCGAGCGAGACCAGCTCAAGGCAAGAACGCCATGAGGCTAACCACGGAGGGCTGAGAAAAAAATATGTGCCCAAGGCACTAAGCTTTTTTTTTTTTTAAACATTTTTTAAATTGAGTTATAATCATTTTACAATGTTGTGTCAAATTCCAGTGTAGAGCGCAATTTTTCAGTTATACATGAACATACATATATTCATGGTCACATTCTCTCACTGTGAGCCACCACAAGATCCTGTATATATTTCCCTGTGCTACACAGTACAATCTTGTTTTTCTATTCTACATTTTGAAATCCTAGTCTGTCCCTTCCTACCCCCTGTCCCCCTGGCAACCACAAATTTGTATTCTATGTCTATGAGTCCGTTTCTGTTTTTCATTTATTTATTTTTTTTAGATTCCGCATATGAGCAATTTCATATGGTATTTTTCTTTCTATTTCTGGCTTACTTCACTTAGAATGACATTCTCCAGGAAAATCCATGTTGCTGCAAATGGCCTTATGTTGTCAGTTTTTATAGCTGAATAGTACTCCATTGTATAAATAGACCATTTCTTCTTTATTCAGTCATCTGTTGATGGACATTTAGGCTGTTTCCATGTCTTGGGTATTGTAAATACTGCTGCTGTGAACATTGGGGTACAGGTGTCATTTTGAAGTAGGTTCCTTCTGGGTTTATGCCCAGGAGTGGGGTTCCTGGGTCATACAGTAAGTCTATCCTAGTCTTTTGAGGAATTTCCATACTGTTTTCCACAGTGGCTGCACCAAACTGCATTCCCACCAGCAGTGTAGGAGGGTTCCCCTTTCTCCACAGCCTCTCCAGCATTTGTCATTTGTGGGCTTTTGAATGATGGCCATTCTGACTGGTGTGACGTGATACCTCATTGTAGGTTTGACTTGCATTTCTCTGGTAATTAGTGATATGGAGCATTTTTTTCATGTGCTTATTGGTCGTTTGTATGTCTTCCTTGGAGAATTGCTTGTTTAGGTCTTCTGCCCATTTTTGGATTGGGTTGTTTGTTTTTTTCTTATTAAGTCATATGAGCTGCTTATATATTCTGGAGATCAAGCCTTTGTCAGTTTCATTTGCAAAAATTTTCTCCCATTCCGTAGGTTGTCTTTTTGTTTTACCTATGATTTCCTTTGCTGTGCAGAAGCTTGGAAGTTTCATTAGGTCCCATTTGTTTATTCTTGCTTTTATTTCTATTGCTTGGGTAGACTGTTCTAGGAGAGCATTTTTGAGATGTATGTCAGATAATGTTTTGCCTATATCTTCTTCTAAGAGGTTTATTGTATCTTGTCTTATGTTTAAGTCTTTGATCCATTTTGAGTTGATTTTTGTGTATGATGTAAGGGAGTGTTCTAGCTTCATTGATTTACATGCTGCTGTCCAGTTTTCCCAATACCATTTGCTGAAGACATTGTCTGTATTCCATTGTATATTCTTGCCTCCTTTGTCGAAGATTAGTTGACCAAAAGTTTGTGGGTTCATTTCTGGGCTCTCTATTCTGTTCCATTGGTCTATGTGTCTGTTTTTGTACTAATACCATGCTGTCTTGATGACTGTAGCTCTATAGTATTGTCTGAAGTCTGGGAGAGTTATTCTTCCAGCCTGTTTCTTTTTCTTCAAGAATGTTTTGGCAATTCTAGGTCTTTGATGGTTCCATATAAATTTTATTATGATTTGTTCTAGTTTTGTGAAATATGTCCTGGGTAATTTGATAGGGATTGCATTAAATCTGTAGATTGCCTTGGGCAGTGTGACCATTTTAACAATATTGATTCTTCCAATCCAGGAGCATGGGTTATCTTTCTATTTTTTTAAGTCTTCTTTAATTTCCTTCATCAATGGTTTATAGTTTTCCATGTATAAGTCTTTCACCTCCTTGGTTAGATTTATTCCTAGGTATTTTATTACTTTGGGTGCTATTTTAAAGGGGATTATTTCTTTACTTTCTTTTTCTGTTGATTCATCATTAGTGTGAAGAAATGCAACTGATTTTTGTATGTTAATCTTGTAACCTGCTACCTTGCTGAATTCTTTGATTATTTCTAGTAGTTTTTGTGTGGACCTTTTAGGGTTTTCTATATATAGTATCATGTCATCTGCATATAGCCAAGTCACTAAGCTTTCATATCATTTGTTCTGCAGCAGAAGCTAACTGGTGTACCTAAAGGCAGCTGCTTTCATAACTGCCATCTTGTGTAACCCACATAATACTTCTGTGGGGCAGGTGATGTTATTTTCCACTTTTCTGGTGACAACATGAAGGCTCAAGACTCAGGTAGTGTCTCCTTGGTTGTCCAGATCCTCCTGATAGTTGCTGAGGAAGATGTGCAAGGCACAGGGCATGTTTATTTACCTATCTAATGCTTTAATTGAAGTATAGTTGATTTATAATGTTGTGTTAGTTTCAGGTGAACAGCAAAGTGTTTCAGTTTTACATATACATATATATATATATATATATATATATATATGTATTTTTCTTCAGATTCTTTTCCATTATAGGTTATTACAAGATGTTGAATATAGTTCCCTGTGTAGGACCTTGTTGTTTATCTATTTTATATTTACTAGTGTGTATCTGTTAATCCCAAACTCCTAATTTATCCCTCCCCACCCCCATTTCCCCTTTGGTAACCATCATTTTGTATCCTATGTCTGTGAGTTTGTTTGTTTTGTAAGTCCATTTGTATCATTTTTCAGATTCCACATATAAGTGATATCATATGATATTTGTCTTTCTCTGGCTGACTTATTTCATTTAGTATGATAATCCCTAAGTCCATTCATGTTGCTGCAAATGGCATTACTTCATTTGTTTTTTATGGCTGAGTGATATTCCATTGTATATATACCACATCTTCTTTATCCAGTCATCTGTCAATGGACACTTAGGTTGCTTCCATGTCTTGGCTGTTGTAAATAGTGCTGCTGTGAACTTTGGGATTTTCATCTTTTCCATACATATGTACAGGGCATATTTAAACACTGTTCTTAGATGAAACAGAATCTTTTCATGCAGGTAGAACCCTATGTTGGATCTCTTGGTATTTGTCAGATGTTCTAATAATATACAGTCAAGAAAGCATGACTGAGCTGAGGAAGTGAGCTTACAAACTAACCCAGCTCTCCTCCCTGCCTTAATGAAGGAGGCTGGCAAGAGTTTCTCATCTGACATTGCTGATCACTGTTGATGGCTTTGCAGGTGCACTGGTGTCATTTTCCTGAACAACAGAGGAATGGAAGCTTCTTCAGGCTGCAGGTTCTGAGAGCTTACATGCAAGGTGGTCTTTCTGATGTCCTCTCCACTCCAATTCTGGGCTGACTTTCTCTCAGTAGAATAAGTTATTGCACTCCCAAAATGGCCCCAAATTTCCATCATTAGAAATGGCTAAACTTTTTGGTTATACTTTGTAGTCTCTATAGGTCTTCTAGAAAATTCAAATATCCCCCAAAGGACAGTACATCAGTCTAGTTAATTCCTTCGTATGGAATGGGACATAGGGTAGATTTATATTGGTTGGTGGTCAACGTTGAGCCACAGATGTAATTTTCAATTTTCCAGTAGCTGCATTAAAAAGTATACAGAAACTGGTGGAATTAATTTCTAAAATTTTATCTAACCCAATTTCAAACTTTCTATTTCAACATGTGATCAATATTAAAAAAATTATTAATGAGATACTTCACATTAATTTTTCTTACCAAGTCTTCAGAATCTTCAATGTGTTTCAGATTTATAGCACATCTCAAGTCTGACTCGCC